>NC_138346.1:50140390-50740390 GCF_046562875.1 Panthera onca
GCCACCTTATGATATCCATTCTATGGAAAAATATATGGAATCAAGGAAGATATAAATACAAGGACATTTACTGTAGTATTGGTTACACTAAGACTGATAGCAAATATAGAAAAAGATTACAAATAAATAAAATATTACAAACAATTGAGATTGATACATATATTAGGGTACATGTATATGACCAAATGAAAAGATTTTTGACTATTTTTTTTAATTTTTTAACATGTTATTTTATTTTTTGAAAGATAGAGACAGAGCATGAGTGGGGTAGGGGCAGAGAGAGGAGGGAGACATAGAATCCAAAGCAGGCTCCAGCTTCCTACCTGTCAGCACAGAGCCCAATGCGGGGCTTGAAGCCACGAATGTGAGATCATGACCTGAACTGAAGTCAGATGATCAACTGACTGAGCCACCCAGGCACCCAATGTTTTACTATTTATTGACTGGGAAAATGATGCAGTAAGCTGAAAAGTACATTACAGAATAGCACTGTTACCATGATTATCTTGATGTACAAATCATATATGTGTGTGTGTGTGTGTGTGTGTGTGTGTGTGTGTGTATGCACATAGGAAAATGATGTGGATGTTTATAAATCAAACCATTAATAATTGCTACCTCTCGGAATTAGATTACATAAATTGTTTTTATATTTCACTTCATTTTTGGAATTTTTACAGTAACCAAATATATTAATTTTATAATTCTACAACTGGATAACTAATTTTTAGAAAATGAGGAAGTAGGAAAGTCATTTCAGTTATGAAAAAAGATATTTCTATTAGAAAAATATCTAAGGTTATATATATATATATATATATATATATATATATATATGTGTGTGTGTGTATATGTATGTGTGTATATGTATGTGTGTGTGTATATATATGTATATATATATATGTGTGTGTGTGTGTGTGTGTATATATATATATATATATATATATATATATATATGTGCAGGACACAGTTTTGCAAGCTGTTTTCTGTTTTAGGCTGAGGTAGAGTTATTCTTTTCATCCTATATTCTTACTACAAGTGTTTGATTGGTTTGGGTTTTCATTCCATCAGGTAAAACTGCTTCTCTCTGACCCCTTTCAACCAGCCTCAGAAATAAAGGAGTGATTTCTTTCTCTTACCCTTCACATTTTTAAACCTAATTGAATAGCCAGACATAATTTAGCCAAGGTAATATCAAACAGGGTTTTGGAAAGCTTGACTGCTATAATCAATAGGTACATTTTATTTTATTATTTTTCCTTATTTAGAGTACTTTATTTGATATGCTCAATTAGCTGGCTTAACTTTTTCATAGTGGTGATCCATATTAAAATTGCCTTCAAGGGGCCAGATTCCTCACTAATAGAAAAACATAATTGACAGAATAACAGTTTTAGTTTTACTAATACTTTTTAATACCATACAACAAATGAAATGGGTGTTCTATCAAATTAAGAAAGTGAAAGGATGCTTTTGTAAAAACTACATTTGTAAATTATCATAATCACTCATATTTCACTTGTAGCTGGAAGAATCACGATGGTGTTTTCTGTGTATGGATTTTTTCTATTCAAAAGAATATTTTAATGTTCTTCATAGGACTGTAGGTTATTTGCAACCACTTATAATTTTTATTACTTTTAAGAATACAATGTTGTTTTAGGTAGTCCTGGTAGACAATATCCAAGGCTAAAGCAAATATTGGATTATTTAAATAAACTTAGACATTTCTTATCCTTTCACATTCTTTCTGTGATTAAATAGGAACTTTGTATTACAAGGGTCTATTCTTTGACTCTCTTTCTTCATCCTTCCTCCCCTTGTCACCAATATGCATCTTTTAGTTTGATTTGGAAGATTAAGACATCACAGTTGAACTCAGAAGATGTCATCTGTTGTATATATTATGGCTGCTCTTTGGACACTTTTGTATGTGTGGATATTGTAGAATGCCACCCATTTCCCAGTTCTTCAGAAGCGTAGAATATTGGGCTACTGATAGCTCAATTCTGATTCCCAGTGAGTTCATTAAAATTTATGTTCCCTCCAAGGGCACCTTGTCTTCAAAGGTTGATAAAAGGGTATGAATCCTGGTTTCCTTCCCTCAGTTGATGATACCTTTGAAAGGCCATTCCAGCTTAAGAATATCCAGTACAATGATAGTATCTTTAGATCAGCTAAGGCCTTCACACAACTGTATTACATACAGTTAGCTTCTTTTTCTACCCATCATGGTGCCTCTGTTTTCTTCCAGTTTTTGTTGTAGGTAACACACTCCAATAAACTTCCTATCAGCACATCCTAGGATCTGTTTCCTGGGAAATCCAGAACTCCACATAGAATAGTTTGTGATTTTTGTAAATATTTCTTAGAAAGTACTTAACTTTGGGGTGCCTGGGTGGCTCAGTCAGTTAAGTGTCCAACTTCTGGTCAGGTCATGATCTCACAGTTCTTGAGTTCAAGCCCCACATCAGGCTCTGTGCTGACAGTTCAGAGCCTGGAGTCTGCTTCAGATTCTGTGTCTCCCTCTTTCTCTGCCCTTTCCCTGCTTGTACTCTGTCTCCCTCTCTCTTTCAAAAATAAATAATAAACATTAAAAAATATTGTTAAAGAAAGCACTTAACTTATACTTTGCCTCCTTAGGGCATATTTTTAAAAGTCTCTTTATGCTGGATTACATGGAAAGCTACCTAGAGTTTTTTGTTGTGAGAGAACCACCTACTTCATGCAGAGGCAACTGAGGAAGGAAGTTGAGTGGAGCCCTATAAGTGAGTGGATATAGCATATATCTGCTTGTCTTAATGGCTATCACCAAATGGATCCATTCCACTGTTGATAAAATGGAAAGAATGGTCTATGTACATCTATCCCTATTATCATATATACAGACAGATGAGCTATGATTCTATTAGTTCCCAGAACTCATTAAGGTCAAGTCAGGTTACCATTCAGGAAGAAAGTATAATGGAAAATCATGCTGCTACAGCAGTATTAATGATTCATTAGGTGACATTCTACCCTCTGGATGTTCTTGAAATGATCTAAATCCAAAGTGTCATAGCAGTTACACCAAAGCCATGACACAATAAAATAGAAGAACTGTTATGCTAAGTCACTAGTGGACAATTCAGCCTGATAGACTGTGTATTTTTTTTCATCAGTGATAGTAAAGATGAGCCTAACTTTTGTGACGATTGAAAATTGCATTTAATAGTTCACTATGAGTCTGGTTGTCATAAATTAACCTAAATTTTTAATTTTGTTCTTTTATGCCCAGTTTATACCCATAAGTGCCTATCCTTATAATACTATACTTCTTAAAAGGAAATACCTTACTTTGCCCAGCCCCAAGGTCTTCCTTCCAACTACAGTGGTTCCCCATTTCTGCATATATATGTGGTCTTCATCCTAATTGGAACTATTTTGTAACACTAATAATAGTAAACTCTTATATAGTGTTTATAATATGCCAGACACTATGCTAAGTTCTTTACATATTTGAACTCATTATTATCACAAGTCTACACACACTGAAACAAGGCTAAGAGTCCTTAGGGACTTGCTAAAGCTATACAACTAGTAACTGTCAGAGTTGGGGTTTTGTAACAGGCATTCTAACTCCATGCTTTATTACTGGACACTGATTCTGTGCTTTACATTAAAATAAGCCTTGAGTGACATATATAAAACTAAACTTAAGGGCTCAAAATACTCTGGGCTAAAGATGAAATAAACCAATAATTAGGTTCATGATCCAGATATGCATTGAATGCTGATATATCTTTGAGGTCAGGAGAGCTGGGAGAAGCTTGTTTTCTTTTTTAACTTATTTTTTATTTATTTTGAGAGAGAGAGAGAGAGAGAGCAAGTGGGGAGGAGCAGAGAGAGAGACAAAATCCCAGGCAGGTGCCATGCTGTCAGCACAGAGCCTGACGGGCAGGGCTCAAACTCATGAACCATGAGATCATGACCTGAGCCGAAGTCAAGAGTCAGACGCTTAACAGAGTGAGCCACCCAGGCACCTCTGGGAGAAGATGAATTGTGACCTCAATATTAGAAGAAGAGATGAAGAGTGAAGCTAGAAGGGTATATACACTGTGGACAAATCTCTTGTGTAAAGTTATAGATGCATGTCACATTATGGCACATGGGGAAATACAAGTAGTTTGGTATGGCTGGAATAGAGACTTCTGTTTCACTATCAGAGGTTAGAATGAAAAATCGGAACAATTATATTATCAAGGGTCTTTTATGCCATGTAATAGGCTGTGGCCAAATCTACCCCATAGAAATTTTCAATGGTCTATTGAAATCCCTATTTATAAAGTTGTAAAGTTCCTAGGCCTGCAGCAGATGGAGAAATTCTGTATTAGAACAGTGTTGTCTTGCTGGTTCTCTGTATTAACGTGAAGTCCTATTAAGAATAGATGGTGAAGTATGCCCTACCATAGCAGTTCAGGAGGCAGGTCACTGGTTTGGTCAAAGTACAGGAATAAAGCCAACATGACATGTGCCTTCCCATCATTCTTAAGTTCAGGGAATCAGCCCACCCATTCATCTCCCTTCCAGCTTCCTGAACCTCTTCTTAGGAGTTGAGTAGCCAGAAAGATCAGACATATAGGATAGGTACTAACTTTCTTATTTTCATTAGACACCTGCCGAGTTCTTCAGTTCCTTTCACTTGGGTTTCCAACACTAGTTGAGAAAACAATGTAACTAGAAAAGAGAACCCAAATTCTCAGTGGTCCCCAGCTGTGGAAAGGTCTCAGAAGCATAGTTGGTAATTGGCAGAAGAGAAGAGAGCCATGTTCAGTCACTGTGAATACTTCATTACTTGACTATTTATCTTATTAACTAAGAGAATATATGATTATTTTTGATCTGTTATTGACACTATTTCTCAACACATTATTTTCCTAAACATAATTATTCATAAGTAAAATATCATACTATTTGCTTGCATGCCCACACTTAAGATCTGATAAAGAATAATGATGTATGTAATGGTGTAGGTTATATAAACTTTATCTCTTCACTATTCTAAAAAATGGAGGGAATATTAGTTCCAATAGTCAAATATTGGTTTCTTTATCTTCAGAGTTAATATCTCTTATCTTATAGAGTTATGGGGTATGTTGAAGATGATTAATATAACACAGGAAGATGATTAACATAAAGCAATACTAGGCTCAGAGTTAGCTCTCAACAAATGCTGACTGCTATTTAACACTATTTAACATTAGCATATGCCCTAATGAAATGAGGGAATTCCAATTCTACATATTTGTAACAACAGTAAAAGTAGGAGTATAATGTTTAATTGATTCACAAATATTACTGACTGATGACTATGTTTCAGTCATTATGTCATAGTCAATGAAGACAAAAGTAAACAATACAGGATTTTAGTTCTCAAGAGTTTGATCTTTATGTTGAAACAGGTGGATTTCTAATTTATAAGCATCTGAATTATTACTTACAGAATAATAATAGTTAATAGTTTTATAGTTTATTATGTTCTAGATACAGTTCTAATCACTATTATATATATACATATAATATATACATATGTATATACATATATACACATATGTACACACATACACACATATATGTATACACAACTTTAGATAATAAGCACTATTATTATCTGCACTTTACAAATGAACAAACTGAGGCATAGAAACATCATCGCTTACCCAAGGGTCACAGCTAAATTCTAGCAAGCCTGGGTTTTTAACTCAGATATCTGACTCCACAGATCACACTCTTACTCATTTTATACAGCCTTGTCAAAAAAGAATATATTTTGACATATACCCAAATATATTTTGAAATATACCCAAAACACTTTACAGATGCAGAAACTAAGTCTCACAGAGTTAAGTAGTAACTAGCTGGGTCACATTTGGCAATTCACTGGTCATGATTGTTGAAGGCAATTATTCAATATCAGATCCACCGTGGTATTGGTGATAATTTAGTTTAGACAAATAGTCTACTTGTATCCTTGGCCACAGTGTAAAGCAGGGACCTTCTTTAGGTGACTATTCTGGTATCATATTTAATCTTTGAGGATCAACATATGGATGATCCACTTGCTGATATAAAAAAAAATAGGGTTTTTTTTTTGCTTTGTTTTGTTTTACACTGAAAATATTGCTAATAGGGTTGCTGAAGAACTGATCTTAAAACAAGGGCAATATCCATTTCTAAAGAATGTTAATACAAAGTGTTGTTTCTAAAAACTGATGCAATTGCCACTTTTCAACCAACTTTTAATACAGACATATTCACAAGCCTCTGTCTACTTGTTCAATGAAGTTACTACTCTTCATTTGGGGCATTAATATTGAGAGCCATTGTATTAAAATGTGCCATTGCTAACTGTGTATGAAAAAATGAATTTAAAAAAGTTCATAATGCACCTTCTTTTTTAAAAAAAAGGCTGTATTGGTGAAGCTTAAACTGATATTATTTATATAAACTGTTTGCTTAATATATGACTCTCATTTTTAGATTCAAAAAAAAAGAAAAGGTTTCAAATACAAAGAGGTTTCCTTAGTTCCACACTCTCCATGGCTAACTGAAGACAGTTATTTCCCATAACAATTACATTTATTCTTTGGGGGGGTGTGTGTGTATATGAATAAAACAGGCATTACAGAACACAGGATAGCTGCACAACTCTTCCTCAGGAGGAATATTTCAGAGGTCTGGGTAGTTGGAAATCAGCCTTAGTTGGCTTAAGAGTCTTCACAAAATCTGATATTCATTAAAAGAAATACTAAGGGGCAAGACTTCCTCCAGTATAGATCCAATATCTGCCACTACTCTCTCCATGTTGAGAATTGAATGGAGGACTATTTAGATTAATATTTTCTCTCTTTCTCTTATTATGCTCTTAACTCAGTGATTTCAAATGAAACCAAACATTTCTGAAACCAGAACAAGAACCAGAGGTCACAAAGAAGCCTAATTGTCAGATGTGAAGGCAAGGTGTTGCCCTTCATCAATAAAGATGATAGTGCCAATACTCCAACAGCAGTCACAGGTGGTGACTTTTCCCCCTCAGTAACAGTGACAGATTTGTACTAACACACTCATACTACCTTTTCAGGGTCCTCTTTTGACCAGTAATACACTATTTGTCAGACTCCTAGTGGGGCAGATTGCTGCCTGTGGATGTGAATCAGAGCAGAGCCAAGAGCTCCCACGTGGGAAATCAGCCTTGACTCAGTACAATGCATTAAATTAGCCGAGATCACCAGCCACAGAGTTTTATGCTATCTAATCAGGTGACTGGACAAAAGAGGACATGTCAGCCTAGAACAATTTCAAAAATTTGTGTCAGGGAAGTATTAATCTGCTGCCCTAGACTGTTGAAAAATACATAGTTTAATATGAAATCATTATAGAAATTTGACATAAGCCATATCAACATCAGTATATTATAAATCATCTTGTATGATTAACTGAAATTCATGTATGTCATTGGTAGGAGAGCAAAGAGAAATTTTAAAACAACATCACCTAACTAAGAGAAAATTTATGGCTAACTAATAGTGTGTATACTTCTATTGAATTCCTCTGGAATTTGAAGAAAGTGATATAATGATGCCATGTCCTTCCTTGTCTCTTTTTGCATGAATGTACTATATGTATATATCTAGACATGATTACAAACATATAAAGCTTGATATGAGGATATTAGAAGTATACTATAACAGAAGACCATTTAGAGGAATTACAAATTCATTAATTTTAAATTCAAGCTTTCTTCCACTTTTTAAATTCTTTGCTTGATCCAAATATTTTAGCTAATTATTTAACAACAGTGATCACTTAAATAGAACTTACTACTTCTCAGGATCTATCTTAACAACCCTATAAGTTTCTATTATTATCGCCATTTTACTGATACAGAAGCTGAAGCATAAAGAAGTAATTAATCTGTCCATGGTCACCAAACTAGTTAATTGGTGAAGTTAAGATTTAAACCAAAGCACTTTGCTTTTATAGTTGTGTTTTTAACTACTAAGCTAAGGCTTATTGTTTAAGAAAACTGTGATGAATATTTTATGCCTAAGGGAGAGCACAGTGTGTATTTATTAAGTCAAAATAAGATTTGTGTTTCCTGATGTTGCTATCTCACAGCCTGGTTAGATATCCCTGCTTTTTCTTTTAATAGAACTGCTTACAAGCCTCTCTTCTAGCTTTTGTTACATAGTATCACCATTACTATTGGTGTGTGATCCTTTGATGGCAGGATGCTCCCACCAAATCTTTTCATTCATAACTAGCCCCATACCTAGTGCAGAATAAGGAGATAATATATATTGGTGGAATGAATGAATAAGAATGTTCACATTTTACTTAAATGTCTACTTTAATCACCACGATTTTCATTTTATTTCATGACTGAAAAACACTAAGATTTCTTTGGAAAATTTTAATTCCACACTTAGCTTCAGAAGGGTATAGCTATATAAGCCCAGGATTTGGGGGGAAGGGGGGATGGTAGATAATTTCCACTCCCTGATTTGAAAGTTTTTATTTTTTTATTTATTTTTTATTTTTTTTAACGTTTATTTATCTTTGAGACAGAGAGAGACAGAGCATGAACGGGGGAGGGTCAGAGAGAGAGGGAGACACAGAATCTGAAACAGGCTCCAGGCTCTGAGCGGTCAGCACAGAGCCCGACACGGGGCTCGAACTCAGGACCGCAAGATCATGACCCGAGCTGAAGTCGGCCGCTTAACCGACTGAGCCACCCAGGCGCCCCTGATTTGAAAGTTTTTAAATGAAGAGTTCAATTTTAGACATGTTGAATTTGAGGACATAAACAAATAAGAGAGTAGTTGGGTATATGGGTCTAGGAGAGAGAAGCAGAAATGAACAAACAAAAAATATCTAAAAAACATTTTTAAAAGTTTCCTGGAATGCCTGGGTGGCTCAGTCAGTCAAGCGTTCTACTCCTGGTTTGGTTTCAGGTCATGATCTTGTCTTTCATGGATTTGAGCCCAGAGTCAGTCTCCGTGATGACTGCTTGCGATTCCCTCTCCCTCTCTCTCTGCCCCTTTCTAGCTCATGCTCTTGCTGTCTCTCTCTCTCTCTCTCAAAAATAAATAAACTCAAAAAATTATAAAAAAAGTTTTCCTAAGTAACTATACGACCAAAAAAAAAAAAAAACCTAGTAATAATATCACTAGGAGAAAAAAATAACCCACTGTAGGGGTGCCTGGGTAGCTCAGTCGGTTAAGCATCCAACTTCGAATCAGGTCATGATCTCAGGGTTCCTGAGTTTGAGCCCCACATTGGGCTCTGTGCTGACCGCTCTGAGCCTGGAGATTGCTTCAGATTCTGTGTCTCCCTCTCTCTCTGCCCCTCCCCCATGCACGTGTGTGTGTGTGTGTGTGTGTGTGTGTGTGTGTGTGTGTGTGCACACGCGCACATGCTCACTCTCTCTCAAAAATAAATGTATATATTAAAAAATAACTTTCAGTAAGTAGTTAAAATAGTGTACAGAGAAGTATATATGGATGTTAAAACTTTTATTGTAATAAAGAACTTTAGGGGCACCTGGGTTGCTCAATTGTTTGAGCTTCTGACTTCAGCTTAGGTCATGATTTCACAGTTTGTGAGTTCTAGCCCCACCTGGGATTTGCTGCTGTCAACACAGAGCCCACTTCAGATCCCTGTTCCCATCTCTCTGTCCCTCCCCAACTTGGGCTCTCTCAATAATAAATTAAAAACATTAAAAAATAAAGAAGTAAAAAAATAAACACATAATTGAAAAAGACTACCAAAAACTTAAGAACAGAATAAAATACTAAATAAAAAACTAAATAAAAATAATTATAAAATAGAATAATAGAAATCATGACACAATGAGATAAGTCAAAAATATAATGATTTTTAAAAAAATAGAACATAAGTTCATAATTTTAGATAGCTGGGAAGGAATATAATCACAGCAAAGGACCTAAAATTAAGGAATATTTACTATTTATAATTGCATACTAACAATGAAGTTATAAAAAGATGATTTGTTTATAAAATAAGAATCAGCATTATTTTCTGTTATTTTGTGCTATTTAACAACCCACCCCAAAACTTAGTGGCTTAGAACAACTTTTTATTATTTCTCAAAATTTGCTGATGCAGCAACTTTGGGGTCATGGTGTCACTTGGGTACATTCATGTAACCTCAGTTATCTGGAAGCTTGAATGGGACTGGGAAGTGTAATTTGACCTCACTTCCATTTCTGGGGTCTTAATAGGGATGTTTGAAAAGCTGGGGTCTCTCTCTACTAGTGGCCTTTCATCATTCAGTGTGCCTAGCCAATCTTCTTTACATGGCTAGCCCTATATGCAAATGTTTGTCAAGTATCTCCTCATATTACATTTTCTGGCATCCCTTTGATCAAAACAAATTATATGGCCAAGTTCAGTGACAATGTGGGAGTGGAAGTTAATTCCACCTATAAAAGGAAGGAAGGGCATAGAATCCTAGACCACTTATAACCTGACAGCCCATCCTCTGGCCTCCACTATTTATATTCCTCCATGTAAAGTACACTCATCCCTTCCTAAGAACATCAAAAAGTCTGCTCCTGTTATAACACCAGGCTTAGTTTTGAAGTTTAGGATCTAATCATCTAAACTATATCCAGGTGTGGATGGCATGCCTCATGCAGTTCTGTGGGCAGAACCCCTTGGGTGAAAGTAATCAAGCAGAGACCTGCAAGTTAAAAAGACAGGTCTTCTGAACCCCACCCAACACATGTACCCAACTTACAACGGTTACATAGGGACAAGATGATGACAAGATAATTTCCACTTTTCAGGGAGTGGAAAACTGGAACTACATAGCAGTGACAGGTATATAATTACTTGTAAATTTGACCAAGCACGTCTCCTCAGTCTCTCTACTTCTGCAAGGGGTGTTCCCTGATAAGAGTCTGGTTCTGCTTCCTGGGGGTGATTGCTGAATCAATTTAACTCTTCTGCTTCTTGCTGGCTCTTGGCTATGACTTCTATAACAAAATTCCTTTCCCATAAAAGTGGTTAGAGTTTCATTCTATTTTCTGACTGGAGATATCCTGACCTTCCTTGGAAGGCTGATTTTCCATATTGTTTTAGAGCAGGGAAAACTACTACAAACATGGAATGCTGGGGTAAGATGCCAAATATTTCCCACCACCTGATTAGAAACTGTCTCTTGCCTGTGGCCCAGAAGGCGCTTCTAATTTTGGATTCTGTTTTTCAGACCATGTTAATACAAGTCCTTCATATTTGAAAAGGGATTCATTCTTGACCTCAAAAGCCATATTCACATTTTTTTTTTCTGAAATAGGCTTCCTTTTACTTGGGGCTACATGTAAATTTACTGTGGGAATATGTCCTTAAAATTTTTAGATACCCTGTATTTAGCTGTGAGGGTCTACTAAGCACTGTCTCAAACATTTCAGAGTTCCTAATAATTAATATTTCAGTTATACCCTGGATTTTATTTTTATACGTTTATTATGAGAATCTTTTGCTTTCTTGAGTGACTGAAAACAACAAACAATTTAATATTCTAATCCATCAAATCCTGTTTGCAAACTGAACATTTCATTCTTTGGCTCATTTCTCTCTTGAAATACCCCATGATGCCACTAAAGAAAATGAATTGGTACTCTTTCTTTTGTTCATCAAATAGTAAGAGATGCTGACCAGTTCATTTATATGGGCATTCTGCTGGATTAAGGCTTTTTGTTACAATTAAATAAGTTTACCTCTGCTTTAAAATGTCTTGAGGGCAAACTTTATATTGTGTATATCATAGAACCCTCCCTCTAACAGAACTCCCTCTCAGATGGGGGAGGTCAGTGAGAGGACATGGCCATCAGCTGATTTGTGGGCTGGACCCTGGAGATGACATGCTCGTCACCTATCCTTGGAACGTGCATTCGGTCTTCTTCCTCACTCCAGAAGCTGCTTCAAGGACATAGCCCGTAGATAGATGTGGTGTTGAGATCATCTGGATGATACCCATGACTCAATTTGTTAAGACCTCTATATAAACTTATAAGGTTTGGCAGATGGGTGCATAGATCTACTAGTCTCTCAACTGTCTAACGCTAGCTTTGCAAGCAAGTTCCGTGGCTTACTAAGCCTGCCACCTACCAATATGGGATGGCCTGCCTTTTTCTTTGCTCTCTCCCTCCACATATGGGGTCCAGTTTCATATTATACCTAGGAAGGTCCCAAAGAGGTTTCAAACTATCATTCATTCATTCATTCATTCATTCTCTCTCTCTCCCCCCTTCCCTCTCCCCTTTCTAGAACAGACCCACACCCCCCACTCCAGTCTCCCATTCTACCACTACTGTATTCAGCAAAATTCAGATGGAAAGTCTTGGCAGGAGGATAAATAGCTCCCCTTTGGACATATAAAACTCCAATCCCTCAGTGACAACCAAATGGTCATAAAACTTCTGCTGGTCTCTCTTTACCTCAGTAGAGTCCCCTTTTCTCTGGCAGATCTAATCCTCTAGTCCCCCATCCCTTGACCCAGCAAATGCATCCAGTTGATCATAAATGAGTACTCTCCCAAGAAGGGCTCACTCTAACTGCATTTCCATTAAACATCTTTTCATGTATATATTTTAAGATATGTATATATATATATAAAATATTTTACTTTGTTATTTTTCAATTGTTATCAAAGTAACAGTGGTCTACTCTAAGCTTCTATATACTAAAAGAAAGAGAGAGAGAGAGAGAGAGAGAGAGAGAGAGAGAGAAAGAGAAAGAGAGAGAGAGAGAGACTAACTTCAACTTATGTTCTAAATAGTTTTGCAGTCTATTTGATTTCTGGTTTGATATATCAGCTCTCAGCATTCTCTCCTGTTTAGTTCTAATTTTAAGATTATTTTTAAATGTACAGTTTCAACATAGAAGTTTCTTCTTTTTTTATATTTTGTTCTTTTCAGTGGATTGCGAGGAGAAAAATGCTTATACTTTAACAGCTTTCCTGGAAACATGGACAACCATATTTGTAGTTTTTTATAACTTTATTTCACTGCATCATTTGTATTTGTTTTTGTTGTTGTTTTGTTTTGTCTTTTTTTTTTTTTTTGGTCCTCAATAGGTTATAATCTCCATAAGCATAAATTATCTTTTAATGATGAAAATTATCTCTGACAGCCCCAGATTATCTAAAATTGCATCACTCATGTATCTCACCTAAAACAGTACCAATAAAACTTTTAGTGATGAAAAAGTCTATATCTGTACTGGAAAATATGGTATCTAAAGTCATAAGAGGCTACTGAGAACATGGGAATGTCTAATACAGCTGAGGAAATGGATTTTAATTTTAATTTATAGTTAATATAAATAGCTACATGTGACTAGTGACCATCATACTGGACAGCAAAGATCATTCCTTTCTAGAAACAACTCATTCCCTTCTGGAAAGTATATTAGGATTTGCCTTTGCATTCATTTGTAAATCTATTATATTGTTTGCTGGAGGCAAGTACTTGCCACCTATGCTTTAACAAAGCTTCCTCATAGCCCACATGTTGATTTTGTCTATTTGCTGTCATTTGGCCTAATTTCCTCATTTCTAACATGTTAATTTCCCAGGAGCTTGGCTTGAGCACTGTATTGAACACCAATCCAGCGACAATTCAGAGTCTTTCCACTAATTTGCTCCTTTTGTATCATTTCACTGGAGGCTAGCTCCTACCCTATAGACCCTTCAGCCTCTTGCTGAAATACTATAAATTTAGTTCCTGGCCAGGGCCATGGTATTACAGTTAACCTGTTACCAAAATCCTGGTATCTCCCACCTGAGAGGACTCCATGAATATTGACTGGTTTGACACAATCCTTTAGAGAGAGTGCATGGATTACAAATTGACCTACCTATTAATCAGTTACTATTCTTATGCAGTCCTAATATTATTTTCCTCATTCCAACTACCCCCATTAAAGTCAGGGCTCATCATGATTCACTGTGATTTCCTCTTAAGTAACTAGACACTTGATTAGAATTCAATACAGTAATTTTAATTGGTTGATAGATGTCAAATCAGAGAAAACAAAGAATAAGGGAAACAACCAAGTACTAAAGAGCACTGATGGACAATGGTTACCTTCAATAGGAAGAGGAAGAGATTACTGAGTTGCCAATATTGAACTGGGAAAAATAAATATTTATTTCACTTACAACTTCTAATTATCTCATTTCAAGTTTGAATATTTTATGTATTTTGTTTGCTCTTTTATCAAAAAGTCACTAATTTAGAATTTGACAGTAGCTCTCTCCACTACCTGCTACTCTGGCTGCATAAGTCTGTCTTTTCAAGAGTACAATCCCACTACTGAAATAACACATGATGTTTAAAGTATCTATTCAGTTAATATTAATTAAGCATACCTTGAAATTTCACTGGAAAAAAACGATTGCTTTATAGACCTTCTGGACTGAGTTCATTTAAAGAAAGTAATTACCCTATTAATGGTTTGGGGTTATTCTCTTTTGTAAGTGAATAAAATTATAACTGAATTATTTATTAAAAAAAGAATGATTTATGGAGCTTTAAAGGACACACATATAATTTTAAGGGATTCCATTTTTCAAAGCCTCTGAGAGATATGCCATTTTAGTTCAACATTTAAGATCTGCAATTTTGACACTAAAAGCACACAGAGAACTTCATTAATCTCAACCAACGATAGACATCAGTTCCAAAGGAATATACCATCAGCCCAAAGAAATATATATACCATAAAAGCATATGTGGAAGTTTTATTTTTATAGAGAATTAAAAAGAACTGCTTTATTTATAAATGTCTTACCAAAGATACAGTGAATACTTGAACCTAATTTTAGTCACATACTTGCAGCCACTTCAGATACGAGGTTTTCTAATGCGACTGAGCTGAAACAGCATATGGATTATATTTTTAGGCAATCTAAAAAATTTGAGTGAAAAAAAAATCTGCAAATCTAAGTGAAAAGAATAAATATCATTCTCTGTCAACACAGAAGGTGTTACTCTCTTAATTACCATAGTAAGAAATATAAAGGAACAAAATAAATTCAGAAGAAAAGAGAAAATATCTACACAGGGAGTGTAGATTTGGGGAAATAATTCTGTCACTTATAAGATGGCAATGTTCATTACTTTGAGATTTTCATATAATTTTCCCTTTTACATGAAAGTGAAATAAATGTTCATAGTTACCTAGACCATTTCAATGTAAAAATCTGTCTGTACACATATTTTTACTTAATCAGTTGGATGTCCAATTCAAAAATCTCCATTGCATTAATATGTATAAACAGAAAGGGAAAAGCAATACATTTATTCAGTGTTAGTGGATGATTTTAGAATGAACATCTGGTTGAGAGAAAAAAAATGCAGCTTTGAGATCCCTGTGAGTACCCACATTTTAATTATAAAAAATTAGTGTTAGTATCTCAAGGAACATATCTAAAAAGGAAGCAGTTCTCAAAACCTCAACCTAAAAACAATAAAATGTAGCTGCCAATATATAAATTTAGGTAGTCTTTTAAAATACTCATTCTATTTTAAGGGAGAAAGTAAAAGTTCTACAGAGAAACGTGTAGCTTTCACCCATAAAAAAGGAAATGAAAGATATTAAATATTTTATATGAAGATACAAAAATGTATATGTTCTGTTTCAAAAAAACGTCTTCAGTTAAAACTTATTTACAATATAAATTGTTTCTTACAATTATGTATTACACATAAAATGTTATGAAAGTATTTTAGCAAAATCCATTTATTACCAAAGACATATAAAATACCAAATAAAGGCTCAAATCATTTCTAGCATATCACATTCATTTATCTAAATACCAGAAATAAGTGTCTTGCTATAGGCCAATTACTGATTAAGTGGCATGGACTCTCCCATAAATACAACTTTATGTCTATGTTATTTGCAACAGGGAAGAAAAATAGGAGACTAGAGTAAGAGTAAAATAAAAATTTTAAATGTGATAAGAACCAAAGCCAAAGAAGGAAAAGCTAATTCTAATTAGGAAAATACAGAACTAATTCTAATATAGCTAAGGAATGTTGGCAAACTTCTGAAAGATAGGAATGAATGTGACTAAATCATGGAGGGTAAGAATATTTAAGAGGGACATCATGAAACAGATACAATAGGGTAGGAATCAGAATTTTTTTTTTCTACAATGGACTTGATAGTAAAAATTAGTTTCTGTTGCAATTACTCAACACTGCCATTGTAGAATATTCTCAGACAATATGTATATGAATAAACATGGTGGTTTTCCAGTAACACATTTTTAAAAAGTTGAAACAAGGCTATGGACTTTCATGAATGACATTCATCCACCTACCCATTTAATTAATATTTTTTAAGGGTCAGTAAAAGTTCTAAGATGCTACAAGGCTCTGGAGATATGATGGTGAATACATGAGCTCTCTGTCTTCAAGAAGCTTGCATCTAGAAAGACTAGTCATCTTACACCAAGTCATTCCATTTTATATTCATTAGGTCTTAGTTTGAAAGTTTAATGAATCCCCCCCCCAACTCACCCCAAATCACTTGGATTTAAAAGGTGGGGTGCTCGCTTCGGCAGCACATATACTAAAATTGGAACGATACAGAGAAGATTAGCATGGCCCCTGCGCAAGGATGACACGCAAATTCGTGAAGCGTTCCATATTAAAAAAAAAAAAAAAAAAAAAAAAGGTGGGGGGGGGGCGGGAAGGACTGGGATAATTAATCTTTCTTAAATTCCTAAATCCTCATTGACCAACTTTTCCTTATCCGGTTTTAAGGGACCAGTTTGTATAGTTTGTATCACTACAATCTTCCTGCAATTAAAAAACTCTAAATACTCAATTAAAAATTAGCTTTTCCTTTTTACTCCAAATTTCTTCCTGCCACCAGCCCTGGTAACTTCTAATCTACTTACTATCTCTATGAATTTCACTATTCCAGACATGTCCTATAATGCAATCATAAAATACTTGTTCTTTTGTGTCAGCCTTATTTTACTTATCCTAACATTTTCAAGGTTCATCCATGTTGTAAAATACATCAAAATTTCACTTTTTTGTGGTTAAATAATATCCCATCATATGTATATCCTACATTATGTTTATCTATTCATCTGCTGATAGACACTTGGACTGTTACCATCTTTTGGCTATTGCGAATAATGCCACTAGAACATTCATTGCTAGGATCTGTTTAATTCCTGTTATGTGTGTGTGTATAATATTTTGGGGTCATGTGGTAATTCTAATAAACCAATAGGATTGCACTTTTTTTGTAACTTCTTTTATGATTTATAAGTAAATACATGGAAGAATAATTGCTAACTTATGTTAACTGGTACATTATGTATAAAAGTATAATATGTGACAATAACAATATAAAAGGGAAGGGTAGAGATATATAGGAGCAGAGTGTTTGTATACTATTAAAATTACATTGTTAATATTCAAAATACATCGTTATAGTAAGATATTAATTGTAATCCCCTAGGAATCTGCTAAGAAATCAACTAAAAGTATACAGAAAAGGAAAGAAGGGAATCAAATGGTACACTACAAATATTCAACTACTCTCCCAAAAATGGAGAAATTGAGAAAACAAATAGCAAACTGGCAGTAGTATTCCCTACCTTATCAGCAATTCCTTGAAAAGTAAATAGACTGAACTCTCCAATGAAAAAGCAGATTAACAGAGTTAATAAAAAACATATTCAATCTGTGTACTATTTACCAGACTCATGAAACATAAACACACAAGAGGTTAAATTTAACTGGATGCAAAAATATTCCTTAAACATTGCAACCAAAAGACACCTGAGCAAATTTATTATCAACAAAATAGAGTTTAAGTAAAAAAAAACTGTTAAAAGAGACCCAAAAAATGACATTATATATGGATAAAGTTTCAATTCAATGAAAGATGGAACAATTATAATCATGTGTGCACCTTACAACAAGGTCCCAAAATATATGAGGCAAAAATGGACAGGATTGAAGGAAGAAATATTTCTACAATAAGGGCTGGGACTGAAATACACTTCTTTCACTAATGGATAGAATGAGACAAGGATGTGGAAAGTTTGAACACTACTATAAACCAATCAGTCCTAATAGATTTTTACAAAGCATACTACCCCAAAAAGGAGAATACACATTCTTTCCAAGTGCACACAGAACAATCTCCAGAATAGACTATATGTTATCCTACAGAAGCTTATTTACTTAAATAAACTTTAAGACTGAAATCATATAAGGTATCTTTTCCAATCACAAGAGAACGAAACTACAAATTAATAATGAGATAAGCTGATAGTAATGAGAGTTCATCAAAAAAGAGCAATCAATGAAAGAAGTATTAAATTTAACTTAGAAAATAAAATTTAAGCTCTTAATAGGCAGAATTAATAGTAAACTATGTACAGTAAAAGGTAGACCTTATGACCTTGATGGATACTGAAAAGTATCCAGATCAAACACAAAATATAAAAAAAAAAAGAATAGAAAATTTAAAAAATATTGTAATACTACATTAGGTATCATGAAAATTCCTAATATATATCCAAAAAGAGACCAGTAACCAGTAAGGATAAATACTAGGACACAAAGAATGACATCACTAAATGGCTTAAAAAAAAATCTGCCCAAGAATGGGGCATCTTAGTCAGTTAAGCATCTGTCTCTTGGTTTTGGCTCAGGTCATGATCTCATGGTTTGTGAGTTTGAGCCCCACCATCCAGCTCTGCAGTGATAACATGGAGCCTGCTTAGGATTCTCTCTCTCTTCCTCTCTCTCTGCCCCTCCCCTGCTTCTGCTTCCTCTCTCAAATGAATAAATAAACTTTAAAAATATTTTAAAAAGTGTGCCTAAGTATGTATATTTTTTAATCAGAAAAAGGGTACTTTTTAAATGAAAGAGAAGCAAAGATATTCTGGAATCTTATTGTTAAGAGTAAGAAGCCCAATTCCATAAAACCTTTCCTGCTGTCAGTCATGACCTGAGAAGACAGCAACAACTGAGCAAGTTAGTCATGATGGTATAACCAGTACAGATACATTCCTTACCCCCTTAATGAAGAACATCTTGGGGCACCTTGGTGGCTCAGTTAAGCATCCAACTTCCACTCAGGTCATCATCTCACAGTTTGTGGGGTTAAGCCCTACCTCGGGCTCTGCGCTGACAGCTCAGAGCCTGGAGCCTGCTTTGGTTTCTGTGTCTCCCTCTTTGTCTCTCCCCAACTAGTGCTCTCTCTCTCGCTCTTTCTCAAAAGCAAATAAATAAACATTAAAAAATGAAAAAAATCTCTGGGCCCAACTGTTTTTTGTTTTGTTTTGTTTAGCTGGTGAATTTTTATTAAACCCACAGAGGTAAAAATCACACTGTGTGGGGTTGGATGCTGCCTTGTCCTCAGTCAACTGAACTGAATGAATATGCAGCCCATGAACTCCCAGAGGCAGAAGTAGCTCATAATCCAGTCCAGGGTGTCTTGGGCCTGATCCAGGAAGAACAGGGAGCTGGTAGCCAGCAGGTGCAGAAAACTATAGGACTCATGGCAGAGTAGGGCCAGTAAGACACTGTTCACACTTCCACTGGGTAGCCAACAAGAGCTCTGAAGCTCTTCTGTGTAATAGGTTTTCTTTCACATGTCCATTTCTCTTAGCCTTTTGGTTTCCTTCCTCAACATTCTTTAACGGCAATTCTGGAAAATGTACATCATTAAAAATGTAGACTCCTTCAGTTTCTCAACTCCCAAAGCCAACCCAACAGCATATTAGAACTAGGTGGGATATCAGGTTTAAAGTCTTTGAAAAGTAGCGAACTTTGCCTCAGACCTAAAGGGCAATTCTGAAGAAAGTGTGGGTCACAACAGAGGAGACAAGAGAGCACCAGTATTTATACTCCTGTAGCAGTCATTGGTTAATCGCAGCTATGGAAGCTGTAAATTCTAAAATATTTCTAGCTGACAGGGGGGCAGCTCTCTGTGCATGTGGGCCAATCGGCTTTTGGCAGCCTGGGGTCAGTCCCCTGACAAAGAGATGCATGTGCCTGCTGCTGGGGGAGCAAACATATCATAGCAGGTATGTGAAAATTGTGAATGGTTCTGAAGGGATATGGGTGGACCTGTGATACAATCAGCTAGGCTACAGTTTATACATAAATATATATTGTTTCAATTGTCTTTCCAATAAACATATGTCCTTATAAATGCCACATTTTCCTGCATAGTTCCAAAATTCTATTTTGTCTGTTTATGTAAATTGGTTACATTCCAATATTTTCAATTTTAATAACTTCAACTTTCAAACAAGCTCATATCAGAGGAAGGAACCCAAAGCAATTTTTTTCCTTCTTTGTAGTAAACATACTTTTTGAAAAGGTGGCCCAGGAAATCATATCTCATAAACGACAGGCCTAAGTAACTATCAATCTCTGTACATATCTAAGGGTTTCATGATACTACTGACTCAAATATTTTAGCCAACTGATTTTGAGGTGTTGGAAATCACATGTACAGTAAAAACTATTAACAGGAATTAATAAGAATTTTTCTACAGAGAACTATCCCATGAGTTAAAAATATTTCATTCACTTGGACTATCTTCTAAGAGTCATATGGTTTAAATATGAGTTGTTCTGTCCATAATTATTGGTAGTTTTATCTATGAGTATGAATTTTTCTAAAATTTGTAGCTTATAATTAAAAAAATTATAAGAATCAGAAAACTATATTGCATTAGTATAAACTAAGTGGCTAAAAGTGAACTTAAATATACTCTGGAGAGACCAACATCAATATACAACATAAATGGGAAAAATGTTATATAAGGAATATTTTCATTATATTCTCATAATGCCTTTCAACAATTTAATCAGTATTGAGCATTATATGAAGTCATATGAAGCATATAATCCAAAAACAATAAATCAAAAGTTCAACAAATGCTTTTAAAGTTTATTTATTTATTTTTTGAAAGAGAGAGAGAGAGCACACACACACACACACACATGAGCAGGGGAGGGGCAGAGAGAAAGGGAGAGAGAGAGAATCCCAACTAGGTTCTCCACTGTCAGTGCAGAGACCAACACCAGGCTCAAACACATAAACCTTGAGATCATGACCTGAGCTGAAACCAAGAGTCAGACATTTCACCAACTGAGCCACCCAGGCCCCCAAACAAATGCTTTTAAATTGAGTTTAATATATAAAGATTCAAATGTATTATCAATTATCATTAGTGATGACAAGCTACTAGGTATTATTTCATAGACCCTCTAGCTTAATATAAACTGGGCCAAATGAATAATGTAATCACAATCTATACAAGGAACATTTGACCAAATAGAGCTGTCACAAATTATTTTGAGGAGATCCAGGTATGAGTGCCTAGTATTTTTAAATAAATTTAAAGAATTATGAATTTAAATAAAATAGACTTATAGGACTATTCATTTTTTAAGAATAATAAAAAAGAAAGCTTGGTAAAAATTAAAAATCATCATTCCTTTGGAAGATATTCACCAAGTCTTTGGCAAAGTCTAGATTTTTGAACCACCTGAATATTACAAAAGATTAGCAGCTGTGAGTGAACTACTTTCACATTACCTAGAATATATTTTCTGAGTTGACATTTAATCAGCAGTTGGGCTGTGGGGACAAAGAAAGAACTACTTAAGTTGTAATTTACAGGAAAAGGAAAACATTATAGAATATCTGGAATTACAATGTTGTCCTTGCAGCCACCACTGTTTTAACCCTACTATAGACCTAGGGTGATTCAGCTGTCAGGCAATTTTCTTTTCTCATAATGTGCAAACTGAACAATAGGAAAAAAAAAAAAATATATATATATATATATATATATATATATATATATATACACACACACACACACACAATATATATATATATATCTAAAAAATATTCTATCTACTGTGCTTTATACCATTAGGCAAGTTGCTCATCTTTTTAAGTATAGCTTCTTTATATTAGGGTAAAAAGCTCACTAAACTGAATAACCACTGTAGTGCTGGATGTTATTTTGAATGCTGAGAAAATACTTTCTAAATAAAAGCAACTACCCCAAATATAATAAGGACTTTGAAAAAAAATATGAAAAGTAAATATGTCTGTGTCGATTGAATTTAGAATCTGATTCATAAGATATAAAATATGAAAACAGGGGCACCTGGGTGGCTCAAACATCCGACTCTTGATTTGGGCTCAGGTCATGATCCCATTGTTTGTGGGTTCGAGCCCCATATCAGGCTCTATGCTGAGAATGTGGAGCCTGCTTGGAATATTTTCCCTCTCTCTCTCTCTCTCTCTCTCTCAATAGATAAACTTAATTTTTTTTTTTCAATATGTGATATCCATATAACAACAGCTATAGGTACCAATAAAGTATATTAAAGAGAAGAGAATCCTGGGATTGGTCATTTATATAAAATGCTCAAGGAGGAACTTTCTAAGAAGACAATAAGGAAGTGAAGGAGTAAGCCATGCAGAAATGCAAAGAGGAACCAGAAAGAATGCAAAATCTGTGTGATGAGAGCATGCTGTGCCTGTCCTAGGAAGTGCAAGGAGGTCCAGACGGTGGAGGCAGGGTGAGCAAGAATTTCTACAGTGGACAATGACTCTGAAGAGGGAACAGGGAGATTGTAAGGGGATTGGTGAGCCATCCAAAACACCTTGGTTTTACTGCAGAGTTATATGTAAAAAAGTGACACGACCTAAGTTAAGTATTGAAAGAGAAACAGCCTGGCTACTTCTTTAAGAATAGACAATATTGACAATGAAGGGCAAGGGTAGAAATCAGGAATACCACTTAGGAAACTACTGGAAAATACTACAGGCAAAAAATATCACACTTTGAACAAAGGTGGCAGTCAAGTGAGAATTGGTAAGATTCTTAGTATAAATGGAAGATAAGCTTTGAAGATGATTTGGATTTGGGATTTGAGAGAAAGAGAGCAGTTAACTCCAAAGGCCTGATCAGAACTATTGAACAAATAGTGGTGTCCCCTATTGAGGTGGAGAATAGAGTATATGGGACAAATTTACAATAAAATTATATATTTGATTTTCAACAAATTAGGTTTAAGGGTTTTAGTTTTTTATTTATTTTTGTTGTTGTTTTAGCTGTCAAAATAAAGATGTTAAGTATGCAATATTATCTACACATCTAGCGTCCTGGACAGAAATCCACACTTAAGATACAAATTTTGTGACGTGCAGAACATAGAGGGTATTTAAATATAAGAGATTAGTGTAGATAAACAAGAGAGCCTAAGATAAGGACTGAGCCCCCAAATACTCCAAATTTAAAAGTGGAAATGAGGAGGAACTAACACAGAAAGCAGAGAAGGAGTGCTGGTAATTTATGATCCTCTAAAGGTAGTAATGTCCCCAAATCCAAGTTTCATTAAAAAGAAAAATGATCAGGAGCGCCTGGGTGGCTCAGTCGGTTGAGCGTCCGACTTTGGCTCAGGTGGTGATCTCACGGTCTGTGAGTTCAAGGCCCACATCGGGCTCTGTACTGACAGCTAGGAGCCTGGAGCCTGCTTCGAATTCTGTGTCTCCCTCTCTCTCTCTCCCCCTCCCCCACTCATGCTCTGTCTCTGTCTCTCTCTCTCTCTCTAAAATAAACATTTAAAAAATTGAAAAAAAAGAAAGAAAATGATCAGGTACTGCTTGATTTTCATAGCATGGGGGTCTCTGATGACTCTAAGTAAGAGTTGTGTCTTGGGATGGGTGGTAGAAACTCTGTTTGGAGTTGATTCAAAAGGGAATGAAGAGTGACATCAGCACGATAACTAAAAAAAAGACATCCTTGACCCTAGGATGAGAGACCTTATTAACAAGGTAGAGAGGCCTTGTTAGCTAGGATGCAATAGGAAATTCCTCATATCAGAGGGCTGAAACTATCAGTGCAAGGAAGGAGAGGGAAGGGACAAAAGTAGGGAAGGAATGTGTTTTGTTGAGCAGAACTAACAATTTCAGCCAAGACACCTGGCTAGGTGTTTCATCTGACAGCCTCTTGCTAGGTGCGTCTCACCTAACAGGCCCTTACATAAGCCAGATTGAGGCAAACTGGGGCTCTGGACCTGCACAGAAGCCCTTCTGAGGTGTCCTGAAGTCACCTTTAACTCATTGTAATACTAAGATATCCTCCCTTGGGTGGGGATTTCAACCATTTTTTTGAACACTGGAATGTATGCACTAGCATGTTGTCATGCTATACGTGTGTAAGTCAACCAAAGTGCCTATGTGTGCTCCCTGCCCTCACCCCCTAATACAATGGATAAAAGCTTCCTATACTGACCTCATGGGGAAACAGTGCTTTTAAAACTCCTTCCCTGTCTCCTGACTTGTAACAAGTAATAAAAAGTTCTTCGCTTTCAACACTTTCCCGGGTTGCGTTCAGTTTAATGCACCCTAAGTGGCAAATCCCTTTGGTTTGGTTATGACCTCAACAACAATTTGGCATCCATCCACAGACAAAGTGCTTTTGTGGGAGATTAGAGATCTGGGCAGGAGATTTTGAAATCTTGGTGCAGTCAGGACCAAGCAAAAACATTTTGGGAAGACGGGCTTGCACCCCAGTGGCTCGCTCAACAACCATGGGCCCAGCTACAGATCCAGAAATAACTCTGTACCTCTGAGAACTCAGCTATAGCTCTGTCACCATACCATAGGTGACAGACCTAGGGTCTGTCACCATACCATAGGCCAAAGGGCCCATGAAGAGTTATTCCTACCTATGTGTTAAAGAATAGGTATACAAACCTTCGTCCCAGCTGTGAATACTGAAGTAGCCTGTGATCCACATCCAGCCCCTCTCAGGCATGATCCAGGAGTCTCTGGAGCTAAGCTTGACAAACTCTGTCAGACTGTCAATTCTGAAAGGGCCCTGTAACTGGGCTCTAGCTAATCTGAGCTGCAGTCCACAAACAGTGCTATTGGAACACAGACCAGTCAGAAGACACACCCATCTATACCCCAGGAGATTTTAAAAGTGCCCTATACTCAGCTCGAGTCTTTTCCCAGCTATAGTCCATGAGCTGTTATCCTGGCCCAGGGATTCAGTAGGAAACGCTCCTGTCTATGCCTCCAAAGATCCTGAAAAAAAACCTCTATTCTTGGATCTAGCCCTTTCAGCCACATTCAGGGATCAGTCCAGCCCATGCAGGGAACTGGCAGGAGACAGTAAAAGAGGACCTTGGCTGCCTCCATTCTGACCTCAAAATTTCTAGTTGGATTCCTCTTTCCAGCTTGTCTTGGCTCAGGCAAAGCATTTCATGACCAGAACTAAAACTACCCCTTCAAGCAAAAAGGACTATCCTGAGCCAGCGAGATCCCACCTATGACTAAGTCTAAGACCTTCACTGCCTACCTGCACATACATACCCACCTCTGCCCCACATTTTCCTTATGAACCTGGAAGTACTTTTGGCATTTTAGAGACAATCTTTGAGATGCTAGTCTGCTCTCTTTCCAGTGCTGACCTCACTGAAATAAATTCTTTTCTGGTTTCACCACCATTCATCTTTCTGCCTTTGGATTTTGTCAGTGGTGAGTGGCTGAACCTGGTCTGTTTGGGACCCCAGAGCCAGTTGCTCTTATACTCCTGTGTCCTAACTACAACAGGACACACACCTATACAGGCCTCCAGAGCCAGGTCTGCAGACCGCAGTTTTGGCTGTGGAACTTGAAATAGCCCTGAGACTTTGATCCAGCATCTTAGCCAGGGGGCCATTCCTGTCACTCAGGAACCCATCCAGTGACCAGGCAGGAGCCCCACCAAGGACCTAGCAGAAGCCACATTTATCTGCGTAATAGTCCTGCTATTTGAGAATCTATCTGAAGACTCTGAAGTGGACACTTGTCCCAGCAGCACCCTACTGAACAAGGTACTAGAGGTAGTCCTATCCATGCTGGTATCAGACAAGATCCATGTCTGCCTGAGGTCCCCCAACCACGGACCCCACTGCAGACCCAGCAACATTCTTGTAACAGGCTATACACCAGGACAACTGTAATTTTGGAGATAATTGGGGCACCAAAATGAAAAGTCTTTACCTGCACCAAAACCAGTCTGTAAAGACTGAAAGAGGAGTTTGCCCCTTCAAATACACAGAAAACAGCTCATGGCTACATGGGTCACTAATAATCAGGCAAATCTTACTCCACCAAAGGAAACGAAGCAAGCTTTAACAAACTCAAGAATATTGTAATTGCATCTATGTACACAAATTAATAAACATGATAAACCACTTAATGGAAAAATAAAATAATATTATCCCTCAATAGATGGAGAAAAAGCATTTGACAAAATTCACTACTCTTTCATAATAAAACAAATTGGATATGGAGGAAGCATACCTTAACATAATACAGGCCATATATGAGAAACCCACAGCTAACATCATACCCAATGGCGAAAAGCTAAAAACTACAAGCTTTTCCTCCAAAATCAGGAATGAGACAAAAGTGCCCAGTCTCAGCACTTCTATTAAACATAGTACTGGAAGTCCTAGCCAGAGCATTTAGGCAAGATAAATAAATAAATAAATAGCATCTGAATATCAAAGAAAAAAGTACAATTGTCTCTGTTTGCATATAACATAACCTTATATACAGAAAACTCTAATGCCTTTACCAAGAAACTGCTGGAAATAATAAACAAATTCAGTAAAGTTGAAGGATACAAAATCAATATATACAAAATTAGTTGCATTTCTATACACTAGCAACGAAAGAGAAGAGAAATAAATAAAACAACCCCATTTACAATAGTATCAAAAACAATAAAATACTGAGTAGTAATTTAACCAAGGTAAAAGATTTTTACACTGAAAACCATAAGACACTGATGAAAGATATTGAAGATGCAAATAAATGGAAAGATACCCTAACTCTATGGATCAGAAGAATAAATAGTTTAATAAACCCACACAACTCAAAGTTATCTATAGATACAATGTAACCTTTATGAAAATCCCAAAAGCATTTTTCACAGAAACAGAAACTATCCCAAAATCTGTTTGGAACCACAAAAAATATCCAAATAGCCAAAGCAATCTTGAAAAGGAGAACAAAGCTGGAGGCATCAGATTTTCTGAAAGCCATCAAGTACTGATCAAAATAGTTTGATAGTGACATAAAAAAAGACATACAGACCAGTGGAATAGAATGAAGAGCCCAGAAATAAATCCTTGCATATACAATCAACTAGTACTTGACAAGGGAGCCAATAATATTCAATGGGGAAAAGATAGTATTTACAATAAATGGTACTAGAAAAATTAGATATTCACATATAGAAGAATGAAATTAAGCCCCTATGTTACACTACTAACAAAAATTAATTCAAAATTGACTAAAGACTTAAATGTAAGACCTGAAACTATAAAACTCCTATGATAGAACATAGAAGAAAAGCTCCATAATATTGGTCTTGGCAATGTGTTTTATTCATTTTTGGATATGACACCAAAGTAAAAGTGAAAATAAATAAGTGGGACTATATCAAACTAAAAAGCTGACCAGCAGGGGCACCTGGGTGGCTCAGTCAGCTAAGCATTCAACTCTTGATCTTGGCTCAGGTCATGATCTCACAGCTCATGGGATCAAGCCCTACATCAGACTCCATGCTAACAACATGGAGCCTGCTTGGGATTCTCCCTCTGTCTCTGTCTCTGTCTCTGTCTCTCTCTGCCCTTCCTCCATTCATGTGCATACACTCTTCTCTCAAAATAAATAAGTAAAAATTTTTTAAAAAATAAAAAGCTGCCCGGCAAAAAAAAAAAAAAAAAAAAAAATCAGCAATGAAGAGGCAACTTAGAATGAAGGAAAATATTTCCAAACCGTGTATCAGATAAAGGGTTAATGTCTAAGATATATAAAGAACTCTTACAACTTATTTGCAGAAAAACAAATTATCCAATTTAAAAAAGTGAACAGAGGATCTGAATAGACACTTCTCCAGAAAAGACACATAAATGACCAACAGATGTATGAAAAGATGCTCAACATCACTAACCATCAGGAAATGCAAATCGAAATCCCAATGTAACATCACCTCATACCTGTTAGAATGGCTATTATCAAAAGACAAGTAGTAGCATGTGTTAGCAAGATTTGTAGAAAAGAGAAAGAACCTTTGAGCACTGTAAGTGGAAATGAAAATTGGTATAACCACTATGGGAAACATTTTGAAGCTTCCTCAAAAAATTAAAAATAGAACTACCCTATGACCCAGCAATTGTACTACTAGGTATTTATCCAAGGGATACAGGTATGCTGTGTCAAAAGGGCACATGCACCCCAATGTTTATAGCAGCACTATCGACAATAGCCAAAGTATGGAAAGAGCCCAAATGTCCATCGACTGATGAATGGATAAAGAAGATTGGTATATGTGTACAATGGAGTATTACTCGGCAATCAAAAAGAATGAATTCTTGCCAACCGCAAATATGTGGATGGAACTAGAGGGTATTATGCTAAGTGAAATTAGAGAAAGAAAAATATCATATGACTTCACTCATATGAGGACTTTTAAAATCTCCTGGGGTATAGATGGGTGTGTCTCCTGACTGGTCCGTGTTCCAACAGCACTGTTTGTGGACTGCAGCTCAGATTAGCTAGAGCCCAGTTACAGGGCCCTTTCAGAATTGACAGTCTGACAGAGTTTGTCAAGCTTAGCTCCAGAGACTCCTGGATCATGCCTGAGAGGGGCTGGACGTGGATCACAGGCTACTTCAGTATTCACAGCTGGGATGAAGATTTGTATACCTATTCTTTAACACATAGGTAGGAATAACTCTTCATGGGCCCTTTAGCCTATGGTATGGTGACAGACCCAAGGCCAGACAGAGCTATAGCTGAGTTCTCAGAGGTACAGAGTTATTTCTGGATCTGTAGCTGGGCCCATGGTTGTTGAGCGAGCCACTGGGGTGCAAGCCCGTCTTCCCAAAATGTTTTTGCTTGGTCCTGACTGCACCAAGATTTCAAAATCTCCTGCCCAGATCTCTAATCTCCCACAAAAGCACTTATGCTATTTATTTACTTACTGTCTGGCTCCCCACTCTAAAATATATACTCCAAGAAACCTCCTGTCCTATTTACCTTTGTATCTTCAATTTCTAGCTCAGTAACTGATAGATGGTTAGTCCCAATTACTATTTGTTGAAAAAGTGAATTAGCTATAGGTCAACATTCAGCATTATAAAAGTGGCCTTCGTGAAGTTAGAAGAGTTTATAACCCAGAAATGGGGAGCATAAATTACAGTGTAAGTTGTTATGTGAACACTATATTTTATTTCCTTGGATTTCAGTTTCCTCATCCAAAAATGAGGGACTTAGCATGCACTGATGTCAAATATTTCCTTCTGACCTAAAACTCAATCATTATAAATTATAAATTATTTTGACTTGATTTCAGAATAAGGCATTTGAATAACCTAGAATTTTATCTTAAATTCAAGTGGGGGGGAGTGGTTATTTTGCCATCTCATTTACCATCATTATAAATTTCCAATGCCAGTGACGTTCATGGATAGGCCCTCAAGTCTGTGTGTGGCTGCCTGACAAATCCAGCAAATCAGCATTTAGTTGGAAGCACATACGGAGCAACCTTATGCCAGCCTGCATTTTGCCAACAGGCACAACACTTTTGGGTCATTATATTGCCAACTACTTTGACACATTTGTGCCTACACAGGGCCATGACTAAAATCTGAACACAACTGAAAGCCCCAAGATATTGGCTTCTCTCATTACTGGTACTTCAGCAAAGGACTGAAAGACTCCAGGCCAAGGCTATGATGAGAAGACAAGTATTATAGTTGGTATGTGCCTTCCGCGATTCTGAGTGAGGATCATTTTTCATGTCAGATTAAATGTGCCAGTTGTTTGTCTAAAGCTTCTGGGTTGCCTAATGCTGTTTGAGGAAACATACATTTTTTACAGCATTAGGATTTTCAAGCTGATTTTTTGGCTCTGAATAACTAAGCAGAGGGTACTTTTGATGCTTATTTAAATAACATCTCCACCCTTCTTGTCTCTTTTGGAAAGACAATATTACAAGCTGGCCAGACAAAGCTTATACAGCCCATCTAACATGAGCAAGAACCAAGCATTTGACTGAGGCCTGTTTTGCTGGCTATAGTATATAAAAGGGCCCAGCATGTCAGCCCAAACTTCTTAATTTGGCATCACTTATAGGCTTAGAAAGACCTCCAGTGAGGATGCTTCTGGTTAGAATTTTCATCCAACAGCAATTCTGTTAGAAAACAACAACAACAGCAACTTGAACTGGTCTAGTTACTGCAGTCAATTGTCATTTTCATAAACATTAATACTTTCTTCAAAAAAATAACAGAAAGGTATTTTCACCCATTTCATGAATTTTGTTTTATATTATTTTATGCTTTTGGTGATAACAATAAAATAATATGCATGTTACCTAAGATACTTAGAGCAGGAAAATCACTGAAAGTGAATCAGAGAATTTTTTAATAGCAAGAACATAAAAACAACCCTCACTTTTTCCTACTGTCTCTATAGGAAATAACCTCCACAGAGGAGAAAAAATAAAAAATAAAAATAAAGCTAAGACAAGGCAATGGATCACAGAGGAAGGAAATTTACAAGATATCATCATCACATTGTTCCAGTTGTTAGGTTTCCTTTCTAAGGTTCTCTATGTTCGGTTACTTAAATAAGTTGGTCCATTTAAAACTGCAAGGCATAAAATAGAGCTGCTTTAAATGGGTCACACTCACAATATAACTAAATTTTCTGCTTTTAGACAGGCATCATTTTGATTTTATTTCTTAGGAAGGAAGAGAGTTTTATATACAGGGTTGAATGCTTTCAATTTAAAAGAAAATGGAGGAAATGAGCCTAAATTATAAGTCTTAGGAATCTGGGATATTTTTGTTACATATAGAAGTGTCAGGCTTGCTATATTAGAGAAATCTTAAATTCTAACTTAACATGGAGATGTTAGAATTAAAATACATTCACTGATTGATTATACATCTTCTCTGCTTTTTTCTTAAAGTTGAAAAGACATAAAATATTTATGAGGACATAGGACTTAATAGTTCCATGTACATAAATATGAGTTCTCATTCAAAATAGAATTCTTGAGCACCTCTCTTTATGGGAACAAGAGGAACACATCTGGGGATTCCTATAAATGCTGCTGAAAGGGTTACACATAATTCAATTATGGACCCACATGGACTCATCAAATGATTTACCAGTAGTATATATATCACCTAATCAATTTCAGTTATGTTTTTCTTTTTTATTTATTTTTTTAATGTTTATTCATTTTTGAGAGAGGGAGAGAGACAGAGCATGAACAGGGGAAAGGCAGAGAGAGAGGGAGACAGAATCTGAAACAGCCTCCAACCTCTGAGCTGTCAGCACAGAGTCTGATGCGGGGCTAAAACTCAGCAGCCACAAGATCATGACCTCAGCTGAAGTCAGGCATTTAACTGACTGAGACACCCAGGTGATCCTCAGTTATGTTTTTCAAAATAAATCATTTGATTCCACTATTAATTATTTATATTACACAGAGTATCATTTCTATAAAAGTGAGAAGTATTTAGTAAGAATGACTATCATCAAACCATAACCTAATAGTTATCTTTTTTTTTTTCCATTTTATCAAAACAATCCATGATAACCATTTAGATTAATTTTTGGAGGTTAAGACAAAATAGCAATAATAAATTTTTGTCTCTTAAGTTTAAGAGACAAAATGATTTTTGTCTCTTAAACTTAAGAGACAAAATTTTGTCTCAAGCTTAAGAGACAAAATTTTGTCTCTTAAGCTTAAGAGACAAAAATCATTAAGTTTTTTTTTTTTAAGAGAGATAGAAAGAGAATGAGTGGGGGAAGGGAAGGCGGGGGGAGAGAGAGAATCCCAAGCAAGTTCCACATTCAGCAAGGAGCTCATTGTGGGGCTCAATCTCACAACTGTGGATTCTTGACCTGAGCCAATATCAAGAGTCAGATGCTTAACCGATTGAGCCACCCAGGTACCCCAAGACTATCTTAAATTATAATTGAAGAAAAATAAAAATATCAATTTGAAAGAATATAAAAATTAACAATGTTACACTGTGTATGCCAACAAAATAAATAGAAATACATAAAAAGACCACTGAGAGAACACATCTCCAGGATGATATCCCCCCAAAAAATAATGGGGAAAAGGGAAAAAGGGAACAAAGGAAGGAAGAAAGAAAGGAGGTTAGGAAGGAGGCAAATTGGCAAATGACTTGGTTATTTTCTTGTTTTAATTTTTTTTAATCTTTATTTATTTTTGAGAAAGTGACAGAAACAGAGCATGAGTGGGGGAGAGGCAGAGAGAGAGGGAGACACAGAATCCGAAGCAGGCTCCAGGCTCTGAGCTGTCAGCACAGACCCTGATGTGGGGCTTGAACTCACAGACTGCAAGATCATGACCTGAGCCTAAGTTGGATGCTTAACCGACTGAGCCACCCAGGCGCCCCTATTTTCTTGTTTTTAATTAAAATGATTGTTTTTAATCAAGCTCCAAAATATAATCACACTTTACAATGGTTAATGTGAATTAATAAGTTAGATTCTTTACATCAGAACTGGATTTTACCACATATTATTCTGACACTAGAATAATAATGTAAGAATATTGTTGATATCATATTGTCACAACTACCATTTTATTATTTCTATCAAAACATTACTTAGTATATGAACAATTTTATATTTAAAACATGTATCATTACCAATGCACCTGGGTGGCTAAGTCTGTTGAGCATCCAACTTCAGCTCTGGTTGTGATCTCATGGTTCCTGAATTTGAACCCCACATTGGGCTTGCTGCTATCAGCCTCTCTCTGGCCCTCCCCCACTCTCTCTCCCTCTCTCAAAAGATAAATGAAACATTAACAAAATTTTTTTTAATGTAACATTACATCAAGCCTAATAAATGTATAGTGTGATGTATGTCTCAAAAGAGTGTATAAAGTTATTATATAATTACAACATAGTTAAGATAATTACACTTAATTGGAATTATTTTGGGAATATACTTCCTGAAAAAGTGTTTATAACTGCTTTTTTCTTTTTTTTTTAAAGTTTATTTATTTATTTTGGGAGACAGAGAGAGTATGAGCAGGGGAGGGGCAGAGGAAGAGGAAGAATCTCAGGCAGGCTCCATGCTGTCAGTGCAAAGCTCATGCAGGGCTTGAACTCATCAAACTGTGAGATCATGACATGACAAAGCTGAAGTCAAGAGTATGACCCTTAGCCAACTGAGCCACCCAGGCGCCCCCATAACCGCTTTTTTTCTACATCAGCACCACTTCGTATTTTGTACTTAATGTATTCCAACATGCAGCATTTGCTACTATGTGCTTTTAATCTTGCCTCTCCTTACAACGTTTTTTTTTGTTTTTTTTTTTTTTTAAAAAGGTCTATCTTCATTTTAAAGTCAATAGTGATGAAGCAAGTTTAGAAATGAGACTTTTTGGTACATTCTTAGTATAACTGCCATTGTATCAATGTTTTTTGTGTTAGGTTTATTTTAACTGAGGCTTTACACAATAAACTGTTGTGTAGGTAGTAAAAAAAAATTAGACTGCTAATATTGTAATAAGAAGACTGTAAAAGAAACACCAAAAAACTAAGATATTTACTTGACATAGTCGACTGAGGTTTTATAATGTTCATCCAATTTACCTCTGGAAAGCATTAATGATTATATTATTATGTTACTAGTACTGATAGAAGAAACATTTTTTATACAAATATCAATTACATAATTTTAGTGCGTCATCTAATAAAACCTATCCTAAGGATACAAAAACCATAATTAATGCTGGAGAAAGAGTATTTGGAGAAGAAGAAAGTAGATGATTAGGCCACTTATTATGTCCAAAGGATTTCACTGAAAACAGAGGATGCCCAAATGTTTAAAAACATTAATATTCTTACTCATTGAGTAAAATCATAATTTGTTATGTAAAACTCCACTGAGGTATTCAGGGTCATTTAAAGCAGGGTGCATACATTTTGAGGTTACGTGCTAAGAGTTAAATCTGAACATTCAAGTCGGTTGCTTTGACTTCATCACCACATTCTAAACTAAGCATGAGAGATTCAATTTACCAACAACCTGTAAATCATTCACTGCCTCACTTTCTACTTGCAGGTGTGTAGGATGCTGCAAGCATTCCAATATTCTTGATTACTATAATAAATAATCATTTTTAGTGGCACTTCTCATATCCTTAACAAAAAAAGGACTATGACCTATGACCCATCTCTTTGCTTTTTATTTTTCTTGAAAAAAAACTCTTGAAAGAGTACTCCAAGTTGAGTGTCCAGTTCTTCTCCTCCCATTCACTCTCAAATCCTACCATTTAAGCTTTCCACCCTCATCACTCTTCTAAAACTACTCTTGTCAAAGACATCGATGGCATCTGGGATGGAATCCAATGGTCCATTTGTATTTGCACATTTACTCAGCTTCACAGCAGCATTTTTTACAGTGCACACTCCTCCTCACTAATTTTCTTGTCTTGGCTTCCAAGATAACATACTTTCTAGCTCACCTTGTACAGCCACAACGTTTCCCCCCACTTCAATCGCTTATGCTGTTCCTTCTGTTTTCTGATTCCTTATGCTGAAGAGCTCCAGAGTGAATGCTTCATTTCTCTCCTTGCACTAACTCCTCTAGGGACCTCATTCAGTTGGATAGCTTTTCAAAGTGTTCAACCATGGCAGATGCACAGGTTGGGTTTAATGTTCCAAAATGTCTATATTGAAATTCTTGATAATTTTATCCTAGAATTTGTGTTTTATAAGTGAAGACTGATGAACAAAATGGAGTATGAGCCAAGCACCTGAAGCCACAGGTCATTGCATTCCACTCTTTCATTACCCCTCCAACTGTACAACATGAGGCCCTTCCCTTCTGTTCTACTGCCCCCACCCAGAAACCACTGCCACCTTTTGTGCCCTGGGAGGCCCTGGGTGTAGGGGCGAGAAGGGTTGAGGTTTAGTGCATGTACCTTGTGTGCCAAGTCGTAATGTGGGGCCCCAGATGTCTGTGAGGGTCTGCCTCCACCCCAGGAGCATCCTATGTTCAAGGGAGTGTCACATTAAACAGCAAATTAAAAACATCATTATAGGTTGAAAGAGAGCCTGCAGAAGGAAAAAAAATGCATACTTTTCAAGATAGATACCTTATATTTTCTTGCTCGAGTTCTCACAAATGATCTGCCTAGTCCTGCTTTCAAAGATGTCTGCATTTCTCCAACTCCCAAATATCATCTACAGCTCAGACCCATCTCTAGAATTCAAGATTGCTTTAACCAACTGACTCTTCAGCATCTCCATTTTGTTGTATGATATAAACAATTCTCAAAATAAAATTGTTAATATGTAATTTATCTTTTCCCAGGGACTTGTAGCTTTCCTCATCTTAGGTAGTGACAATGCCATACATCCACATCATCAGCCCCGAATTTATTACCATCCTTTATTATTCTCTCACACGCCAAATCCATTCCATAAGGAAATCCAATTATTTTCTGCTTTCCAAATATATCCACTATCTGGTGGATCCTCACCATTTCTATGATAACCAACTTAATATTTTGTCTTGGATAGCTACAATATCTCCAGGGTTGTCTCCTCACTTCCAGATCTATCCATCACCTCTATACACTTTTCTGAACCAAGCAGGTAAAGTGAGTCATTAAATAAGTCTGTTCATGTCAGTCCTCTACACAAAAGCTTACCCTGTGTTCCTAGCCATTTTCGTGAGAGTAAAAGCCAGTCCTCTCATTAATCTCACCCTGCTCTCTGACCTCATTTACTATAGTTCTCAACTTTGGTGCCTCTGCTCTGGCCACAGTGGACTTAACTACTACTTTCTTTGAACATATGAGGTTTGTTCCTGCCTTGGGACTTTATACTTGATTGTCTTCACCCTGTATCTACACGAACAAAGCCTTCACCGCTTTCAGGTTTTGCTCAGTGAAGCCTCCCTTGGCCATTCTATTACACAATGAAACTTGCCCATCCTCTCCTCTGCACATCTAATGTGGTTTATCTTGCAGTATATATATTTTTTCCAGGGTATCAACCATTTTACATATTATCTAATTTGCTTTATTGTATTTACTTGTCTATTATCTCCACATGCTAAAAAGTAATTTCTAAGAAGACAGAGACCTGCACCTGTTTTAACTACCCATGTATTCCAAGCAACCAGAGTAGCACCTGGTACACAGTGGAAGTCAAGTGAATGTTGGTGAGATGAATATTAAAACAGCAGATTAAAACATTAGTCCTAAAAACATGAATGGCTTGTAAATGAATCTGTATTGCAGGGATTGTAAGATTAATTTTGAAATTAGCATTAATCATTAGCTAATTAATAAAGGGAATATATAAAATACTTATGGATATATGATCATCTTGGTATATATACGCAGGTATCTGAATGTGAAAATTTTCCCATAGGGCCACATAAACTTCAATAGAACTTATCTTCCAAGCCTATTCCTCAGGAATGTGTGCTGCTAAACTAAAAAAAAATTTAAATCTTTATTTGTAGCATTGCTGATTTTCATGATGAAAATACTCTCACCCTGGACAATTTCAATCTACTAACATGATGTCAGTGTAGTTGGAAATGGGGAAAGATTCACATAATCAATTCTTGCAAACAATAAGAGCTGGCTTCATTATACCTCTGGATGAAAGTGTGTATGTATGTGTGTGCCTACACATATGTTCTTATTTGCATACACAGTTCTCACTGTGGTACCATTAATTTAAAAAACCATGCAACTTGAAACCATACAATCAAACTTAATAATTAATGGGAAATAGTGCAACCACTATTGAAAACAGTATGGTGATTCCTCAAAAAATTAAAAAACAGAAATACCATATGATCCATCAATCCTAATTCTGGTTATTCATCCAAAGAATTGAAATTTGGGTCTTGAAGAGATATTAGCATTGCAATGTTCATTGCAGCATTATTCATAATAGCCAAAAGGTGGAAGCAACACAAATGTCCATGTTCAGATGCATGTATAAACAAAATGTGGTATATGTGTATAATGGAATATCATTCACCCTTAAAAAGGAAGAAAATCCTGTCATATGTCAGAACATGGATAAACATTCAGGGCATTATGCAAAGTGAAATAAGCCAGTCATAAAAAGGAAATGTTACATGACTCATATGTGTATCTAAAGTTGTCAAATGCATAGAAACAGTAGATTTGTGGTTACCAGGCACTAGAGGTAGGGAAAAATAGCGAGCTGTTTAATTAGCACAGAATTTCAGTTTTACAAGACGAAAAAGTTCTGGAGGTCTGTTGCACAACAATGTGCATATACTTAACAGTACTGAACAGTACACTTATAAATGGTTAAGATGAGAGTCAGCTGGGTGGCTTAGTCAGTTGAGTGTCTGACTTCAGCTCAGGTCATGATCTTACCATTTGTGAGTTCAAGCTCTGCATTGGTATCTCTCCTGTCAGCACAGAGCCTGCTTCAGATCCTCTCACTACCTCTCTCTTCTCCCCTTCACTGCTAATGCTCCCTGTCTCTCTCCCAAAAATAAACATTTTTTTTAAAAAAATGGTTAAGATGTTGGGGTACCTGGGTGGCTCAGTTGGTTAAGTGACTCTTGACTTCAGCTTAGGTCATGATCTCGTTGTTCATGAGTTTCAGCCTCTTCTCTGACAACACAGAGAGTGTCTGACAGAAGAGTGTCTGACTCTTCTCTGACAACACAGAGCCTACCTGGGATTCTCTCTCTCTCTCCCTCCCTCTCTCTCCATCTCTCTCTCTCTAAATAAATAAATAAAGTTAAAAAATGGTTAAGATGGCAAATTTTATATGTTTTTTATCATAATTAAATGATGAGCATGGAGCCTGCTTGAGATTCTCTCTCTTCCCCCTTTTGCTCCCCTCTCCTACTTGTGCACACACACTCTTTCTCTCTAAAAGAATTTAATTAATTAATTAATTAATTAATTAAAAATAACATGTGAAAAGTTATAATTGTTCCATGACTTTTAAAAATTTTTGTCAAGACATTAAAAACTCATCTCGGGGGTGCCTGGGTGTCTCAGTCGGTTGGGCATCCAACTTCAGCTCAGGTCATGATCTCATTGTTCATGGGTTCAAGCCCCACATCAGGCTTTGTGATGACAGCTCAGAGTCTGGAGCCTGCATACAGTTCTGTGTCTCCCACTCTCTCTGCCCCTCCCCCACTCATGCTGTCTGTCTGTCTCTCTCTCAGAAATAAAATAAACATTAAAAAATTAAAAACTCATTTCAGTTACAGATATATAGAAAAATAAGAAGGCTAATAAAACTAATGTTTATTTAGTTCGTTGTAGTTTAAAACATCAGGTACTATGAAAAAATGGTTTCTGTTTAAAAAAATATATAGGGGCGCCTGGGTGGCTCAGTTAGTTGAGCATCCGACTTCAGCTCAGGTCATGATCTCACGGTTGGTGAGTTTGAGCCCCGCATCAGGCTCTGTGCTGACAGCACAGGGCCTATAGCCTGCTTCAGGTTCTGTGTCTCCCTCTGTCTCTGCTCCTCCCCTGCTCTCACTGTCTCTCTGTCTCAAAAATAAATAAAGATTTTTTAAAAATTTAATAAAAAATATATCAAAAGTAGTTTGAATAATGTTTATGCTGTAAGTGTTCATCATATAATATACAATATGAAGCAAGAAGTTTTCTATGCCATGACAAATTGTCATAGCACCTTCCAAGTTTGGATCATCTTATAACATTCCATCCTTTGCACTTTCAATGTCAGAAAATATCTAAGAGTCCCTTTAATGTAAAGTGCTTTTTTGCCAGCATCACTTCTCTGAGATATCTTGATTATTTTTGTCATAACTAAGTCAACAAGTTTATGTCATTTGTATAAATAAGTTTATCTTCACTGAGTACTCTGGCAGAATATCTAGACTCTGAATGGCGGTGTTTATTCTAACATGATTTATGGAGAACGCCTGTTTTTACTCAAGACATCAGGGTAGGGGTAAGCAGAAGCTGACGTGCTGGAGTCTAAGTAGCTGAGTCATGCCCACATGACTGAACCCCCAATAAAAAATCTGGATACCAAGGTCTGTGTGAGCTTCCCAAGTTGCCAACCCCTCATACAGATTGTCATATATTCTTGCTGGAAGAATTAAGCACATCCATGTATGACTTCATTGGGAGGGGACACCTAGAACCTAGATCCTGGTTTTTCCTGTACTTTGCTTCATGCACCTTTTCCCTTTATTGTTTTGATCTATACACATTCATTGTAATAAACCATAAACATGAGAATACTAGTTTCAGAGTCCTGTGTGTCCTTCTAGTAAATCATCAAACCTGAAAGCGGTCTTGAGTGCCCTCAATATATCATGCTATAAGGTAATATACAGAAAATGATTATACAATGCTTGGAACACACTTAGTGTTCCATAAACATTAGACTCTGCCCCCATGTTTTTATAATCTAATAGAAAAAGAGAATCAAATGCAAGGGAGGGAGCCTAAAGACTGGTCTTATTCATCATTATATGACTGACTTCATAGAAGTTATGTGTTAATTACACATAAATTACATATTCTGAGCTCTTTGAACGAAATGTAGCATGTGTGTGCAATACAGTATTATTATTCACTTTTTAATCAGAATGACTTGAAAAGAACTTCCTTAGAGGTTCAAATGCTTCAAAATATTAAGCATTCCATTGGGAACGGGGAAAAAAAGGAAAATTTAAAATAGAAGAAAGTTAAATTGTTTTAAAACCTACTTTATGGTTTTTAAATGTACGTATTTCTTAAAAAGTTAGAAAATCAAGTTGTAATTTTTACTAATAATCTTATGTTTTAAAACGAACACCTATGTGGTGTAATTATAACAAGATTACTTTTGAAGGTGGGAGACTAGGTCACAAACACATGCTAGGTTGCGGGAATTCACAACAATGTTTAGCTTCACAGTTCCAGTGTGAGAGTCTGCCATGATACGTGGTATACAGATCACAGCTGTAAATGTGTGGAGATTTAATACACTAAACACAGAAACTCTTTGAAAACAACTTTTCTCTCATTACAAGAGGAATACGTTATTAGAATTTTCTATAATGTATTAAGGAAAGTAAAATAAAATAATCACTAAGCTACCACCTAAATAAGATTTTTTTTAAGTACCAGATGTACACATTGTTTTAAAACTTTCCCTTTTATTCTAACAAATACATTATAAATATCTCTTATGCAATTAAGTATCAAAACAGAGTCTTTCAATTATGTGCTTAAAATAGGTCATTGTAGTTACTGATTGCTCTGTTTGTGCCACTGAAAATTTAAATATCGCTCAAAATGTAAATCCGTAATGAATTTTCTACACCAATCTATTCTCATTGCCCTATTTTTTTTTAAATAAAAACTCCATATTGAGACCAAATTGGATAATTCTACTGGTAATTATGTCTTCATTAAGAGATATAAGTTAGTTATTATTATCTTTACCCATCTCTTTGAAAAATATCAAAATTGGGAAAAGGTAACAATAAAGTATGCTTATGTATTGCCAAACATAACTAATATTAATAAACACCCAACTTCAAGAAGGCCTATATCAAGACTCTGAAGGGACTGCAATATCATGTTAACTTACCACAATTTCATGGAGGTTAACAGAGACATAAGACTTCTGGGTCAGAGACAAACAATAATGTATTACTCAAGGCAACAGCAATAGCTTATTATTATTATTAATTTCACTAGTTCTCTTTTCCAGAATTCAAACAGGGTAACATGAAGCAGACCAAATGTCACACACACAGAAGGTTGCATTTTAAGAGAACTTCCTAGAATGGGAGTTTATACAAAACAAGTGTTTTAAATGTTATTAAACATTTTATGACACATAACATTTAAGTGTTATAAAACACTTGTTTAATAAGGCCTATACTTTTCTCTGGAGAAAAACATTAATATACTACACTGTAAGCATGCTTGCTCTCTGTTCTGGAAGTAAATACTATCTTTATCTTCCAAGACTGTAAACAAACTAGCACTTTGATCCAGATGTAGAGAGTATTTCTATCTCCCATGCACTCTACAAACATCCTTGAAAAGACAGTCCAAAACAAAGAATAATCAGTGCCTCACTGGTGAAACAAGCAAAAATTAGAGTTATGCATGAAAAATTGTCTTCCAATAGTCTAAAGCCATTATATTATACTTGAATTTTTTTAATATGCTGCTTTATAGTAATATTTATAGTTTTAGTTTCATTGAACTTGTTTCAAAACTGTAACCACTTATTTCCTCACAAGTTGTATTTTCTAAGTTTCATCTCCCACAGCTTCTTCCTGTCTTAATCTATAGCAGACAAGCACAAATACTATGTCATGCCAGACACTGTGATTCTGGTAAAACCTATGCCAACTCCATTTATGCCCATCTTTTCATCCCCAGACTGGAGGAGATCCCTTTTCTTTTTTCTTTTGGTTATCAAACATAAACCTTAACTCAACTTGCATTAATTAAATTAATTCATTAGTTAATTCACATGCAATGACTAACAATGTGTCTAATTTTACAAAGACTTACTATGTGCCAGGAATTACAGCAAGTTCTAGAAGACAAAGATGAATTATTCAACATCATTGACACTGGAGTGCTTCACGGTCAAATTACACAGAAGGATATTTAAAATGCAAAGTTTCTTTTCCTCTAGGATTTTGATGGCTTACTATCTTACTCAACATGTATCTGGAGGCAAGGAAAACAAAAGCAAAATTGAACTACTGGGATCTTATCAAGATAAAAACCTTCCGCATGGCAAAGGAAACAATCAGCAAAACTAAAAGACAACTGACCGAATGGGAGACGATATTTACAAATGACATATCAGATAAAGGGTTAGTATCCAAAATCTGTAAAGAACTTACAAGATTCAACACCCAAAAAAACAAATAATCCAGTGAAGAAATGGGAAGAGACATGAATACACACTTTTCCAAAGAAGACATCCAGATGGCTAACAGACACATGAAAAGATTCTCAACTTCACTCATCATCAGGGAAATACAAAACAAAACCACAATGAGATACCACCTCACACCTGTCAGAATGGCTAAAATTAACAACTCAGGAAACAACAGATGTTGGCAAGAATGTGGAGAATGAGAAACCCTCTTACACTATTGGTGGTAATGCAAATTGGTGCACCCACTCTGGAAAAGAGTATCAAGGTTCTTCAAAAAGTTAAATAAAGAACTACCCTACAACCCAGCACTGCTAGGTATTTATCCAAAGGGTACAGGTGTGTTGTTTCGAAGAGGCACATGCACCCAATTGTTTACAGCAGCACTATCAACAATAGCCAAAGTATGGAAAGAACCTAAATGTCCATCCACTGATAAATGGATAAAGAAGATGTGGTATACATATACAATGGAGTATTACTTGGAGATGAAAAAGAATGAAATCTTTCCATTTGCAACAATGTGGATAGAAGTAGAGTATATTATGCTAAATGAAATTAGAGAAAGACAAATATATGACTTCACTCATATGAGGAATTTAAGATACAAAACAGATGAACGTAAGAGAAGGGAAACAAAAAATAATATAAAAACATAGAAGGGAACAAAACATAAGAGACTCTTAAATACAGAGAACAAACTGAGGGTTGCTGGAGGGGTTTGGGGAGAGGGGATGGGCTAAATAGCAAGGGGCATAAAGGAGGACACCTGTTGGGATGAGCACTGGGTGTTACATGTAGGGGATGAATCACTGAATTCTACTCCTGAAATCATTTTTGCACTATTGCTAACTAACTTGGATGTAAATTTAAAAAATAATAAAAAAAAATAAGTAGTTACATAAACAAACAAAAAAATAAAATGTAAATATTCATATGTTATATTATGAACCAAATTCTCCCTGAGGGGAACAGGTCAAATGTAAGACACTAGAATTTGGTAATTATGACTTTCCATATTTTTAAGGATATATAACTATATAATGGTATCTTCTGTTTGAGAAGTAGTCTCAAACATGGTGATGGTGATACATTCTGATCAAGGTGGAAGGAAGGACACCAGGGAGCAAAGATGGTCTGAATTATATTTATGTTTCAAAGCTCTTCTATTAGGAAAATTACATGGAGTTGAGAGAGAAGATTGCATATTCACAAGAATAATATACAGGTATCTTCCTTTGTATTTCAGGTCAGAGAAAAATTGTTTTTTTTTTTTTTATAACTAGAACGTTTAATTCCCAAATTAGTACCACTTCATAAGGAAACTATTTCAAAAATAGTAAAGGATGATATAGAATTAGCAAAGTGATGAATCAGGAGTTATAAATGACTGGCAGAATGTTTCTTTCTAAATTTTAATTCTAATGCATTTAGGAGGAGTCATGTGCCCTCACTTTGGCATAGGAACCATCACTTGTTATTAATTTTACCTCTCTACTTTTTAAATACATTTATATAATATTTCTTTCCCATGAAGGGAATGTGGCATCTGAGAATAAAGTTAAATAATTATTTGAAATTTTTAACACATCACTGATATAGTTCATTACACCTATAATACAATAGTTATGCAGTTCAGATACCATGAAGCTTCTACCTGAGGCAGAATTAAATTCAAATATAGATTTATTTTTTTCAAGAAGCATTCAGTCTATAAAGTCCCAGTCACAGAGTTTATAGACACAAGTCTAGTAGCATTTCACATTCATAAATAGGTTGAGAATAAAGAGAATTCAGCCTTTTCAAAATTAGAGAAAGTGATTCCACCTAATTCCCCTAAATTATAATCTCCAAAATTATAGCATTTAAAACTACCTTTGTGGCTTTTCCTAAATCAGTTGCTAAAGTTTCTGGAAGTTTTGTCAAATCAGAATAAAAAGCATAAAATTTAGAAATTAATTTAGCTGGTGAAAGCCAATGCTATTGTGTTGCTGATTAGCACATAGCCTTTTTAAGAGCATGGAACTATTTTTGTAAACGTGAATACTTACAAGGGAGAAAAATAAATGACCATTTTTTAAAACTGAACTTTAACTTTTTTTAACATTTATTTATTTTTGAGAGACAAAAAGAGACAGAGCATGAGCAGGGGAGGGGCAGAAAGAGAAGGAGGAATCTGAAGCAGGCTCCAGGCTCTGAGCTCAACCCACAAACCGTGAGATCATGACCTTAGCCGAATTGGATGCTTAACTGACTGAGCCACCCAGGTGCCCTGTAAAACTGAATTTTAGTAATAAGTCAGCAGCCAGTTAGGTCAAAATGTTAGAAGTATTACATAATTTGAGGTTATTCACATGATTTCCTAACTTTTTCATATATATATATATATGGATATATCCATGTACACTGATACTTGAGAATTTCATTCTTCAATTAATAAGGAGCTATACAAAAATGTAATACATGTACAAATTAATTGGGCTTTGAGTCTCTTAGACAAAAATATTTTCTTCCCTTGGAAATTCTTTAAATCTTTGAAAAATGTCATCTATAACAGAAAGTACCAAGGATATGCTTCCAGCTTTAAAAAGAGAAAAATCCAGGGGCACCTGGGTGGCTCAGTTGCTTAAGCATCCAACTTCAGCCCCTCAAGATATTTGCATATTATTCTTGTGAATATGCAATCTTCTCTCTCACGATCTCATGGTCCATGAGTTCAAGCCCTGCGTTGGACTCTGTGCTGACAACTCAGAGCCTGGAGCCTGCTTCAGATTCTGTGTCTCCCTCTCTCTCTGTCCCTCCCCTGCCCTCACTCTGTCTCTCTTTCTCTCTCTCTCTCTCTCTCTCTCTCAAAAATAAACATTGAAAAAAATTAAATATGAATAAAAAATAAAGAGAAAAATCTGTGGATTAATAAAAATTGATATTCACATTATGACTGCTTCAAGTTTCACCTTGATGTTCAAGTGGAAACCTAATGTTGCTCAATGTTGGAGGAATTACACAAAAAATCTGATAATCTACTATAAGATGGGGGTAGCGGGCAGCCTCTTCTTTGCCTACTTTTTGTCTATTGTACAGATTACAAACTTAAAAAAAAGAGTGAGGCAAGAGAGTGAGACAGTGTGGCTGAAAGGAGAGGATGAAGTTAATGTTGTTATCTCCAAAATATGATTTTGTTCTCCATTACACAAATCAATCATTTTCACTCAGAAAGTTTCTGATAGCAATAAATCAGTTGTTTCATATCAGAAAAACGTAACTATATGGAAATAACATGCAGAAAAAATATTCCTTGTTTTTGTATTCAAAAATACAATTTTTTGTTTGAGGATTCTGTAAGAAACAAACATGGAAGAAAAAAGCTTTACTAAGTCAAACAAATGTCTGAATAAAGAAATTAGCATATATTCTATTTCCTATTTAAGACCCACTGGAGGTATCTAGCCCACACCCGACTCCATATACTTGGCCAACATTATGAAGAAACACAGACCTCTCATTTTCCCACCATCTATTCTTTTTGATGTCTCCTAACTCTAGAATCAACTCTGGTACCTCCTAAAATAAGAAAAAGAAAATTACTTTCCTGCCCTTTAATAAGAATGAAAGTGCTACAGAAAACCCTAGGTATTAACTTTATATCTATGGGATAACTACATTGTAAACACTTTTCAAGGAATAAGAAGCATAAGTATATATAAGGTTTTCCATTCCCTAAAACTAGCTAAATATATTTTAACATGAGAAAGTGTTTAGCTAATTATTCCTCCTTAGCAGACCTAGGGAGTTTTTCCCAAAAAATCAGTCTCTCCTCACTCAAGGATTTTTGCCAATGGTTCCTTTCCAACTCCCTGCCAGACAGAGGGGCTATTTTCACATCAGTAAGAGCTCACAGGATTAGCTCCATGAAAGCAAAGACCTTGCTTGCCTGGTTCACTGCTGTTAAAAAACAAAATTCATCTGAGTAAGTTTGAAGATCTAATTGGCTTTATTAAACGATTCATGAATGAGGCAACATTCCATTTAGCAAGTAGAGAGCAGCTCTGAGGAGCTGTACAAAATGGAAGGTTTTTATAGGAAGGCAGGTAGGGCAAGAATATTATTAAGAAAAGGATTATTCCAGGCAAGGTCACTTTCCCATAGAGAGGAAAGCAGAGGGTCTTATCATGCAGATTACTTCCTCCTCCTTTAGTGGGCGAAAGTAGATGAAGAGGGCCCATGTGACAGATTACCTCTTTGATGCTAATCAGAATATTCCTGACTGACCAATTAAGACTTACATTTCTAGGGGAGTTTGAAACTGCAACTGCAATTAGAGTAGGTATTAAGCGTCATCTTGGTGGCTTGGCCTAAGTGATGCTGTTTTTGGTCTGTGGTTTTCTTTTTAACACTTGTGATCATAGTCTACAGAGCAGTATCTGGCAGATGGGACATTCTTAGTATTCATGAATGAGTGAATGTTTAATCTAGATTGCCTAGGTACTGTAGTCATTTCCAAATTATGGTTATTTTCTTATAAAATAATTGGCTTCATTACTTGCCTGCATCAGAGTGAGGCTCATTTTTTCAACAAGCACTGAGTTTCTCCTATCTTTAGAATGCTAAAAATGATAGAGTAATGGAAAAGGACAATGATAAAGGAGTACTGACCTATAAGGTCAGATCACTGAAGCTAACTTCAAATCATCACTATTCTTGGGCATTCATTTCCCAAAAGTAAGCTTCTCCCACACGTGACATGCCCATTTCCCCATACATTCTTCCTTATATTACCTATGATTCCTTGTCTCCAATCCAATCTCCCATGCCTGCCACTTTTCCAATCTTTCCTATGTGCCCTCTGAAACCACTCTCTTGGAAAAGACATTCTGTAAAACACTAATCTATTCATATACTGTTTCTTCTACTTTTTCCCATAAGTGAATCTTGGCTCTTAGCTCTTTCCTGATGGATTGCTTTCTTATCTACCTTTTCAACTGGTACCTTTCCAACTCATTCCAAAACCCCAGGAACTTTCTGTTTGAGGTCGGCTTATCGTGCCTCCAACTCTTCAGTACCACTCTGACACTGATATTCCCCCAACATTGGATAAAATAACCTCTTTTTTTTCTAACAAATTTTGCCATCATTTCAGTGGCCTTTAGTAAAGTGAATACATACCCAAATTACCAACTACTTATTCCCTTCACCTTTGTAACACCAATAAAAGCAGCAATTCATTCCTATTCCCATCCTGTCATCTCCCAGAAGTACTTATAAAATCTTGATAATAATATCCATTCTTCCAACTTTCACATTATCTATGTGCTGTTTAACTGAACTGAAATCTTCAGCCCATCTACCCTTTGACATGTCCCCCATGATTTCTGTCTAGTTTTTACCTCCTTCCCTAAATAGCTCAGACCTTGTTGCCCATCACTTCAACCAACCATTCTGTTACCATTACTCTCAAATCCTTTGCTCCATTCTAATCTGTAGCGCATCTGGCTAAAATTCTTGCCCCTATAGTAATATATTTAATACTTCAAAATTTGTATGTTCAAGAAGTGATGTGGTTTTGGCTGTACTATATCTCAATAAAGAACATCAAGTGCCCAGTTCCAGGAACATAAACAACATTCCTGCCTTTACCTCTAATTCTATACCCAATCAATTAGCAAGTCTTTTTAGTTATAATGTATTCATATCCATAGATCTCTCTCCTTAGTTAGTATGAAAAGGAAAATGATTCATTTTCAGAAATACCAAATAAAAGTTTTGATGTCTAATTAACAGCAGGTTTACAACCTACTGGAATATGTACAATTCCCTCCCTCCCCCCCCCCCCACTCCCACCCACCCAATGTAGTCCCAAACCCTTAGACATTTATTTCCTGGTTCTTTTGCTCCTCTCCATTTTGTGGGCTTATTTTCATGAGCTTTGCAATGAGCATCACCAAAGAACAAAGGGAGGAGGGACTGAAAGTCTCTGAGTCACCTCAGAGAATGTACATTTGTTCCAATAAGACTACTCTTTGCCTTACATGGGCATAGGCGACATCTGGGGAAGGCTGTAACCTCTGTAGTACTGAGCCAATGAGGAAACAGGGGAGGGACTTGCATGCTAGGAAATAAATTGCCTGCTATAGCTGCCCTAAGTGTCCCTGTCTGTGGGACACCAACTCTTGCAAGAATATTGATTAAAGCCTCACTTCACTGTGCTCCGAGTCTCCACATCTCTCCTTTGATTGGGTCAGTGGGCTTATTCCTCACATTTACAAGACATGAAAATGTATATTTTGGGTGATGAAACAAATGGTCTCCTCGACATAGTATAGAAGAAAGTTTATATTACAAGAAAAAATACTACATTGTATCAAAAAGAGATTGGTAGTTTTCATTTTTCTTCTATTAACTATGGAGCCAAGAGAAGAACCCACAGCTTAAATAAGGTGAAATATGAGAGAAAAATTCCATAGGAGAAAACAGGGTTAAGGAATTGGATTATAGTCATTGGCCTTAGAAAGTTCGTATCTTGTACAAGATTCTCTACAGAAGAAAGGACCAATTGTTATTTTGAACATTCTCTAACATTTAGTTGGGAATCGTTTCATTTTTTTCTTCAATTACTGTTATTTTTAAACATTAAAAATCGGTTCTGAACTATAGCCTTGTTTTAGAGTAGTTTTGCTACCCCATTACATAAAATAACTTTTATATTCTTAGCTAATTTCTGAAATTTAATAGAGATATAATATAGGTTGAGGAGAAAGTAGATAAAATCTCATTGAAAACAGATTCAGGGGGCACCTAAGTGGTTCAGTCAGTTAAGCCTCCGACTCTTGATTTCGGCTCAGGTCATGATCTCACGGTTCATGAGTTCCAGCCCCACATCTGGCTCTCCCCTGACAGCACAGAGCCTGCTTGGTGTCCTGTCCCCATTTTCTCTTTGCTCCTCCCCTCTTGCTTTCTATATGTCTATCAAAATAAATAAAAATAAACTTTAATTAAAAGGGAAAAAATGGATTCAGTTAAATAGTGAAGCAAAATATCCACAGTGATTATAGAAGGCTATATCATATTTTCATCTTCCAAAGGATAAAAATAACTTAAAATCCCATTTTAAAAATTTCAATGACACTGGAATAAACAATTCTCTATGAATATAAGATGTCATGTCAGGAGAGATCACAAATTTGATTCTCTGATCAAACAGATTAAGAGTGAAAAAAGCAAGCATGAAACAAGTGTTTGTAAAGAAATGTTGTGTTATTTGCTTTGTCTTGTAAGACACTCAATACTTTAAATGAGCATAAACATCAAATGTCATCATGTTCGCTATCTTACAGGCTGTGTAACAATAAAGGCTTAAGTAGTATCTTTCTGAGGCAATAATTCAACCATCACGGGCGTGCACTCACACACACACACACACACACACACACACACAGTGATTTAAGAAGAAATAGTATTAACTATCTTTTTATCCTCCTAATAGAGAAATTGGATATTAATGAAATAATGTTTAAAAACATTTGGCAAGAATGTTAGCCTGTTCAATAATTCTTTCCATTAACTTTGGATATAATTATACTCAAGCAACCACAAAGAGGGAGAATCAACCATGAGATTTTGAACAGCTCAACCTTAATACAAAAACTAAAAAGATTTCTACTTATTAGCAATGTCTACTTGGGATCCTAAGGTAACAGAGAGCTAGTCTGCTTATAGGACAATGGGAAAGTTTACTGATGCAAGATGATGTCTTCTACATCACAGGAGAGGGCAATGAAATATCTCAAGCCCAGATTATAGAAGTAAACAACCACAAAACCTCCCATTACCTTCTATAGAGAACAATACCCAGATGGAGCCAGGCATATTTCTCATCTACCACGAGTTTGTTCAACTCCATTAACTAACAAAGGTTTTTTTTTTTTAATATTAAATGTCAAAGCATAAACTTAGTATATCATATCTTATTTAGAATATCATATCACATATCTAAGGGATATATACTTATATTAAAAGTGAAAATAAACATTCTCAATATTAGGAAATACGAACCTTAAAAAATGGTATTTGAAAATGAAAAAATAGCAAACTGATAAAAGAATAATTTGTGAGATTCTATACATTGTATTTAAGATTTTTAACTTACCAATATAAAGATTAACCAAAATATGGACTGTGGAAATGCTGTCCAGAATATGTTTTTAAAAAGCATGCACTAATGAATGTTTAGGAATTATTTGCAAATAGTTTATTCTACTAATTTTAACTAGTTGTGCTTATAAAGTCTTAGAATATTTTCTTTCTTGCACAATTTTACCTCCACCAAAAAAATTAGACATATTTTTTATAGGTAACCTATAAATTCGATTAAAGAGTGGAACCTGAGAAACATAACAGAAACCCATGGGGGAGGGGAAGGGAAAAAAAAAAAAAAAAAAAAAAAAGAGGTTAGAGTGGGAGAGATCCAAAGCATAAGAGACTGTTAAAAACTGAGAACAAACTGAGGGTTGATGGGGGGTGGGAGGGAGGGCAGGGTGGGAGGGAGGGCAGGGTGGGTGATGGGTATTGAGGAGGGAACCTTTTGGGATGAGCACTGGGTGTTGTATGGAAACCAATTTGACAGTAAATTTCATATATTAAAAAATTAAAAAAAATAAAATAAAAAAAATAAATTCGATTAAAGAAAACAAGCATACATGATCAATAAATGACTACTGGTAAAAAAAAAAAAAAAAAACAAGTACCTTATACATTTTTGAAATATTTACACTTTGGATAGTGCAAAGTAATTTTCCATAGACTTTATCTTTATTATCCTGTATTGCAATTTAGAGAATTTTTATTAATGAGATTTTTGCACATCAAACTCTTAGAAGCAATAATGGATGATTCCTATATTGGAATTTGTCAGCAGAATGGTTAACAAGCAAGTGTAAAGAAAGTTGTCCTTTGCTTTCAGGTGTATTTTGCTGTAAGTACACTCCTCTCCACACTCCCCCACAAAACCTGCAAGAAGTTTAACAAAATACCACTTCCAAACACACCCAGAACTGTTCTAGGAATTCTGATCAATTTTCTCCATATCTTTACAATTGAGTGAAGTTAGACTACCCAGACAAATAGGCACTTAGCCTGTTTTTTAAACCAGCTTATGTGGGAAATAATGAAACATGCTTAGCACAAATTCAAACAGTTTCAGGCATAGAGAGAAAGGACATATGCCTTTTTTGTGACTAAGAATTTAAAAGCATTATATTATAATGCTTATACTTATATTATATTCCCCATGCCAGGAAGGACAGTGTGGTTGACTATTAATGCAATGGTTCTTTTGATTTCCCATTTGTTTTCTTTCCTCAAAGAGGTACAGTAGGGCAGCAGTACTCCAAGGACATTTGTGCCTAACAGTTTGAAATACCGAGATGGAGAAAATTATACAATTCCTGGTTGCCCTCTTTGGTGAATGTTTCATTAGGTACAGAAAGAAGCCCCAGAATACGTATTTTAAATCTTTCTAGATGATTTGGTAGAAGTCAGATTTTAGAACTTCTATTTTAAAATCTTTTTTTAAATGTTTCAAATATTTTATTCAAATTAGTTAACAGTGTAATATTGGTTTCAGGGGTAGAATTTGGTGATTCATCACTCACATATAACACCCATTGCTCATTACAACAAGTGCCCTCCTTAATACTCATCACCCTAGTTTAACCCATCCCCCACTCTCTTCCCTCCATTAACCTTCAGTTTGTTCTCTATAGTTAAGAGTCTCTCTTATGGTTTGCCTCCCTCTCTTTTTTGTTTTTCTTTCCCTTGTGTTCATCTGTTTTGTTCCTTCAATTCCACATGAGTGAAATTTGTCTTTCTCTGACTTATTTCAATTACCATACTACACACTAGCTCCATCCACCTCATTGCAAATGGCAAGATTTCATTCTTTTTGATGGCTGAGTGATATTCCATTGTATGTACATACCACTTCTTTATCCATTCATCAGGCGATGAACATTTGGCTCTTTCCATAATTTGGCAATTGTTGATAGTGCTGCTATAAACATAAAGCATGTACACCTTCAAATAAGTATTTTTGTATCCTTCAGTTAAATACCTAGTAGTGCAATTGCTGGGTCATAGAGTAGTTCTATTTTTAAATTTTTGAGGAACCTCCACACTGTTTTCTAGAGTGGCTGCATCAGTTTGCATTCCCACCAACAGTGTAAGAGGGTTCCCCTTTCTCTGCATCCTGATGAACATCCATTTTTTCCTGTGTTAATTTTAGCCAGTCTGACAGGTATGAGGTGGTATCTTAAGAGTAGTTTTGATTTCTATTCCCCTGATGATAAGTGATGTTGAGCATCTTTTCATGTGTCTGTTAGCCATCTGGATGTCTTCTTTGGAAAACTGTCTATTCATGTCTTCTGTCCTTCTGTTTTAGAATCTTTATAGTCATATAATATTATTTTGTGGAAGTCCTGGTCCCTTTGTTTTTGTTGTTGTTGTTTTGTTTTGTTTTACACCCAATACCATACAACCAGAAAGTAAAGAGAGAGAAACTTTGTATACTACACAAAAACTTCTGTACTGATTCCTGAACCTGTCAGAGAATTTACTCATCTGTCACAATAGAGAAAAATTGGTTTTCCACTTTCCAGGTGATTTAAAGTTTGAAAATGTCTAAGGCTTTGAGAAGAGTTACTAAAAAGAGTGATATTTCTACGTGATGGCTAATACTCTTCCCACATAATAATGTACACTGGTCAGTAGATAAACCTACAAGAACATAATAGGTTGTCTCTATTCACAGATGTTTTAAAGCAACTTAAACACTGCAACACTGGATTTCTTGCTTTTTTCATAAATTCCACATTATTTGTGAAAAAATTCATGTACTAAGATAATTCTCAAATAGTGAGATAACTGTACATTTTAAAACTAATGAAATATTAATGAACTCTGGAAATTCTTAAGGCACTATTTCCTCGTCTTCTTACATGAATTCTATTCTTAGATGGATTTGATGGGAAGGATAGAGTGTTGGACAAAAGCAATCAGAGGATTAATAATTTATATGAGAACTCTTAGGGGCACCTGAGTGGCTCAGTTGGTTAAGTGTCCAACTTCGGTTCAGGTCATGATGTCAAAGTTGTGAGTTGGAGCCCCACACTGGGCTCAGTGCTGTTAGCACAGAACCTGATTCAGATCCTCTGTCCCCTCTTTCTCTGCCCCTCTCCCACTAGTATGTGCATGCACATGTAGGCACTCTCCTTCTCTCTCAAAAATAAACAAACATTAAAAAAAAGAACTCTTATAAGAAAAAATATTTTCTCTAGTATTTCACCATTTTGTTTACAAAATAGAAAATAAATGCATGATAACTGCCATATGTTAGAAATCAGGTATTGTATTTTTTTAAAGTCGCTTTTGTATTTAGTATTTACTCAATAAGACTTCCTATCTACCATGAGCTAATATTGGATGTAAATATGAGTAAGATACAATGGTTGCATCAAGAGGCTTAAATTTAATTATTCCACACAGGAGTTGTATGTACATTTTGACAATAGCTCAAGTATTCAAATTCTATAGTGGAAGCCTATATGTATGTCCTGGGGTTAAGGAAGGTAATGACTATTCCTGTAAGGGCAGATGGGGAATATGAAAGGATTCACAGAGGAGAAGCTATGTGAGTTAGCACCTGAAGAGAATAATACAGCTTGTACTTAAAAGCACAGGTTCAAATACCAGCCTCACCACCTGATTGTGATACATACATGGACAAGGTATTTATTCACACTAGGCCTTTATTTCCTCCTCTGTAAATGGGAATATAAAAGTGTTTTCCTCTCAGGGTTTTTCTGAAGATTAAATGGGAAAATTCATGTAAGTGACTTATTAGGATGACAGAAAATTAGAAGCATTCAGTAAAACTTGGTTTTTAACATGAGTAGTAATTTTCCAAAGGCCAAGTAAAGAAAGAAAAATCCACATAAAGGAAATGATAAAGAGAAAACGAAAGAACAATTTGAAGGAAAAGTGGTGATAATGAGTTTGAAATGTCACGTTAGAATCAAATAGTTAAGGAAACTTATAAAGCTGTCCAAGAGTTAGACTTTGGTGGGACCAAACTGAATTATTAGATCTGTGCTTTAAATACATTGGAGAGGGTTAATTTTACTGAAGAGATACAGATTTGTAAGGATGCTTTTGTAAGTGTCCAGTAATTAAGGAAGGTATGTGAGAGATAGAAAAAGAGATTTTGATGACCAATTGAATATGAGGAATGAGATAGAACAAGGATTGCTCTTGCCTCTAAGTGTGTGTTTAGGCAACTATGTAGACTCATTTAAGTGAAATGGGAAAATAGAAAATACAAGAAGTTTAGTGGTGTTGGGGATAGGGAGAGAGAGACTTACAATTTTGTATTAAATGTATATGGAAATTGGGGCACCTGGGTGGCTCAGTCAGTTAAGCATCCAACTTCGCCTCAGGTCATGATCTCACGGTTTTGTGGGTTCATGAGTTCGAACCCCAAGTCGGGCTCTGTGCTGACTGCTCAGAGCCTGGAGCCTGCTTCGGATTCAGGAGCCTGCTACCTCTCTCTCTGCCTCTTCCCTGCTCATGCTCTGTCTCTCTCCCTCTCAAAAATAAATAAACATTAAAAAAATTTTTTTAATGTATATGGAAATATGTAACAGGCTCCTGAAAATGTAGAGCTTGGCCTCAGATAAAACATCACACCTGATAATATAGAATTGGAAATATAGGTAGTAATTAAAGTTGTCAGATCAAAATTATACATGGAGACAAAATAAAAAGGAGGCAACTTAAGGTAGAGACTAGATCTGGAGGAAAATGAAACATTAAAAAAATAAGTCATGACTTTACGATAGAGAACAAACTGAGGGTTGATGGGAGGGGTGGGGGAGATGGCTAAATGGGTGATGGGCATTAAGGAGGGCCCTTGTCTTGTTGAGCATTGGATGTTATATGTAAGTGAATGAATCACTAAATTCTCCTGAAAAAAAATATTACACTATATGTTAACTAAATAGAATTTAAATAAAAATTTGAAGAAAAAAAAGTCATGAAAGAAATAAAGAGGCAGGAAGGGAGCTACGAGAGTATACCATGGAAACAGGTGATGAGGGATATGAGAATCCAGAATGGTTTGAAACCTGTAGAGTAGTGACGTTAAGACTACATTTGAAAAGTGGCTCCTGAATATGGCAAAAGGTAGCTATTAGCAGTATATTTAGTTTGTTACCAGGGAACAGAAAACAAATGTGATGATTCAAGGATGAAGAAGTAAGGATTTGAGAGGGCTTCTAGGTTAGAATCCTGAGTCTATTCTCTATGACCTTGAATTATTGACTGAACCTCTCCAAATCTTTTAAGGTTAAAAAATTATTTATTTAAAAAGTTGTTTGGGAACTGAATAGACAACGCAGTGCTAGTGCTTAGAATACAATGGATTCTTACTAAATGTTAATTATCTGTTATAATCATTTTTATTCTCTTTTCAATAGTATTTGGCCAAGTCAGTGACATTTTAGGACCAAAGTATTTGGGCTAATCCTTAATCCTTTTCCCTTCTAATTCATTTTTAGTCTAACTTCTGATTTATGTGTCTATTTCAATATTTATTCATTTATTTACTCATTTTTCATTTACCTTTTACTCAGTGCCTAACGAAGCTGAACTTTATGATATAATAAAGAACAGATAAGATATAAAATATGTCCTTGCCAGTATTATGAAGAAAAAAAACGTAATTGTACATTAAGTCCCAGGCCACTAAGAAACAGACTCAATGTTTACAATGAGAAAAAAAAAACTGCTGCTAACATTCAGGCTTTGACCTAGCATCACAGGTAGGTCTTGGTGTTCCCCTGGTCAACATAAAAATTTCAAAAAACATCAATATCATCAAGGTCACTCTGTGACCATGATGGATCAAGACAAAATCAAGAATATTCTACTATCATGCCTAAACACAGACAAAACATGAACACTATTCAAACCACAAAATTCCAAACATTCCCACTCCAGCTAATATGAGAGACTACTGCTTATTTACCAGTTAAGGTTTTAACTTAGTCTGCTCAATCTATAGGTAAGATTTGTTGAGATATCCCACATGAAATTTTCCCTGCTTTCTAAAACCTCCCAATGTAGAGTGTGTCTCAGCTTCATCAGGTCATCAGACTGTCCCAAAAATCAACCTACCAAAGCAGAATTCCTATTAAGTCCTTTCTAACATCTTGCAGAAATATCCCACAGTTGCCCCTGGAGTGCATTCTCACTAAGTACAATGAGTAATAAATACAACTTTCTTTTTTTTTAATTTTTTTAATGTTTATATTTATATTTGAGACAGAGACAGAACATGAATTGGGGAGGGGCAGAGAGAGAGGGAGACACAGAATCAGAAGCAGGCTCCAGCCTCTGAGCTGTCAGCACAGAGCCCTATGCGGGGCTCAAACCCACGAGCCATGAGATCATGACCTGAGCCGATGTCAGACACTCAACTGACTGAGCCACCCAGGCACCCCACAACTTTCTTAACTATAGCTGTGTTCCTGGTAGTCTTTGACTAAAGAGCATTGATAACAAATAGAAAATGATACTGTGGGCATGTGGTAAACATGTTTCAGCTTGGTAAAGCTTTTGGATCAAACATGCTATTCAGGCTAGCTATCATAGATCAGTATTTTTAAGAACATGTGAAACATATTTTAGAATATATTTATACTATTGCATAAAGTATTTGTTGCAAATACTTGTTGGTATTTGGTACTAGGTCTTATTGGTGTAAGACTTCATATACTCTATGTGTTACATTTTCAAATACTACTGCTATCTTTTTAGAGAATTGCAACAAAAAAGTGAACTTTCTATGCATTGGCATATATTGACAACAAAGACAAATGTCCCATTGAGGAAGATTAAACCTTTTTGTCTGAGGTTTAAGGGAAGTGGACTCAATAGGAGTGCATGTAAACCTTAGAGCTGTAGCCACAAGATTTCTGAGTCTTGTATACTGATTAAGAATATCCATCTCTGAATCCTAGTCTACAAAATCTAAAGAACAAAGCATAAAACAAAAGATAGGTGTGAATAAGTACAGAGAGAGAGAGAGAGAGAGAGAGAGAGAGAGAGAGAAAAGACGACTTTGTAGTAGGGAAGAAATTTACATGTCAAATCACACCTTTTTTCCCTGATTTCCTGTTCTTTTTTTTAAATTGAGTGTTGTTGGTGCACCTGGGTGGCTCAGGAGGTTAAGCTTCAGATTTCTGCTCAGGTTGTGTTCTCACAGTGGTGGGATCAAGCCTCCTGTCAGGCTCTGGGATCTGCATTGAGTGAGGAGCCTGCTTGGGATTATCTGTTTCTCCCTCTCTCTGCCCTTTCCTCACTCTCACATGCTCTCTCATTAAAGTAAAATAAGAGGCGTCTGAGTGGCTGAGTCAGTTGAGTGTCAAACTTGGGCAGTTCATGAGTTCAAACTCCGTACTAGGCTTGCTGCTGTCAGTGCAGAGCATGCTTTGGATCCTCTGTCCCCCTCTCTCTCTCTGCCCCTCCTCAGCTTGTGCTCTCCTCTCAAAAATATACAAACATTAACAAATAATAAAATAAAAAATAAATACATAGTGTGCTTTCCTTTCCTCTTCACACCTTCATTCTTTTTCTTTCACCCTCTTCAAACAATATGGAGGTTTAAATATCATAATGCAAAGCAACTTTCTAGTTCCTGCTAATAAATCTATCATCTAACATGACATATATTTAATAGAATACAAAGGAAGATTCCATATATTAAGACATAAATAGAATTAAGATTATGAGGTGATAATGATGTTTATACAAAGCATATACTTAGAATATCAAAAACTATAAAATGTTATTGTGGCTTTTTTGTATTTTATTGTTTAAAAAAGTGTGATTATTGTTAAAACTAAAATTACAAAATACTTATTACTTATGTGTTAAGTAATATTTCCCATATTGTCCGAATATGGTCTTACAAGTAAATTTTTTTTCAGCTCGGTGAAAATAAATGAAACATTAATTACGGTGTCGCTGATGCCTGAAACAATTTAGCTACTTTACCAATATGCCTTTTGGGCAAATCACCCCAGTGATTCTATGATTAACATAAATGCTGCACATAGGCAATTTTGCCTTAACTTGCAGATTACATTATTAATTTCACATGGATTCTTCATCCTAAAATAAACCTACCAATGTTTTCTCATTTCCAACCAAGTATTTGAAATTAATCAATGCTCTGAAGCATCATGGTTAGTGACATGACAGTAATGTGTCTGTCATAACCAATCAGGTGAAACATCATTGTAAGGCAGGTGTTTCAAAGACAGGACTTTAAAAATTAATGAGCAAGGGAGTAAAACATGTACATTTTCAACCTTTCTTTTCTTTGAAGGATTTAAACAGGACAGATATGAAAACTCAGTTTTCTTCAAAGGCAGTTATTTAAATTTCAAATGGACTGTTTTACATTTTGCTAAACTTTAGGTAAAATTAACTACCATGTAGTCACGTATCGATGTCTTTAAAAGTAAAAAATAGGGGCGCCTTGGTGGCTTGGTCGGTTAAGCGTCCGACTTCGGCTCAGGTCATGATCTCACGGTCCGTGAGTTCCAGCCCCGCGTCGGGCTCTGTGCTGACAGCTCAGAGCCTGGAGCCTGCTTCCGATTCTGTGTCTCCCTCTCTCTCTGACCCTCCCCCATTCATGCTCTGTCTCTGTCTCAAAAATAAATAAACGTTAAAAAAAAAAAATTAAAAGTAAAAAATATTCCTCTATAATCTATTTTTTTATTTCAACTCCCTCCATGTATTATTTTTCACATTCAATATACCCTTCATTCTATCAACATCTCCAAATTTGTTACCCTTCTCATATTCGGTATTATTAAAGGCATACAAATATATATATGAATATAGCCATCCACAATACATTTTTAGCTATTTAGTATGCTGTATTGTTTTCTATCCATTTGTTATTAAACCTACTTGCATATTTATATTTGAAGTTCATTTTTTTGTAAGCAGCACACAGTTGCCAATCTAACAAGCTCTGCCCTTTAATTTTTACATTTAAACCATTTACATTTAGCCTGATTTTTGACAGAGCTAAGTATATACCTAATATCCTGCTATATATATTCTATTGGTTCCTTTTTTTTTCTTCCATTTTTCCTTTTTTTTTTTCTTTCTGGTTTGCCATGCATTGTCATTTTTATTGTTCTTATTTATTTCCAATGTTGGGTTATCAACTAAAACTGTGTATTATTTTATTGATCGCTTTAGAGTCAACGTTATCCATTTTTTAATTTTTCTTAACATTTATTTATTATTGAGAGATAGAGAGAGCATGAGCAGGGGAAGGGCTGAGAGACGGGGAGACACAGAATCCGAAGCAGGCTCCAGGCTCTGAGCCTTCAGCACAGAGTCGATGCGGGGCTCAAACTCACAAACTGCGAGATCATGACCTGAGCCGAAGTCCGACGCTTAGCCGATGGAGCCACCCAGGCGCCCCAACACCATCCATTTTTCATGTATCACAATCTATCTTCAAGTGATATTAACCACTCAATGCATAGGAACATTAAAAGAGTATGCTTTGTACTATGTCTTCATTATATAATTTCTCCATTGGTACTTGTGTTCTATTGTTGTCATACATTTTACTTTTTACATGTGTTATAAATCCCAAATCCATTATTATTTTAAGTTGCCAATCATCTTTTAATGAGATTTAAATAAAAAGATCAAAAGTGTATATCCATCCATATAATTACCATTTCTGGTATTAAGCATTCTTTGTATAGATCCATCCTTCCATGTGGCATCATTTTCCTTCTTCCTGAAGAACTTCATTAAATATTTTAATGTGGATATGCTGGTGATAAATTATTTCAACTTTTTATGTCCAAAAGAGTATTTTGTAAAAGACTTTTACAAAAGACTTTTGTGTTTGTTATAAAATTATTTGTAGACAGTATGTCTTACATAATACTTTAAATAGGTTGATCCTTAGTCTCTCCACTTGCATTGTTTTGTCTGAAATCAGTTATCATCCTTTTCTTTGTTCCTTAGATCAAAATAGAACTTTTTCTCTGGTTGTTTTTAATATCCTCTTTTTATCACTGGCATCAAGTAATTTAATTAAGATATGGCCTGCTATATATTTTTTCATGTTTTATCAAATTTGGAACCATTGTTTGTTCAATTTTTTTTCTGTTACTTTCTCTTCCCTTTTTTTTCCCAGATACTCCATTTAAATATATATTAAGCTGATTAAGGTTCATCCACTTCTCACTGATGCTTCTTCATTGTTTGTTATTTTCTTTTTTTTCCTTGTGTTTCATTGTAGATAATTTCTATTATGATTTCAAATTCAACATTTTCTTTAATATCTAATCTGATTTTAATCTCTTCTAGTATTTTTCATCATATGAAGATTTTATCACTGAAATTTTGATGTGAACTTCGTACTTTATCTATAGCATATCTTTTTGAACATCTGAAATGCAGTCATAATTTTAATGTCTTTTCCTGCTAATCCTAAAATAGGCATCATTTGTAGGTATGTTTTGATCGATTGCCTTTTCTCTCCATTATGGAGACCATTTTCCCTGCTTCTTTATGTGCCTTATCAGTTTGGATCAGATTTTTCACATTGTGAATTTATCTTATTGTGTCCTGAATAGCTTTATATTCCAACAAATATTCTTTAGTGTTATTCTGGGATGCAGTTAAAGTATATAGAAACTGTTTACTCCCTGTCTTGCCTTTAGGTGGGAGTAAAGCAGGGCTCAATCTAGAGCTAACTCCTCACTACTGAGGCAAGACACTTGTGCACATTCTACCCAAATCCTAATGAAACTTGAAGTTCTTCAGTGTGTCTGGTGTGAAGAGGTACCATTCTCCATCCTGTAGAGTGCTAAGCAGTGTTACCTCCAATGCTTTCAGTGGTTCTTTCCCCCTAGGTCAGGTAGTTTTCTTACACAAATGCACTAATCAGTACTGAGTTGAGTACTCCAGCGGGACCATCTGCAGATTTCCAGAACTCTCTCCGTATAGCTCTTTCTTTTCCGATATTCTGTCGTATGAACTATAGTCACCTTGTTCTTCCCAAACTCTTAGCTCCATGTCCTCAACTCAGGGAGTCCACTGGTTTCCACCCTGTGTTCCCCTCCTCACACCATTGCCTGAGAGACCTTTTAAGGCTATGACTTAGACAGTCAGAGATCCCCTCATTTGCTTCCCATCCTTGCAGGATCACCCCTCTTCACTGCCCGATAGTCAGGTCTTTCCAACTGTTGTTCCATGTATTTTGTTTTTGTTTGTTTTTTTTTTTTTTTTGGTTGTTTCATGTGGGAGAATAAAAATGTTCTGTTACTGTCTGTACTTCTCCAGAAATTGAAATCTGATCAATCCTTTATTCAGATTTGTGGTAAAAACAAATGTAAAATTTATATGGAAATCCAAAGGAGCTAAAATAACTAAAACTTTGGGGGGCCAGGTGTGGAACACGGTAGAAGGGGTCTCTACTACTTTTCCAAGTTTTTCTTTAAAGCTACCTGAGTAAAGAACATTTTTGTTTGCATAAGGAAAGACAAATAATAGAGCAGAATACATCATCCAGATATAGACCTAAACATATATGATCAATTGATTTTTGACACAGGTACCGATAGTAATATAATCACAAAAGATTATGTTTTCAATAAATGATGTTCGAATAACTAGATATCTATATGGAAAACAAAATTTTGAACTTTTACTTCAAACCAAACACAAAAACACAAAAATTATCTCAAAAGATATCATATACCAAAACATAAAAAGCATAAAAGTTCCAGGAAAAAGTTACCAATGGAAGTAATATTTGAAACCTTGGTGTAAGACTTAAGATTTCTTAAGACTCAAAAAGAATGAATTATTAAATAAAAAAATAACAAATTAAACTTTTTTAAAAATTAAAAATATCTGTTTTTTGAAAGACCCTAAAAGGAAATGAAAAGGCAACAGCAACCTAGGGGGAAATATTCACAATGCATACAATTGGCAAAGTCGTTGCAAAAAGAATATTTCTTTGTTAGTCATCAGAGAAAATCAAATTAAAACCAAAATGATATCCCACTTTATACCCACTAATTTTTAAAACTGAGGAGCACCTAGGGGCTCAGTAGGTTGAGAGCCCGACTTGGGCTCAGGTCATGATCTCATGGTTCCTTACTTTGAGCCCCACATCGGGCTCCCTGCTGTCAGCCTGTCAGCTTAGAACTCACTTCAGGTCCTCTGTTCTCCTCTCTCTGTCCCTCCCTTGCTTGAGCTCTCCCAAAATAAATAAATATTTTTAAAAAATTGATAATGCCAAGGATGTGGAGTAACTGGAGCATACAGATTTTCCTGCTGGAATTATAAAATATAATCACTTTGGATAATTATTTGACAGTTTCTTATAACTGAGATATGAGTTATAATTCACTGTTATTTATTTAGCAAGAGAGAAATGAAAACATATGTCCACAGAAGACTAGTGTAAGAATGTTAATAACAGCTTTATTAATAATAGAGAGAATTGGAAACAATCCATGTACTCATCAACATGGGAATGCTAATAGGAATATATTTACAAATGAAAATGTTAATGATACAAATAAACTATTTATATAAGAAAACAAAGTAGGTCAATCCCAAAAATAGTATATGATTTAAGGAAAAGGATTACATACATACATGAAATTCTAAGCTATAGTAATAGAAAACAGCGGTTTCTTGGGGTAGAAAATTAAATCCACGTATTCATGAAGGAACTTTCTAGGGTAATGTCTATATTGAATTTACTGATTTGGGTGACAATTACATGAATATCTATATTTGTCAAGATTTCTCAATCTAACACTGAAAACTTGAGGATATTATTTTATCTAAATGATTCCCAAAAAAAGAGTTGATTAAAAATATTTAGGTACAAAGCTTTCACTGTAAATTTGGAGCAACTCTGGTGGCTACTATTGCTGATATTTATTAGATATATGGCTTCTAATTAATTTTAATCTTTAAAACATCTTAAAAAATTAATATAGCATTTTAAATGGCTGGATATAGTATATTTAAACTCCTATCTTCCATATATTGTAGGTAAAAATCAATAGCAAGGCATTTTCAAATCATCTACAAGATAAAATAACATTCAAACAAAATAAAAATGACACATCAAAAAAAAAATCACCATTCAAAGGCAAGATTTCCAAGGACCTTTATTTATAATCTATACTTGACTGCTTGACATCTATCGTCACCTTTTTTAGATCCACTCTCTTTCAAATACTGTGCTCAGAACAGAATTTTATATTTCCGATATTCTGAGGTCATCCTTGGTGGACACAAAAATGTGCATGTCTCTCATACTCTTTAGGAAAATGAAGCATTCTTCTGGGAGGACAACTAAAATTGTTGCTAATTTTACATCAATATGTTCCTCTTTGAGATGAAACATTTTCTATATCATGTATTGTTTACCCTTAATGGTCACATTACAAAATGTGAAAAATGAAATATTATTTACTTATAAGCTGAGACTAACAATAAAACCTAGATGCCTACCTCAGTATTTGGAGACACAAATGTCATGGATATTCCCTGGAGCCCTGGGGTATAACCTGTCTTTCTGGCTCAGACACCAGCTTGCCCACTGCCTTTGCAGGATGGCCACTGACTCTTCCTCCCTAATCTACAAGTGGGGCAGGGGAGGGGGAGCAGCAAGAGGGAGAGGGAGAAGAAATCATGCTTCTAGATTTATCTCATAAATATTCTTACACTGCTAGCCTATAAATTAGAAAACTTAAAAAATTAGGAACAGATTTAGAACCATTCTAAAAATATTTAACAATATTTCAGAGTCATTAACTCTTTATGGCATAAAGTTTTTTAGGCCTATGTTTTTTCAACTCTGAGTTTAACTGAACACCTGGTAGTTTTGAATTCCTTTCCCCGCCCCCTCTCAGAACAGTTTATGGTAAAATTGCAAGCAAGCTGAAATTTAGGTCAACTATTGGCAGGCATGTAATAGGTCAGTGGCTTATGAAAATGGTAATAACCAGTTTTTGAAACTTATCACCGTAAACAATAAATATGAGCTTGTCTGTTGTAGAAAGTATGTTTTATTTTCCTTTTTCAACTTTCCAGAGCTTCTGGTACAGACCTGAATGTACAGACTCTCTTGATGTTTTCTGATATAAGCATTTATATACAGACTACAAAACTGGCCTCAAAGTTTCACTTTCTCTGCATCCTCTGCTATTGCTATGTAACTTTGTAGTGTTCTCTCATTCTAATTCTAGGCCTAGCTATGTGAACTCCTTTAGATAGTGGGATGTTAATAAATGTATGTGCAGTGGCTTGAAAAATGCTTACACATTTGCACTTACCTTCTTATGCTCTTGTGGGTTTGCCACACTTCTGTGAATATATCAGGAATAGCCAAAACAGGTCCCAATTTATCTCAAAAGAAAATAAATTATGGAGTAAAAAGCTGACTATTATGGTCACCCCAGCAACCTACATCAGCCAATAGCCAGTCAGCCTCTACAATTTTGATCAAGCCCAGTCTTGATGAGCAGAAGCATCTCACCAATCCCCAGCTGACTCCAAATGTGCAATTAATCAATGTTTATTGTTCTATGCTGATGAGGTTTCATAGTGGCTTGTTACTCAGCATTATCGTGGCACTTGATTACTCATACAGGTGCAAAGACATTGAGGTTATTTTTTATTTTTATATGAATAGAAAGAAAAGTAAGAGATTTTCTAACAGAAAAGATAAGTCCCCTTCCATATTTTGAAGCATTTATTTGCATTAAACCACCTAACTTCATGTCTCTATATTAATCTACATTTAGGGTAGTACTAAAGCATCAACAACATACTATCAAAAATGGTGAGGAGCCTGCAAAAATATTTCAGGTAGGGCTGATTGAAAAACAAAGGAATAGCAATAGTGAGGGGGAAAAAACTCAGTGAATAGCAAGAAGGTATATAGTTGTCCACAAGTAGACTTGTGTAGAAAATAATGTGTGTTTCCTCTGTTGCTCCAGAGACTACAGGCAAACCTGTGTAGGTGTGTATCTCAGGAAGATAGCTATCAGATGATACAAGCACTAAATATTTAGGCTCCAAAAAACAAGATGTTCTCAGAAATTGCATGGAGTAGATGCTGGCCCAAATCAGGAATAGCGTCAGTAATCCAGGTCCTTTTTTTTTTTTTTCTTTCTTTTTTTTTTTTTTTATAAGCAATGAGGTAGAAATCTCAGGACACAGAGATACTAAGAATTCAGGTGCTATGCTCAAAAAACTATAATGCAAAGTTCAAATATTACCATACCCTAACAGCTATAGATGACCAGTTGGATTCAGGTTTTGCCTCAAATCAAACATTTGCTTGGAAGGAAGAGAGGTGCTTTGTTTTTTTAAATCTTCTTCCCCGGGGCAGAAATGATCAGTAATAATGCCCAACACCAGTTCCATTATCTCTTTCAAGGTGCATTCCAAGCAAACTAATAACAAAAATAAAGATCTAGCAAGTACAATTTTTGAACAAACATTTTTCCAGGAATTTATAATATTTTCCAAGTTTCATTTGCTGTAATAAGAACTATATTTCTGAGAAAAGTACACATAGGTGATGATGTCATTTACTGGATAACTGGAATTAACAGTCATATCTTTTCTCATATTTTTCCCTGAGATAAAAAAAAAAATGCAAGATGAGATTTAAGAAACTATAGGACTATAAAAGGTAATTTGACCAGAGGTATCCTGGTCACATTAATTTGTTAGGAATATTTTTTTCTTTTTTTTTAATATTTATTTAGTTTTGAGAGGGGATAGGGGCAGAGAGAGAGGAGGACAGAAGATCTGAAGTGGGCTGTGCACTGACAGTAGAGAGCCCGTTGCAGGGCTCAAACCTACGAATCATGAGATCATGACATCAGTCGAGGTCGGATGCTTAACTGACTAAGTCACTCAGGTGCCCCTTGTTAGGAATATTTTAAAAATTATTCATTCAGGTAAGAAATGGGATTGAGACTATCCCTAAGATTTTATTTTTTTTTTTTTACTTGAAACATAGGTTAGAGTCAAATACATAAACATCATATTTTACTTTTAAGGAATACTAAGTAGAGGGCTGTGTACTTATTTGATCTATTTACCATGAAAAAAAATCCTGCAAATTCAAATCTTTCCTGGATGTCCAATTGAGACTGCTTTTTCTGATTTCTTTATAAGCAGGGCTTAGTCATGAAGATCTGGTTGTAATGAAAAGCATCTTAAAGATGCATCTGTGTGGGTGAATAAAAAAAGGAGCTGAATAAGATCACGATGTGGTAGCGATGAGAAAGGGAGGATAAATCTCTACTAAACTATCATTGGCAGTTCTAACTCTTAGGAAACATGCATTTCAAGTGAATGCTTCTAGTGCTGGCAATGTACTGAAAGTCTCCACTTAGCTGTATTTTAATATGTCCATGATAAATAAGAATACTCAACTTACCTCATATGCTATACTTACTTTGCTTTCAAGTTTTCTAAATATTTAGGAGCATGTTAAATATCTCTTCCCTTCTCAAAACATAATTTTGGATCTCAAAAAGAACAGGAGACAGCCTTACCTATATACAGGTATTGAGTTCTGGTTTAGAATAAGACCACTGCATGAGCTGTTAGATACAGAAAGGCCTTGTTGATATCCTCAAATATCCTGCATGAAGGAAAGGCAGTAAACTGTCCCTTGGACCACGAGAAGAATATTGGAGATATTGATGAGAAGCCAGTGACTCAAGTGGATTGGGAAATCCTGTTAAGGGAAGGCAACTGAGTATCACCAAGAGCACATGACGGATGATGGATCTACTGACAAGGGCCAATGTGAAGAGGTGCTAGTGACTAACATTCATGGTTTGGTAACTTTATTTGTCACAAAATGCCAGTACAGAATGAGTGTGGATATATTCCCTCATGAAATATCACAATATCATGAAAGTTTATAGGAACACAGCGTTTACAACAGGGAAAAAAAGGTAAAGAGAAAAAAGTCTGAATTTGACTACATTTATTTCTAAAATACACTGTATTATCAACAAATATTCATGGAAGACATTAGAAAGTGTTTGCCACTAAGAGCAATGAGACCCAAGACAGAGATTAAGCTTGGTTTTCAGAAAAATTTTAAAAGTAGTATTTCTTGTATTACTGAGTTTGCGGTCTATAACCATGTTCAAATACTTTTTAATATTACATTTTTTATTTAATATAGTTCTGGGAAGTTATATACCCATTTCTAGAAAATAATATATATTTAGTATGATATGCACTTAGCATATTGGCTAGTGATTTGAAAAAGATAAAAATTCACTGCTTTCTATTTCTTGATTTCCATAATGTTCTTCAGAGTCAACACTATTAACTATAATTGAAGTAGAGTGCTATAATCACTACAAATCCCTCCTTCCAATTTATCATTCCTTTACTTTTTAGTGTCTCTCATCTTCTCCACATGTAATAGGGGTAAGAAGAAATAAAAATAAATTTACTGAAGTTCAAAGGGAAGATGTTTAAGGGAAAGATATTTAAACAAAATGGAAGTTCTGATCATGGGTGAATGAATAGGGTCACAGAAATTAAGAACTTTATATGATGAAAAGAGTTGGGTGTCTCATTGTATTAGAAGACCTAAATCAAAATATCTTAAAACAATAAAGTGATTTATTATTTCACAGAAACAGTAAATACTAAGAGCAGCTCTAGGGATAGTTCCTAGGACAATATGTTGTCAAGGATGCAGGCTCCTTCTTTCTGTCACCCTAAGCATTTTGGCTTAGTTATCTCAGAATAACTATGCTCACTGTGGCCCAGAGCATTACCTACAAAAGTGATTATATTTTTGGGCTGATGAGTTGTTCAGTTGGTTAGGGGTCTGACTCTTGGTTTCAGCTCAGGTCATGATCTCAGAGTTGTGTGATTGAGCCCCATGTTGGGCTCTGTGCTGACAGTACAGAGCCTGCCTGGGATTCTTTCTCCCCCTCTCTCGCTGCCCCTCCCCTGCTTATGCCCTGTCTGTCTGTCTGTCTCTCTCCCTCTTCTCAAAATAAATAAATAAATAAATAAATAAACTTAAAAAAATGATCATGTCCTGTGAGAAAATAGAAAACCATTTTTTCCTAAGGTCCTCAGTCTGCTCCTTTCCCTCTTCTCCCTCTCCCTCTGTACCCCAATCCATCTCCAATGGAAATCCTTGCCTAGAGCCTTTTAGTAAATTATGACACATACTTCTGCCTAAACCACAAAGGAAGGAAAGGGAATTGAATTCCCATAAGTCAGGGGCAGGGAGAGGAGTGGTAGGGAATCATGAGTGGACAATGGTTAACTGAAGGGTAACAACGTTCCTTTCTTTGAATTTGAGAGTAATAAAGGCTACTGTATTTGCTGTATACACAAATGCAAGTAACACATGCTCTATCTTTAAATATTCTTTGGGGTGGAACAACAATATTGTTGAAAGATTGAATATTCAATATTGTTGAAAGTAGAAATTGTGTAAAGGATCAAGGAGAACTAGCAATTATACATTTGGATTGCCAGATGATAACCGAAAAGCACATTACATTCCCTCTGGAAAGTATAGCAATAGCAATTATTTCATGTGGCGATAGGAAAATGAGTATACAGGGGCACCTGGGTGGCTCAGTCGGTTAAGCATCTGACTTTGGCTCAGGTCATGATCTCATAGTTCGTGAGTTCGAGCCCCGCATTGGGCTCTGTGCTGATAGTTCGGAGCCTGGAGCCTGCTTCAGATTCTGTTTCCTTCTCTCTCTGCCCCTCTCCCATTTGCGCTCTCTCTCTCTCTCTCTCAAATAAATAAACATTAAAAAAATTCAACAAAAAAAAGGAAAATGAGTATACAGCCACTTACAATTGCAGTTCTGCTAATAATACAACAAAATTAGAGTTACAAGAAAAATTTTGCTTTCAGGATTCATATAAAAGAACAAATAATTTTAATATATTAATATAAGCTTATTAACATACTTTCTAAACTGAATGATTGGAACTCATTCACTAAACCATTCAAAAAAGACTCATTGAAAGATGCATGCATTTAATATTTTAGTATGTCCATATTGTATTATGAAAAAAGACTATAATTTTTCATTAATTTTCTTCAATTAAGGCAAAGGAATTGCTTTGTATATTAAATAAAAGTATTCAGGGATGACACCTACAGGTGAGGGGATAACTAATACACAACTGCTATGTTGAATATTATCTTAAAGTAACCACATTCTAAATGAGATCTCCAAGCTTTTAATTTGGCAGAAGAAAGTGGTGGAAGAAAAAGTGGGAGCTGAATCAGAAAGAAAGAAAAAAAGAAAGAAAGAAAGAAAGAAAGAAAGAAAGAAAGAAGGAAAGAAAGGAAAGAAAGAAAAGGAAAGAAAGGTAGGTCAACTATCACTCTATTGGCATCTTTAGGCATCTGAAAAATAGTATTTGAGTTTTAAAAACAACAAAAATAATAGAAAACACAGCTGCACCATGGAAATAACATACTGAGTACTTAATGAAAAAAAAATCCCTTACTTGATATTTTTACCAGGATTCCCAGGTAGAACCTAATTGCATTTAATGCCTATTAGCAAAGGTTACGTTGTATACTCCCGTGCAGTGTTCCTGAGTAACCAGGCATGAGATATTATTCCAGTGGCTCTTAAACATCAGGAAAATAAATTAAGTTAGTGTGTTGGAGAATCTCAGTTAAATTACATCATAATTATGAAATATATGTTACAATATTTTTATTTGCCTACAAGTGGGAAAAATGTTTTCATAGAAATTATTGTGTAAAGGTAATAAATTCTGTTATAATACAGAAACAAACTCCTTTATAAGAGAGGGCAGGGAGCATATATAAGCAAATACGAGCTTCAACTGTTAAGGGACACACTTCTTTAAAAGTTTCTAGGTCTGTTTCTATTATAGGAGGCTAGAAGAAAAAAATAAAACACCTATAATTCCAAACAAAAAAAAAATAATAATCACTTTTTATCCCAAGCCGGATAAGGACAAGATGTTACTTTTAAAAATATGTAGTAGAGTTACTGAGATTTCCAGTGGACACTGATTTTTTTTAAATGACAAATTCTGAAAATACATGCATGTGACTGGGGACTACTACAAAAGACTCACATGGATTTATAAATATGGCAAGTAGCAAGAAAATGAAACACTGAAGTTTTATTTGCCAACTATATGGCAATAAAAATGTCAGAGAGAAAAAAATTGATTTTTCTTCATTATGTGAATATCAAAACTTCCAAGAATGTTCTGGGCCACTTTTTGGGAACTGGTGGAATACTACTACTAGAAAACAAAGCAAAGCCACAACTCACTGAAGTTACAGGGAAACTGCCAGCTGCTGAGTCTGTAAGTTATGACAACCAGAGACATCACAAGATGGAATTGGGAGTCTTACACATTAGTGAATTCACCGTCATCAAACACGTTTAATAATAGTATCAAGCAAAATGTGAATTGTTAAGCTAGAGGAATTTTTAATTTCCTTCCAATGTAGAGAATCTTTGTCACCAGCATGATTGTTGACTTGGTTTTCTGAAATAATAGGTGTTATAATCTGCAAAAGAGCAGTTTCCAAATTCCCCAGGCAAACACACATAATGCCAATTATTCTCCATCTTAAACTGGGAAATAATCAAAACTAAAGGCGTTTTCTAAAGTAATATAAGATCCTCAAAGTGCTGCTTACTAAACATTAGTGGGCAAAATATATATCGATCACTGAGAATCACATATTTTACAGGAGCAACAAACTACAAAATAACAATATGCCTGAAAATTCTAAGAAAGAGAACCTGAGATTGCATATCCTGTTTGAATAATAAGTGGTCTATATGTAGAATCACATTCTCTTATAGATTAGAACTTGTTATTCTAGGAATACTGTTCATTGTAAGTGGAAGGAGAATAGGCACAAAATTTTCAAGTGCTTTTCAAGGGGCACTACCATTCCGCACTGTGTGGTAATATCACTAAGTTCTAGACATGGTGATAGGCTTACTCTTCCTATTAACAAGAACAGGAATGGGCCTCAAAAAACTGATACAGGAATAGAAATAGGTTGAATCTATAAAATGGTTCTGAAATAATATTTTCCCAGTAGTTTATGGAAGCTTCACCAAATCAATAAACCAAGAGCGCCTACCTCCTGCAGAGTACAAAATCACACTAGTCTCTTTTTCTACAGATTTCTAGGACTCCAGATCCTAAAAAAAGCACTGGCATATCAGATCCACTTTAACCTATATTCAAAAGCAAAACAGTATTTGGATTTTTGAGACACATAACTGCTGCCAGCTGTTATTTACACTGTTCCCTATTTACACTTTTCCCTACACAGAGTAGCTGTTCTATTTAAATTAGAAACCTCTGCAAAGTTTTCCTTTCTGTTCTATAGATAATTCTGTCAAACACTGTCAGAGCCACACCTGGCTAATTATTGCAAACACACAGGATCTTTTCAGTCATAATTTCATTTCACGTGTTTACGCTTTTCAAACGCACATTATTTGCTAGCCTACCATCATTCTGTTCCTTCTCATTTAATCCCAATGCTTACCCATATTGGTTTTTTCATGATATTCATGGTTTCCAGAGGTATAACTGGGAAGAAAGCTCTGTCTTCTATTTTTAAATTTGGCAGCAAGTTAGAGAATCTATAGCTTACTTTTGGTGACATTTTCCTTTTATGTTGTTGTTATTTTTGGCCTAACTGTAATGTTAAAGAGGGCAGGAATTAGGTCTCCTGTATCACTGCATGCCAGAAATTATCACAGTGCTTGCCATACAGTATGTCATTAATGCATATTGGTTGATTAAAATGACAAATAAATGAACAGCCAGATGAATGAATTGAATACTAAGTAATTGTATAAAATAAAAATAATGGGAGTGGATAATCTATACTACTTTTTAACATTTCTCATTTGTTATACAATCTGAGCATCCCTTTGTTGTGTGTAAAACAGACTCTATCCTAAGAGGAATTTACATCTTGTCGCACCCTAGCATTCCCAGGGGGAAATGACAAAACCCGAAGTGTTTTTATTTTTTGCTTGGTCAAAATCTCATCATAATATTTATATAGGCCAACCTCTACGCAATACAGAAATTATTTATATTTTTGTTCTCTCTTTTGTACCTTTACATCGTATCACTTAACAAATTTTAAAGACAGGAAATACAGCATAATAAAATTACTGTATCTTGCCAGATCCCAGCCAATGTCTTTTTTAAAAAGATTTACTGGGGGCGCCTGGGTGGCGCAGTCGGTTAAGCGTCCGACTTCAGCCAGGTCACGATCTCGCGGTCCGTGAGTTCGAGCCCCGCGTCAGGCTCTGGGCTGATGGCTCGGAGCCTGGAGCCTGTTTCCGATTCTGTGTCTCCCTCTCTCTCTGCCCCTCCCCCGTTCATGCTCTGTCTCTCTCTGTCCCAAAAATAAATAAAAAACGTTGAAAAAAAATTAAAAAAAAAAAATAAAAAATAAAAAGATTTACTGAATGCCTATTCTGTGTAGGTATTACTCCATGGGATAATATCTCATTTAGTCTTTAGAAAACAACAGTTCTCAGCAGGGTCTCAGGACCCCTTACACTCTTCAAAATTATTGAGAACTCCAAAGAACTTCTGTTTATGGGAACTGTATCAATATTTGCCATATTCAAAATTAAAACTGGTAAATGCTTAAAATGTTTATTAGTTCAGTTAAAATAACAATAAACTCATTAAAGAATAACATCATATAATTTAATTGAAAAGACCGTTTTTTAATTAAATAGTAATAATGATGAAATTGGTTTACATTTTTTACAACAGCTTTAATTCCTGGCTGACTAGAAGACAGTTGGGTTCTCATATACGCTTCTACTTTCAGTCTTATTGTGATATTGCATGTCATAGAGACACTGGAGAATTCCACTGTACATTTTGAGAGAGTGGGAGTAAAAAGGGCAAATAATGTCTTAGTATTTTTATGAAAAGAGTCTTGACCTCAAATTTTCATGAAAGTGTCTCTGAAATCTGCCAAGTTTCCCAAACCATGTTTTGAGACATCTTTGCCCTAAAATTACTTTTGAGTAGATATTGCCACCTTTAACCTGTGAGGAAACTGAAGCTCGGTGAGATTAAATGACTTGCCAAAGATGACAAAGTAAGTGATGGATACAGACTTAAACACCAATCTCCTGATTCTAGGGATGAATTTAATCCCAGTTACCGCACACACCCCTACACTTTTAACTACATCTTGCATTCCTATTGTTGATAGAGTATTCACTGACGAGGGGACTAGATTTTTGACGGTTAAATATCACACAGCTCTATTTAATATTTTGGTGCCAATTTAATTGCATATGTTAAAGAAAACTCAAAACTCATAAGCAAGTTCTATCGGAGGTACGTCTGGAAAAGGAGTCTGACACCTGATTAGCAAAAGCTCTTCAAATGATACTATGATAATAAAGGTATAGAGCCCAGGACACCAAGGAATAAACAGGAAAATATGACCAATACATGAGGAAAAACAATAATCATTTCTTTTCTGGGGGTACATTGACAAAATTCTATCCACCTGAACCTTGGAAATCCAAGTGGCCAGGTGAGGCTACTTTGAAAAAGATTGATTCTAGGAGAGCAGAAGAGATTTGCTTCATCTTTAGTCATTGATAAGGAAGCGAGAAATTCCCAAGAGATGAGAAACTTGGCAGGACATAAAATGGAGGGTTCTCAGTGTCATTTGCCAAGCACTAAATTAATGATATTTTATGTTAATTAATGTATTAATATAAATCTGTGGTAAGAAAACCTGTCTCTGAGCTGTATTTAATTATTCTCAAAAGTGCTGTAAAAGATGGTGCTATGCACACTCAGCAATATTCCTTGAAATTAATTACCCAGGGACATTTTTCTAAGAATGTAGTGACACTGAGAGATATTATATAGTTACAGGTGTCAAAATTTTCTTTAAATTTTTGAAAATGAACTATTCAAATGAATGAAAGATTAGTTTTTTAAAAGGCTGTTTTTCATGAGTAATAATATCTAAAAATATATAATCATTTTATGTTGGTGTGTGCTAATAATCTTAAATACTGAGAAATTATCATATGCTAGATATTGTCCCACATCTCCTACCTGGATATTCAATTTTACAACCCATTTCTGAGGATGGTGTTTTATAGATGAGGAGTAAGCAGCTCAGACAAGTTAAGTAACTTGCCTGGTATCCCTCAGCTAATAAACAATAAGGCTAAGATTTGAACCCACAAAGTTGATGTTTTTAACTGTCATGCTTTACTAATTTGATGACATTGAAGCAGAAGAATCAGCTATGATTTGATGAAATCAAGGTCACTTGTTCGGCTTCTATTTAGATCTCGGGACCTCTGTGCCCACACACTCCCTGCTTGGAGCCATCATTCTTTCTTGGTGGAAACTGAATTTTTATTTTCAGATTTTGATATATTACTTTTTCCATGGGATTTAGATTTTTTGAAAAATCTAAAGATCAAGTTTTGTTCAGAAAGCTAAGAAAGCCTATGTATATGTGTATTTTATCCTTTTTTTAAAAAAAATTAATGTTAATTTATTTTTTTTTTTTGAGAGAGAGAGAGAGAGAGAGAGAGACACTGAGCGCAACTGGGGGAGTGGCAGAGAGAGAGGGAGACCCAGAATCCGAAGCAGGCTCCAGGCTCTGAGCTGTCCACACAGAGCCCAATGCAGGACTTGAACCCACAAACCGTGAGATCATGACCTGACTCGAAGTCAGATGCTTACCCAACTGAGCCACCCAGGTGCTCCTGTATTTTACCATTTTAAAGACAAAAAGGGAGGGGGGCAAGAACCAATAGAAAAAAATGCACAATATTTTTGATGTCTGGCACTTAAAAAAAAAAGTTTAAGTCTAACCCCTAAAGAAAGCTAGTTTTCTTTACCCTCCCTGCTTCCTCCCCTCTTCTTCAATAGAAAGGGGAACACTTTTGCACTGTTTGTGGGAATATAAACTGGTGCAGCCACTCTGGAAAACAGTGTGTAAGTTCTTCAAAAAATTAAAAATAGAATTAACCTACAACCCAGCAATAGTAGTACTATGAATCTGCCCAAGGGATACAGGAGTGCTGACTCACAGGGGCACAAGTAGCCAATATTTACAGCACCGCTGTCAATAACAGCCAAATTATGGAAAGAGCCCAAATGTCCATCAACTGATGAATGGATAAAGAAGATGCAGTATATATATATGTGTGTGTGTGTGTGTGTGTGTGTGTGTGTGTGTGTGTATGTGTGTACACACACACACTCAATGATGAAAAGAAAAAGGAATGAAATCTTGCCATTTGCAAAGACTTGGATGGAGCTAGAGTGTATTAGGCTAACAAAATAAGTCAGAGAAAGACAACATATGATTTCACTCATAGTGGAATTTAAGAAATAAAACAGATGAACATAGGGGAAGGTAGAATAAAAGAGAGGGAAGCAAACTATAAGAGACACTTAAATACAGATAACTGAGGGTTGATGGGGGTGAGGAGTTGGGGGGCAGGGAAAATGGGTGTGAGCATTGAGGAGGGCACTTGTTGGGATGAGCACTGGGTATTGTATGTAAATGATAACTCTTGGGAATCTACACCCAAAGCCAAGACTATACTGTATACACTGTATGTTAGCTAATTTGATAACAAATCATTTTTAAAAATAAATTATATATTTCTCTTAAGAGAAAAAAAAGAAAAAAAGAAATCCAGTTACCTAATCTAGATGTTTGACCACTGGCAAGTCATACTTCTGGCTCATTTGTAAAATTACTAGGTTAAACTAGATAATAATAATAGTGATGATTATGACAATGATAAGAAAGCTAATGGTTCCAAGGGGCACCTGGGTGGCTCAGCTGATTAAGCATCCAGCTTTGGCTCAGTCATGAAATTGTGGTTCATGGGTTCGAGCCCTGCATCAGGCTCTGTGCTGACAGCTCAGAGCCTGGAGCCTGCTTCAGATTCTGTGTCTCGCTCTGTGCTCCTCACCCACTCATGCTCTGTCTCTCTGTCTCTCAAAAATATATAAACATTAAAAAAAAGAAAAATGTGTTTTTTTAAAACAATAATGTGTTTAAAAATAAAAAAGAAAGAAAAAAGAAAAATGGGTACCTGGGTGGCTCAGTCAGTTGAACATCTGACTTCAGCTCAGGACATGATCTCACCGCTCCTGAGTTCGAGCCCCGCATGAGGCTCTGTGCTGACAGCTCACAGCTCGGAGCTTGCAGCCAGCTTCAGATTCTGTCTCTGTCTCTCTGCCCGTCTCCTGCTCGTGCACTCTCTCTCTAACATAAGTAAACATTAAAAAATAAAAAAAAAAAAGAAAGCTAACAGTTCTGAAGTATGGAACAAGTAAGTGCCAGCTATGTTTTCACATATAATAACTAATCCTCACATTAATCCTATGAAAAATACTATTATGATACGCAAATTAGAAATTGGAAAAATAAAAAAAGAGACAGAGAGGTTAGGAAACTTGTCCAACACCAAACAGTTCGTGAGTGATGGAGCCAGGGTCAGGGTCAACCTGCTGATTCCAGAATACATGATTTTAATGACTATGCAATAATGATGTGAACTCTCTGTTCTAGTTATAAAATAAAAAATCAGGCTAAGTTTTGCCCGATTATGTTTTTCCCTTCTGAAAGATTCTCTAATTTTTCTAAGAAAATGAGTAAAAGAAAAACAGAACAATGTATCTTAATAACCATTGAAATTACAACATACTATAATAATGGCATGCATTTTTAATATTTTACTGAGATTTCTAACATTTAGGATTTGAGGGGAAAATGACTGCATGAGAAAGCCACAATAAAATAGCAAAGTCAGAGACAAGGAACATCTAAATGGCAGTGTCTGGCAAACCAACATTTTTGTTATAAGTTTTCATTAGAATGAAAATGTAAGCTTTGGTTTGATAACATGAATCAATACTAATGCTCTATCTCTGGTTCTCAGACATTCCAGGGGAGTTGTCCTAGGAGACTGGAATCCACTCTTATTGATCTCAGAATAGAGTGGGTCTTTAAGAATGGGTGCAATTAAAAAAGTAAAAATGTACCCATCCTGTACAAAAAAATGCCAGTAACTAAACAATCATAAATCAAAACTAGGGTTGGGGGAAGAAAGTAGCCATGCAGGAAAATAAAGGTTATATAGAGAACAAAGCCTAGAAGCCAAAATTAAAAGGCACTTGATTTAGTTTGCCTTTAACCATGTTCTTCCTATTACAATTACATAAAAATTCCACCAGATGGTGCAATAAAAATAGACCCCTACTTCTCCATTTACACTTTTTTTTACTACCATAACATTTATACTTTCAAATACATGCTTGCAAATTGGGTTCTGATTGGTCCATGACCAGTTTCAGTTTGTTTTATGTTTTGTTTTGTTTTGTTTTGTTTTTTTGGTTTAAGTACTTGTTTTAATTTGTTTAGGTGTTCTGAGTAACGCTTCTACGCCCAGCGGTTTTCTCTTTAAAACATTTATGGAGTATCATTACGTTACAGTGAAGGGTCCACAGGCAACTTCAGACAAAAGCATGAGCTTAATTTTGATAAGAAATTTGATTCTACATTATAAATACATATTACTATAAACATAAAACATAAAATAAATCTAGTGGAATTCAAAATCTCTTTACACCACTGTTATCTTTCCTGACTTTGATATTAATATAGGAATACATATTTTAATAGCAAATTAATGTATTTATCAGAATCAGTGTTTCCTCTATACCATTACATATGTACCCCCTTTTATCTGTAGCATATAAAAACCTAAACATTAATAACAAAAATGACTATTTTACAAAAACAGCATTTGCTTTGTTGAAAGTTTTCAAGTTTGGTCCCATTATATATAGTAGGTCTTCATCGCAATTTAAACACAATTTGATACTTTTCAGTTATTTAGCTGTAATATATTAGAGTCATGCTTACTCCTTAAAATGAAACACATCTCTTTTTTGGTTGGTGATTTAAAACTATATTTAGTATATTGTACTTTCTCATCAAAATTATACATTTTCAAAACGAAGAAAGGAAAAGAGAAAAGAAAAAAGTTACACAAAATTTTATCTGCCTATAGTTAACTTTCACTGTTAATTTCTAATTCATACTTAAAGTGTTGGTTTTCATTTCTGAATTCTCAACACGACTACAGTCATCATATTTTAAAGTAATATCCTGCCATTGCCTCATATGTAGTTTTACGACTCTCAAACTTAAAAAACTGAGGTACTAAGATCAGTAAGTTATACTTTGGTTTATACTGCATTATGATTTCTTATAGCAACAAAAGATAGTAAGAGTCTCTCAGAGGTTAAGGGAGGCCCAGCACACTTGTAATTTTTAAGCTTCTATGATGTTACTTGTAGATAACATCCAAAGCATAAATTTAGCCTCCATCATAAATATCAGGCCACCCTGTAGCCCTCCACTCACAAATGGAACAAATGTATCATCAGCACCTGTCCTCAGTGGTCAATTTTACTGCATGTACTTTATATTCAGTGTAGTTTCACTGACTGCGGTTAGGGGCATGCTCAGTGCCATGCAACAAACTGTATCCTAATTAACCTTATGGTCTACATTCTGCCTTCTCAGCCACTTTGTTTTAAGCAATGGAACAAAATATTCCTGAATTGAGTGGACTTTTATAGGTTGAAACAATTGAAAAGGCTCACATAGACGAGCATGAACCATATACAATGCAGTCATCCCTCATTTTATTGTGCTTCACTTTGTTGTGCTTCACAGATACTGTGTTGTTTTTTGTTTTTTGTTTTTTTTACAAATTGAAGGTTTGTGGTAACTCTGAATTGAGCAAAACAGTGCCATTTTTCCAACAGCATTTGCATTTCCTTGCTTTGTGTATCTGTGTCACATTTTGAGAATTCTCATATTTCAAAATTTTTCATTATTATTATATTTGTTATGGTGATCTGTCATCAGTGATCTTTGATGTTACTGTTGTAATTGTTTTGGGGCACCACAAACCATGGCCATGTAACAATGAACTTAATTGATAACTGTATGTGTTGTGACTGTTTCACTGACTGGCTATTCCCCTCTCTCCCTCTCCTCAGGCCTCCTTATTCCCTGACACACAACAATATTTGAATTAGGCCAATTAACAACCCTGTAGTGTCCTCTAAGTATTCAAAGGAAAGCTAGAAATTATTAAGCTTAGAGGAGAAAGCGTATGAAAATGCCAAGATACGCTAAAAGCCTCTTGTGCCAAATAGCCAACTTGTGAATGCAATGGAAAACTTCTTTAAAAAAAAGAAAAAAAAATTACAAGTGCTCTCCAGTGAACACATAAATGATAAGAAAGTAAAACAGTCTTATCACTGATGTGAGAAAGTGGTAGTGGTCTGGATAGAAGATCAAACCAGCCACAACATTCCCTCAAGCCAAAACTAACCAGAGTAAGGCCCTAGTTCTCTTCAGTTAAGTGAAGGCTGAGAAAGAAGGCAGAAGTTTGAAACTAGCAGAGTTTGGTTCATGACTTTTAAAGAAAGAAGCCATCTTCATAACATAAAAATGCAACATAAAACAGCAAGTGCTGATGTAGAAATTGCAGCAACTTACCCAGAAGAACTAGTTGAGATCATTAATGAAGGTAGCTGCACTAAACAACAGATTTTCAATGTAGCCTTATACTGGAAGGAGATGTCATCTAGTACTTTCATAGCTAGAGAGGAGAAGTCAGTGCCTGGCTTGAGTTTCAAAGGACTGACTGACTCTTTTGTTATAGGTTAATACAACTGGTGACTTTAAAGCCAATGTTTGTTTGCCATCCTGAAAATCCTAGGGTCCTTAAGAATTCTGCTAAATCTACTCTGCCTGTGCTCTGTCAATGGAACACAAAGGCTAGATGACAACACATCCATTTACAATATGGCTAAGTATTTTAAGCCCCCTGTTGAGATCCGCTCAGAAAAAAAAAAAAATTCTTTTCAAAATATTACTGCTCATTGACCATGTACCTAGTTGCCCAAGAGCTCTGATGGAGATGTACCAGATTAATATTGTTTTAATGCTTGCTAACACAACATTCATTCTACAGCCCACGGATCAAGTTGTCATTTTGATCTTCAAGTCTTATTATTTGTGAAAAACATTTCAAAAAGCTATAACTGCTACAGTGATTCCTCTGATGGACCTGAGCAAAGTAAACTAAAAACCTTCTGGAAAGAATTCACCATTCTAGATAACATTAAGAACATGTGTGATTCATGGGAAAAGGTCAAAATGTCATTAACAGGAGTTTGGAAGAAGTTGATTCCAATTTTCATGAATGACTTTGACTGGTTCAAGACTTCAGGGGAGGAAGTGACTGCAGATGTGGTAGAAACAACAAGAGAACTAGAATTAGAAGTGGAGCCTAAAGATATGACTAAACTGCTGCAATCTCATAAAACTTGGACAGATGAGGACTTTCTTCTTTTGGATGAGTAAAGTGAGTGGTGTCTTGAGAAGGAACCTACTCCTGGTGAAGATGCTGTGAAGATTGTTGAAATGACAACAAAGGATTTAGATCAAATTTTACATAAACTTATTTGCTAAAGTAGCAGCAGGGTTTGAGAAGATTAACTCCAATTTTAAAAGAAGTTCTTCTGTGAGTAAAATGCTATCAAACAGCATCTCATGCTACAGTGAAACCATTTGTGAAGGGAAGTCAACCAATGCAGCAAACTTCATTATCTTCTTATTTTAAGAAATTGCCACAACCAACCCAACATTCAGCAACCACCACCCTGATCAGTCAGCAGTGATCATTGAGACAAGACCCTCCACCAGCAAAAAGATTAGGATTCACTAAAAGTCCAGATGATGGTTAGCATGTTTTTAGCAATAAAATACGTTTAAAGTATGTACATTGTGTTTTAGACAAAATGCTATGACACACTTAACAGACTACAGGATAATGTAAATATAACTTTTGTATGTATTGAGAAACCAAAAAATTCATTTGACTGGCTTTATTATAGTGGCCTGGAGCCAAACCCACAATACCTCCAAAGTATACCTGTATATATAGTAAGAATATGAATTAATAATATTGAATGCCAATACTTCAATAATAAAACATTTAAAAATAATAATTCTCACATATGAGAAAATAGATCCTATCAAAGGTAAAGAACATGATTCTTCTCTGCTGCAAAACTTTACTTCATTTTGTACCACTTTCAAGACATGTAAAGCCATGTTTGTGTGTATGCATCCACGTCTACACAGGTAAGGGTGTACTGTCACATCAATATGAGCCAGTTCTACGACACCAACAAATAGAAAATGCCTGTCTATCAAACCCTGTCAATTTATCTATACAATAAGGTTTTAAAACATACACCAAGACTCTAAAATCAAAATTGCAAGATCAATAAACCATTTTGTTAAATAGGTCTTGATATCACACAAAGAGTAACGCAAGTATTTCAAAAAGAGACAGAAAATAAAGTATGATTATTAGCATACCTCATTATCACTACTGGAAAACAAATAAAGGATGGATTAGCAGAATGATATCACCCAGAAAAATGTACTTTTTGTGTGTCTTTATTTTTTCCTAAGCTATGTAAGTGCTTGGTATAGAAAATACTCTATATTCATAAGATAATGAAACAAGATTGTCTTGCTATAAACACACCTCTGAAATGCTGTTTGATATTTATTTGTATTGAACTTACTTTTATCAGGTTTTTTATAAGAATAGGTATGTGTGTGTGTGTGTATATATATATATATATATATATATATATATATATATATATGATTGCTGAAAAAAATTGGTACAACAGAATATAAGGAAAGACAAAGTAAAAAAGTATATACATAACACATGTAAACCTGTCATGTGTTTTTCTTCAAGGCCTTTTTATACATATACATAATTTCAGTTATTTTTAATACAAAATATATATTTATATACACACATACACATATATATATATTATATTGAGCTGTGTTTCACTCCTTATATGTAGCAATAGCAGTGCCATTATATTCTTATGTACTTTAGAGATTAATACTGAAAATTATATAAGCTGTGAATGAACGTATAAGCAAACATATCTTAATTTCATATATATTTCACATACATACAAATCTATGAAATATACATATTTATGCATATATTAAATGTATATGAAGTATTGATGTAGATATTCCAAGGTTTTTAAAATGATGAATATTTAGGTTATATCCACGTTATTGCTATAACAACATTGAAATGAATATTCTTACCAAAAATATTTTTGTAAATATTTGCTTTGTACTTAAAAAAATATCTAAAAGATACCATAGTAGAGAATTGCTGAAACATATAATACCATGCTAATTACTCATGGTATGTGTTCTTACAGTTTTTTTGTTTTTTTGGTTTTTTTTTACTAATTTGAAGTTTTCTTCCAAGAGGCTACACTCTGAGGGCAATTCTTTCCCCCACATAGTTTATCAGACTTGGATTTTATAAGCCACATAACAAGTATGAGGCCATTTTCCTGAGACAGTTTGTGTAATCCTTCTTCCTTAATAACAGGCGTATTATATCTAATTGAATGATCCATGCACTTAAATGTGACATCTCTGTCATGGCCATGGTTACAAATTTGATTTGTCCAGTTATAGCTTGTTGGGAAAGAAAACAGATTCTTATTGAATGCATATACCTACATTTTCATGAAAAGAAAAATGATTCAAAAGGTACTTTGTATGACATTTGCCTTAGCTTAGCTTTTCCCAAAAAAGTAGAGGCTGAGACACAGGCCTATATTACTAAGCTGTGTACAGCTGGCCCTCAATGCTTTGATTTTGTTAAGAACACTGCATATTCTAAACTCTTCTTTATCATTTATATATTTTCTTTGATCTATAGCTTATTCTACATATGCATATTTAGATATCCACGTATAATTAGGTGAATAAAGTGTTTAAAATATGTTAGCCTTAATATACGAGACAGTGCCTATACTATGGGAGAATTAATCATATTAAATGTCTAACATTTTGCTTAATCCATAGACAAAATTGTTTCCATTATTTTGCTATGACTGAACCTAGTATATTTTTGTCCACAGTATGCTACCACCCTCAGACCCCTGCTCTGTGCCTTAGGCCTCAGGACACCCCATCACCCCCATTTTGAAGTGCCTGCCACCCCCTGTCCAGACTCAGCAGAGGTTGGCAGTGCTATCACACAAAACAACCCAAGATCAGATCTGCTTCTGCACAGGATCCACTGTTTTCCCGCTTTAAAGCACTCTCATACCATCTCCCCATGCATGGATTCCAGATCCTTGGAACACAATTCTATAGTGTTCTCTCTAAGCCCTATGGCTTGGCCCTGGAAGGTTTCCTACTACAGCACAATGCAGCATTTCCTTCATAGGAGCAAACATGATTGGATCACCAGAATGGTGATGACATTGATGATAATGGTATTTTGGATAATTCTCACTAACGTGGGACATGGCACAAGATCATTACTCTGGGAGACATACATTCCACTGTCAAACCTTGACTTCAAACCATATACATGGGTTTACTTGTCAGTGCCCCCACTCTGATGCTACCACTTGTCTATAGCAGCCCAAGGCAGCAAGGGTGACAGAAAGTGTCTCTTACCCTGTGTGTCCACTCCTGATCATTTCACTGGCCCTCAGATTACTTGTTCCATCCCCTCCACAGGCTCCTCACCACATGTCAAATAGTCCTCCAGGACAGGCTGCACCCATGTCCAGCAAGGACATAAGGACTTTGAGATTGTTGTTCTGCAATGCCATGGATTCTTCCAATTGATGTCCTCTTTTGCCTTTATTCAAACAATAACGTAGTGCTTTCCAAGGTCAGCCTTTTTGGTTTTTATTTAAATGTTCATTTATTTATTTTGAGAGAGAGAGAGAGAGAGAGGTAGAAGCAGTAGGAGATCCAAGCAGATCTCTGCACTATCAACACAGATCTCATGAACTGTGAGTGAGATCATGACCTGAGCCGAAATCAAGTGTTGGATGCTCAACCCACTGAGCTACCCAGGCACCCCATCCAAGGTTGATCTTAAGTCAGACATGAGGAGGGGTAATCATTTTTTTTGCATGAATGGTACTACTCTTCTTGTTCTGCCCATGGCCCCTACCTAACTTTCTCACAGGTGGTGGCATGCAGAAGGTAGTGGTGTGTGTACAGTCAGCACTGAAAAAGACCACATTCTGGTAATGCAGCAATTATAGCCTAAAGGGATCAAGAAAATTCATGATTGAATAATACATCAATCTAAATTTATACTATAAAATTCTGAATGATAGATTTAACATGACTAGAAAACAAAATACATTCACATTTCGCTGCATTCTCTGGGCAAGTGTTGCATTTGTGGTTATTATTAATGAATCAGAGAGACAGAGAGAGTTATTAGAAGGTAGAGTTAATGGGAGGCACACTGGATGATGGATGATGGATGATGCAGCATCATGAGTAATGATGGAACCGGGTTTAAGTAAATGGCATTGGAGAAGTGCGGAGGCAAGATCTATGTTATTTCACTACAAAGTGTCCCAAGAACCACTGCCTTGTAAGTAATAACAAGACAGCTACTGTTTTCATTTGATGGGAGATAGGAAATTAGCTATGAATGCACAACTGATAACATAAATAGATGATTCCTAGATCTGAAGAGGAAGAGATGGTGATTGAACAATCAATCTGAAGAATCTTCACATCCACTGATCTGACAATAAATAAATATTTAAGTGCATTTTCTCTATTAGTTTAAGTCTTTGTTGATAAATTACAATTTATTATACTTCACCAGGGGCCATGAATTTTGTAATTCATTTTTAAGTTAAATGGTTTGTATTTTTAGGAGACACAAAAACATACATGCCCAGGGCCCACATCTTTTAGAGGTAACCCTGCGAGATGACCAAACTACACATGACTTTTCTATTTCTTAAAGTGAAAAAAAAAAAAATTTGTGTATTAACATTACTGTACTATCATCTGTGGCCATGTAGCAAATTGCCCCAAATCTTAGCAGCTCCAAACAACAAACATTTATAATCTCACACAATTTCTGAGGGTCAGAAATATGGGAATTTTGACTTAGCAGACTGATTCTGGCTTAGGGTGTCTAAAGAAGACACTCTCACGTTGTTTCTATGTGGGCCCCTCCACAGGCTCATATAATATGCCAACTGGCTTCCTTCTGGGTAAAAGGCCCTAGAAAAGTGGGCATATTCAAGACACAGCCACAGCTTTTGTATATCCTAGCCCCAGAAGTGACATCCCATCATTTTTTCCATATTTATTTCTTAGAAGTCAGTCACTAAGTCCAGCTTACACTCAGGGGAAAGGGAATAAAGATCTTGAGTGGAAGAATATCATAACACTTTTTTTTCCAGCCCTAGTGAGGTATAAGTGAAAAATTAAGTGTATGTATTTAAAGCATATATGTGATTATTTGATATACATTTTGAAAGCATTATTATAATCAAGTTATTAGCACTTCCATCACCTCACATAGTTACCTTTTGTGTGTGTGTGTGTGTGTGTGTGTGTGTGGTAAAAAAAAAAAAAAAACTTAAGAAATGTGGTATATATATGCAATGTGTATATATTTTTTAAATGCCACAATGACCTACGCATTCTTTATAAGTTATTACGTGATGGTCAATTAACAATGCATAAAAATAAGAAAAAATAAAAAACAAGGATATATGTCGCTTGGCATCCCAGTGGGTTTTTGTTTCTGTATTCTTTATAATTTTGGAAATTGTGCAGGCAGGCAAACTTTATATGTTGATAAACTCGATTAACTATCATTCTACAGTTGTATATCAATTAAGGATCTTGGAAGTTATGTTTTGATCTTTATAGGAAAGCATATTTATTATTGACATGATTTTGTTTGCAAGGTAATAATTTGTAATTTATCCATATATATAAGTAAAATAAATATTTTATAGGATTTTCTATTCTAAAGTACAATATAAATTTAAACACATATGTTTTTATACTTGTGTTATTTTAAATACCTTTGTAAATTATTACAATTTAATATAATCATGTAGCTAGTATAAGGAATTAGGCAGTTCAAATTAGGATTTTTATAAAATATAACCCAAACTTTGCACAAATACATTATACTAACATATTTTTGCACTGTGATAAATTAGAATGACATAAAAGTTAGCTAACCATACGAAGCATTCACTTTGATTAGAAATATTGTAACTAATTTTTAAACTTTAAATTTTAACATTATCAAAATTCTCAATTTTTTTCTATTAATATTAATTTTTTTGTTCCTTATGCTATGCTTTGGCAAGCAACCTTTTTACCAGTCACTTGATCATTTCTCTGAGCTAAATTTTGTCTTCTTTTATTTTTAAAGTTCCAACACGTTAAAATCATGTGGACACTTTTTCTATTTCTGGGATTATTATTTTTTTTAGCTTTGATTTATGTGAGTGCTTTTTAGTCTCTATAAGTCAATCAAAACAGGAGCTCAAAAAGGCTTTATTATCTAATTTATTAATTTTCCCAGAGTCAGGCAAAGGGATATCAATCCCCTTATAAAACATTTCATACATGCAATAGAAGTCTCATATTAAACACTCAAAAATTTAGGGGAATTTGGGGAGTTCTACTTTCTATAGGATGTAATCTAATTACCACTGGGTTGAGCCAAAGACAGACATGGTGGTACAGGTATAGAGGCTGTACTACCCAGCCTCCTGTACTGGGCAAGGAAACCCCAGTATAAAGATTTATATTCAGATATTGCTCCATTGTTGTCTCTAGTTTTTGTCCAAATAGGCTGTGGGTCAATATATAGGCTTAACTTTAATGTTTATTAAGCATCTATTTATCAAAATTAATGTTAATTAATAAACTAATTAATATTAATAAATGCAAATTTGACCACAGTTTATCATTGTTAGCAAAGGACTATTTTGACCACATCATTACTTGTCTCATTTATTTACTTTTATGGACTTCCCCAATTGAAAGAAACATTAAAAGAAAGAAACTTATAAAATACAACACAGTAATATTATTCTGTGAGAAGAGGAAGTTTTTTCTTTTGTTTACATCTACTCACATATCGAACACTATCAGACTGTTTTACAAGCTCATTTATGGGTAAATACAGCATACTTGTAGCTTTTTCAGCAAAAACTTACCTATTATTTGTTTCAGCTGTGTGATAGCAAGGTCAGGGAAATACACAGAGTATCTAAAAGGCATTTGTTATGATGTCCTTGACCCAGTGGTTGCTCTCCACTCCAGTGGGAACAAAGCATTGTTTTGCTGGGATGGGGGGTGCGGTGTAGTTTGTTTGCTTTAAATAATTTAAGCTCTTAATGATACATGAAATGTCAAGTACCAAAAAGTATGCTATCAAAAGTTAGAAGACAAAAATAACCTCCATATTAAAAACAGAAAGAGACACAATCAACTTTTCAACCTCACAACTGACACCGGGCACTGGTCCTACTAAATTTATGTCCTTAATTTCTTGTAACCTGGTGGCAAAGATATGGGTATTCCAAGAGAGAGATGCCAGAATTACCAAGAGACTAATGTAAATGAATATACCAAGAAAAACCTCCCCTTTCTGTCATCTATTACCAAAGTCTATTTAAACAGATCCTATAATCAAAACTAGGCTCTTAATGTTTTATCACTAGCAGAAGACATAAATTGACAATCAGGTATAAAAGAAAATCAGACTTTACCAAGCAGGAGACATACTCCAGAAACAGAAACAGAATCAGAATCTGAAATAGCAATAGAATCATCAAGAACGAATTCATCTCTGAATGATGACATTTACTCCTCCCAGAGCTGGAAATGGCTGACCTGGGTATGAGAAGCACATGAACTAGACATCTTGGACAATATGTGCCCACTCGGCACATTGATCTGAACATTCTGGTGGGACCTCCAACTTTGGATGGAAAACCCACAGATAAAATCACTAAGAAAATAAAAATTATATTTATAACTGCAAATGGTTTGAAAGGGAGTCCAGATTTCAGAAGAAATGGTATAACAGATGAATAGGTACAACAGATATTAAAAAAAAAAATAAAATCATGAGTACTATCAATTCAGTTCACAGTGGGGGAGAGCAACAGTTTTCTTTTTCACAACATGATCACATCTGTATCTTATGTGTAAGGACAGACATGTATCCGTAGATGTCAGTGTTACAAAAGTCAGAGATAAAATTGTTTATGTTAGGAAGTTAGCAACTTACAGAAATGGGCTCAAGTGTGCATTTACATGGAAGCTAGCGTTAGACAGGATTTTTACATATTTTTCGTTTATGTCAGAATGTGAATTTTTTCCCCCTTCTTCCTGTTGTGACAATAAAGGCAACCTCACTTAAAATGGAGTTGGGAAGCCCTGAAGGGGGAGCTCTCATGAAGTACCACGCACATATAAAGGCAGACTTTGCATTCCCAAAGGGAAGAAGTTTACTTTGCATATCTCAGCAGGAGGAAGAATTTCTCTTTGCCCAGCAACAGCTCAGCCAATGAGAACTCAGCAAAAGAGCCCCTCCGATTTATCTTCCTTCCCCTATAAATGCAAGCTTCTCTCCCATGTTCTCTGGATATGCCTCTGGTGTGCCACAGTATGCTTATCCTGAGTTGCCATTTCTCTGCTATTTCTCACCCGAAAAAAACTCATTTTGCTGGTAAATAATTGGCTCTTTTGTTTTTTAAGGTCAGCATTATGAATATGACATACTTAGTTATAATGGTGTCAAGGCGAGGCGCAGTTTTACTATCTTAAATCAAATACATACATTTAACAATAAGCCTTAGTGGCTATTTGAGAAAGAAATACTACAGATTAGTACTTCAAATCTGTTCTATTTTGACCCAAGTATATGATTCTAGATTTAAAAGCTGTAAGTATAACCTACCCATGCAGGCAACCTCTCCTGTTTTCCTTAACCAAACTTCATCATCAGGGTACAGGTTATTAGACATATGGGCCATCAAATGCTATGATAAACTGTGGTATCACATCCATACTTTATTTTCTTTATTCTGTGAAAAGGGTGGGAAAGAATATTAAAGCTTATGATAAAAAACAATTATTTGAGGTTTGTAAAGTAAGTAAATTTTATAGGGTAAAAGAATTATAGCTCAAAAATATGTTACTTTTTGGCTTTAAGAATTTCTTTTTCCCATAAAGATATCTTTAATGACTATGCAATCTTATTAGAATTTCATTTTGTCTTTTGGGCAGCATTATAATCTCAAAACTATTTTCTTAATCAACATTACGTTGAAGCCATATAACTTCTGACATGGTAAAGGTTGTTTTATTCTTATTATAAATAATTTTTCAGCATGGAAAATTACTGTTTGATATTACAAACTTAGGTTTATTATTTAAGTCAAGAATATCTGTGATGTGATATCTTAAATGAAGATAAGATACCCTTTTAACATTCTAGAAATTTCTGCATAATATAGTCAACAAGAAGTGTTGAGTTCCTTCCAGGAAGCACTAGTAGTATCTGGTAAACAGGAGACAAATGAATAATTCTTTGTTTGAAACAACCGTTAATTAATCTTGTACCTTTTGTATCTCATCTATTATGAAAAAATTATTTTTAAAATATTGAACAAAATAAATAATTTTGATAATAAAGACTATATGTCCTTTCTATTGTTTATTTCATTAAAATTCTAGTTTTTATTTTAAAATAAATTTTAAATACTTCCCAATTATTTCTCCTGATAATTTTATAATGCTGTTTTATTAGAGCTATAATTTTCTCTTGAGTTTTTAAAAAGTTAAAAATGTGGGACAAGGTTAAGAAAAATACAAAAGTAATTACACTTTGTCCTTCACAAGCCAAAAAAAAAACTAACATTATTAATAAATGCTATTAATAGGGGAAATGCTTTATTTAAGCTGTTTCAGCCAACTTTAGAAAACTAATTTTTGAAAGAAAATCCTGAAATCACTCTTTTGGCTATAAGAAAAAATTTGTTGAATGAACATGTGCAAACTTTTCATAGCATACTATGCAACAAGCTGCTATGAAATTTGCAACTTAAAAAAATAAAAAGAAATTTAAAAAATGCTAAACATCTCCCAAATAGGACAGCCTTTCCATCATACCTGTATTACTAGCTTTGTAACATGTGAAAAAAAAATGTCACAAACCAGACTGGACTCCTTTCCAACCAAGATGCAATATTAGCTCTATAATCATTTTCTGTCAGACACACGCTTCCAATCCTATCTTCTCTGAAAAAGACCACTTTATCTGTATTTATCTGCTCTAGGCTGAAACATGTTTTCTCACTGCAACCAGATCTTGTTGTCCAACACTTCTACTCATTCAATGCCATCAAATACCTCTATTCCGCTTCTCAGCACTATTAGCTATTCATTTCTGCAAGAGAACTTCTTGCCAGTGACAGAAACTATAGGAATGGAAGAACATTTATCCCATCAGATGTTATTAGAAATCAGTTTAGGATCCTACTCTGTCTAACCACACGATGCATAGATTTACTAGTAAACCTAATACAAATACCATAAATTCATTAGTAGATTCTTACATGGAAAAACAGGGTAGAAAAATTAGAGCAGAACTAAAAAAAAAAAAAAAAAAAAATGGTGCCTAACAAACAAGGGACATATAATAGCCCCATCATTAAAAGTAAGGTACAGGGGCTCCTTATCCTGTAAGTACATTAAAAGTAAGGTACTGGGTGGCTCAGCAGGTTGAGTGTTTGACTTCAGCTCAGGTTGTGATCTCATGGTTCATCAGTTTGAGCCCTGTGTTGGACTCTGTGCTGACAGCTCAGAGCCTGGAGCCTGCTTTGGATTCTGTGTCTCCCTCTCTGTCTGCCCCTCCCCTACTTGTGCTCTGTCTCTGTCCAAAATAAATATTTTTTTAAAAAGTAAGGTACAGATTTGAAGCAGAACCAAGAAAAAAATAATAATACTGAGAAGATGGAGCTAGTGTCTATATCCTGCTGGTTATAGGAGCAGCAACATCCACATTACTTGCAGACATTAGAGATGCTGAACTTCCAGCCCTTGCACAGACATACTAAATCCAAATCTGCACTTCATCAAATTCCCCATGTTCTTTGGACACATAGGACAGTGATACATTTCATCAAAATCCCCATGTTCTTTGGACACATAGGACAGGAGTACTAAGCTAGAGCACAATTTTCTATGTGCTCTTACTCTGTAGGGTTATCTAGCTTTGAATAGCTTTAAAACCTCTTAAGATAAATTTGACTCGTATGTTCAACCTTATTTTTAAAAATGGATTAAAATGAATGGTTGCATAACATTTCACTTATTTTTATTATGAAATACAGTTATATTTTGTTATCTGATGTGTTTGAGACTAATAGCTTATTAGCTAATGTAGAAAAAAAATGTCAAAATGATCCGTAACTCATAATTTAAATACTTTGGTATAAAATTATAAATGCATATACACTTTATCAATCTTCCATGTAGAATCAAGATCTTTTCTTTGAGTATGGGTCTGTTGATAAGAGTTTTAATCATTTATCTTACTTAAAATACATCCAGAATATATGTTATAACTTTTAGTTTTGTTTTTAATATAAGTAGAGAAAGAACTTAAACGTTTAAGTGGATTAATAATGTTGGTAAAAATTTTATAATTTTTTTCAGTTAAAAAAAATCTGTTAGGGATGCCTAGGTGGCTCAGTTGGTTGAGCATCCAGTTTTTGATTTCGGCTCAGGGCACTGTCTCATGGTTTCTGAGTCTAAGCCCTGTGTTGGGCTCTGCACTGTAAGTGGTTGGGATTTTCTCTCCCTCTCTCTCTCTCTCTACCCCCCTCCCCCGCTTGCATATGCCCTCTCTCTCTCTCTCTCTCTCTCTCTCTCATCCTCTCTTTCAAAATAAATAAACTTTAAAAGAAATAAAACTAAAAATTAAAAAAATCTTTTATAGTTATTTCATACAAACTTGATTCCATTACAAACTTGTTTAATGGAAAACACTATTCAGAAAAGATCATTTTTCACACTTGTACTTCATTTGTTTATACTTTTCAATCAAATTATATAAATACAAAAATAATGACAATAAAAAGGTTAGGGAATATACACTGAATCTTGGTAATGACACATGGTTAACTGGTAGTAATAAATGTGGGCATACTGGACAGTAGACTGGGAGCCAGAGATTTCAGTGTGTGTTGCAGACTGTATTCCCTAGGAAGCAGAATCCCATGGAGGTTGGCAAGAAAAGAAGTTATTAGAGAATGTTTTGCGATCAACACCAATAGAAGAAAAAAAAAAGGAAGGAATCAAGATTGGGTAGATGGAGAGAATCTGTGCTGTGATAGTTTCAGGAAATGCCTCAGCCAACCCCTCAGGAGTTGCGGGGGGGGGGGGGGGGGGCGGGGGAGAGGACTTAACTTTCCTACCCCCACATCAACTCATTATTGGATGAAAGCTGATCCAGGAAGGTGGCTTTCTTCAGTCAAGGCACTTTCTGTAGAGGACTGTGTACTGGCAGCATACATGACAGGTGTGTGTGTGTGTGTGTGTGTGTGTGTGTGTGCGCGCGCGCGCGCATATGAGTGTGAATAATTCATTACTGGAGAGGGCATCTGGGTGACATATCATAGTGTCCATGCAGTATGAATGGTTAATAATCTGTTAATAAAATGCTGTCATTAATTTTCCCCTATAAACAAAGAAAATAAGGAAACTCATAACCCAGGATATCCACTAGGTTGAGATGGTGAAGAGCTATCTTACTGTGATTATAACAAAAAAATAAAATTTAAAGATAAATCCAAGTATAGTATATTTTGGCATTTAAAGTGAACTGAAAAACCACTTACAAGGCATAGCTACTTATAATAAGATTTGCTTTTCTAAGCTGTGAAAGTCTATAGATTTTTTCAAAGAGCACTGTATTTCACTGAAACAGAGTTTTGCCACCTAAATATAACTCAAATCTTTAATTTACTCATTTTTCCAATGGTCTAAGCTGAAAGTATTATTTCATTATATCTGAAATAGCATATGTAGTATAGAGACAAGCATATATTAGAAACTGTCAGTTTAAATATTTTTAATTATTGTGAACTTAAAATTTGAGCATTGAAGTGTAATTATCTAAATTTATGTTCTGAATATCAATATGTCCAAGACACCCTGAACACCTCCTTAAAAACTGTTTATGATAAAATGAAAAAAATACTTGAAAAAAATAGAAAATTTCCTGTAAAAAATGTTTACTATAATAAATAGCTCTATGTCAAGGTTTACCCTCTTAAAATGTCGATGGAACATTCACACTGTTTTACTATGAACATTGCTTTTAACAACCCTGCAAACACGTTAGGAAAGAGTACTTTTATATCTTTATGATGTAATGATTCTCCACAGATTCCTCAGAGCTTATATAAGTAAGAGGTAAATAAACATCCCTGGTATGTGCGTGTGTGTGTGTGTGTGTGTGTGTGTGTGTCTTCCAGAAATAAACTCTAGTGACAGTTTTCCTAAAAATTATTGCACTTTTTTCATGGTAAATAATTTAGAGGCTTTACCACCACCAGACACAATCAATCTTTCTCCCTTTTTCTCCTAAGCTATTTAAACAAACATTTAATCAATACCAAGTAATATAAGCACTTATCACTATGTGAGGTAAAGACAATTTAGGAAGGACCTTTTCCTAGAGCTCCAAAACATTTTTAATTTGTGTGAAAAAGCATAACCGGGATAAAGTGTTCCTTCTGAAACTCAGACAGAAGATCTTTAACATCTGAGATTGCAGATGATTTGAAATTTAGCTCCCAAGAATAGTGCTCTCTGCTTTCTTCAGTTACAGGTTTTGTATTCAAATCATAAACCCTACTTACCATTCCAGGGGCAAAGAAGGGTTCTGGGGAAGCTAGGTATTTCAAATATCTGGAGAATAATTCCTATTTATCAGCAAAACATCACTACTTCTGAATATTCCATGGTCTCCAGCGGATATGGTATGGGTACACTGGGTACCTAAATTAATTTAGACGTAGTATTCCATAATTGCAACTAAATATTTTTTTAATTAGAATCACACAAACCATAAAAATATAAACATCACACACAGAGAAACTAATTCTATTAAAGCAATATGAAATCCAGGCCCTAGTAAAGACAAGCAAAGAATGGGAACTGAAATAATTAAATTGACTCAAGCCCCCTAAATGGAAACAAAGGGTCTCTCTCTGTCCTTTATGAGTTTTGATAATAGTTCATTGGAAAAAAAAAGTCTAACTAACTAGAGAATCTTAAATTGAATCTATATATTTGAAATGATTTATAAAATTGAATTGTTTGTCTTTAAAATCGTGACCACAGGGACCAAAATGAACATTTGGCTATATTATTTACTGTTCTGTGAAGTTAGAGGGACAGTTAGGAATGTGGTTTGCTTCATCATAGTGTTTCTTTATGAGGACATATTTCTTGCAACTCCTAGTGGTAGGAAGAGTGACTTTTCCCAGGCAACTGGCTTATTTTTAACTTAATGGCTGTAACTACGGCTTTGAGAAAGATTCTTTTCTCTTTGTTGCTCATATACTTAGATCCCAGTTTGCTGCCCACCCCAAGAAAAGGAAAGGATAACATGCCACATATTCTGTGAATTAACTCTGTGTACATTTTTCACACAATTTGAACCCCTGATCCCTACCAGTGGTATCCTTCCTTTCCTTGATATGCAAGATGGGTTTTTTCCAAGTGTCTTTAATTGCCTATCCCAGCCCATCAGTCCATAACCACTGTGGACAAATTTGACTCATTGACCAAGAGAAATTTGGGACATTTGATCACATAAAGGAAAATACACAGTTTTATAAGACTGAGGGAAAGGCAGAGTTTTAGAGAATTTTTAATGAAGCAGAGTTTGAACAGGCAGAAAGCAAGGGTATATGCAAACATGTATGGCCTGCAAAGTGTATTCCAAATCATGTTTTCTTGACAACCATGTAAACTGCTGTGTCCAGAAACCCTATATCTGAGGCTCTATGACTGTACTGGATATCAAACTTCTTTTCTCTTTGTCAAAGTGACTTAGGTACTTCAAATAGGACTGGTGTGTTTAATTCTTGATGTGATTTCAAACAGGAAACCTGATTGTGATTTTAGAAAACAAAATTTCTCCGGGCACCTGGGTGGCTTAGTTAGTTAAGCATCCTACTTCAGCTTAGGTCATGATCTGGTCGTTCCCAAGTTACAGCCCCGTGTTGGGCTCGGTGATGACAGCTCAGAACCTGGAGCTTGCTTCAGATTCTGTTTCTCCCTCTCTCTCTCTGCCCATCCCCCAGTCATGTTCTGTCTCTCTCTCTCTGTCTCTCAAAAATAAATAAACATTTAAAAAGATTAGAAAACAAAATTTCTCAATGAGTGAAAAAGTAGCTAAAAAAATCAAGGGGGTCATTATGACTTTCCAGCTGCAGTGTGTCCTTGGCAGAAATATTGTTTCCCATTAAATCTGTTAATTTTATGTGTGTCTGTAATTCCAGCCTGATGAATATTTGGTTAGACTTTTACTTTCTGAATCCAAGTTAAATTTTACTTTCTCATATGTTATATGTAACAATATATAAGAAAAGATAATTAATGAATTGTTGAATTTTATGAAAAATCAAAACACAAAGCTAAACAATTAAAATTCTAGTACAGAATTATCTGTTTTTGATTTCAGCAATTGTACCAGATATATTTAAAAAATAGCAGTTATTTTTCCAACACACTTCCAATTAACCCATACTTACTAATTTTATGTTCTTGGTGTCTCTCTCCTTCTTGCGCTATATCACGTATCACCAATTCAATATGACAGAATTTGGCGACTTTTACCATCTGTGGCATGGCATTCATTTTTATGGGCAAGAAAAATAATTCACTGGAGGTGGGCCAATACGGAAAACTCCCAGATTCCCATACCTCAGTCTAGTGTTTTTCCACTATGAAATTCAGAATGTTATGTACACACACACACACACACACACATTTACCTGTCAGGACAGGAGACAGAATGGGGAGGGGCGTTTTAGACTGTACTATAGGCCCAAGAGCAATGGACAATCTAGCTTTGTTAGTTAGGGTGAATGTAATTAAAATCTGTCTTTATGACTCATAACCAGTCTTAGTAACAGAGTGTGTATGTTCCTGGATCCTTTCAGCTCTATAATAAATAAGAACAACATCATGTACCCCTGACCACTATGGGCGGGCCTAAAAATCTAGAGATACATTAGGTTGTTACTGCACACTGGTTATCAAAACACCACCAGGCCATTCTTCAGTGGTTTCTCAGGTGATGAAAGGTAATGAGAGCTCCAATGACTTCCAAGGGATTTTGGATGAAAACAATGGAAAAAAAACAAACAAAAAACAGGGGCTTCCCCTCAAGTGCCAATGTTTAAGGAATCAAGCAGTGGTAGACACCTCTCTCTTTTTCTTTTCTCCCAAGTTCTGCAAGTTTCTGGTGAGTAGCTGCCTTAGAATGATGAGCCTTCATAAAGGTCAGGAGAGAGGCAGTATAGCATAGCTATTACCCTCAGATCCCAAATGGACAAGTGAGCTCAAAGTCTGACTCTATCAATAGCACATCTGGGGCTTTGGGGAAGAGTCTTCATATTTCTAATTGAAAACATTAAATACTGCAATTCTCCTACTTATGAAATAGTAATGATGATAGTATTATTGTAAGAAATTAGTGTGTGCCAAAATTTTATATAATGCCTACAATATAGAATGCACTCAGTAGTTCTGTGTGTTTTCTTTTGAAGACAAATATGAATAGTTTTTCTCCAAAAACCATGGAATGTCTTTCTGAATATGACAGCCATTTTGAAGAAAGTGAAATTTTTATAATTTCTTGAGAAATATTACAGATGTGTTAAACTCTCCAAGACACATTAAGTGAAAAAAGTACAGAACAGTTTGCATAATATGCTTTATTTATTTATTTATTTATTTATTTATTTTGCATAATATGCTATATGTGTGAATAAAAGGAAGAAAATAAAACTATTTTCTAAGAAAAGAGTCATTCTCTCTGACTGCAGTGAGCTATGAATTGGTGAGGAACGGGACTAGGGATTGGAGGTTTGGGCTCTGAAAGCAGTTTCGTCACACTGTGGCAGATTCTCTTCTTTTTCTCGCATCCTCAAATGCAGATGAGCTCCTGTGTCTGTCCCTATTTGACATTCTATAGTTTCAAAATGAAGCAAGAATAGCCACTTTCCCCCAAAGCTGACACCACAGAAGAATCTTTCCCAACACATTTTTCTGGAATGTCCCAAAAGGACCTTTTGTAAACTCCTACTAAGTCTGCAGCACCTTTAGAAAAACAAGTTCCTGAAGGTGTGAGGTCACAGAGCACCTGGTTCTTTAAACTGCTAAACAGCAAATTTTTTATTCCATTCTCATGAGAGTGATTTCTAAGAGACCAGAAAAGTGTGAGAGGTCAAAGCTGAGCCAGGCCAGCAAGCAGCAAAGGACTGTACTATAACTCTATGTCCAGGTGGGAGAGAGAGCTGTGAATTAGTTCTCCTGAGCTGTACATTTGTTCTGTACCAAATGACCTTACTGAACAAAGCTGCAGGCCACTTAAGAACACACACTTCAAGTATTAAATACCATATAAACTTCTGTTGGGTTTTTACAGTATTAAAAACACATTCTGATTTCCAATTCAAAACAGCAAAAAAAAATCTTACCAACATTTTAGATGTATGCAATTATTTACCTTTAAATGTATATTTACAAACCATGGAATCCAGGGGTTCATTTCATTATAGAGTACTTTAATTAAATTCACAGAGCTAAAGATTGAAGTGTCTGTTCCAGCCAGCTGCCAAGTCATAACTGACACATATAGAGGCAAGAGTTTAAAATGAGATTGCATGGTCACAGCCAAAGCTTAATGTCTGCTACTGAGCAGGATGCAGGATGTTAATACTGCCGTCTCAGCAGACTATAGCTTAACTGCCAAAGCCTAACAGAAAGACTGATTTTCTTTAAAGACAGCTAAATGTTTTATGGGATTGCACTGGATTGAATTTGTAAAATATCTACGGCAACTTTTCATCTGAATTATAAAGCTTTGTGTGAGAACTTCATTTTAAATGCATTCCGGAAAAGAACCCGAAATATATGTATACAACACTTTAAGACTCAGTCTAAAGCACTATTGCAAGGAATTTTTGGAAGCCTCTAAGTCTGCGCTCACTATTTAAAAATACAGAATTGTTATTCACCCTGCCAGTCATGCCTAAGTCAAGTAGATGGGTGACCTTGCTTTACACATTTTAGAGCATTAAATTATAGCAGTTGAAAGGACAAAGAGTTGTCTTGGCAGTATTTCAGAAATAATTTTAGGAGTGAATTTGGATTCGAAGTTAAACTTGGCTTTTTGCTCATCAATAGTTAAAATCTGCACAAAAATACAAACAGGAACAATTATTTCAGTCCTCGGAGACAGCAGGATATTAGTTGTTAGACCTTTTATAAACAGGAAGGGAAAAGAGAGGAGTGAATATGAGAAAAAATGTCCAATATTATCTGTTCAAGTCCTGGTTTTAATATTTGTGTGACCTTAGGAAAAAAATAGTTAGCTCTTATCTGAAATAGTTGTTAAATCATACCTATGCCTCTAAATTATGATAGTTAAATTAAATGTGAAAGCAATATTCATGGTGTCTGGAACCCAGACGACAATCAACAGACAGTGGCTGAATCTTCTTGACACATTTATCTTGTAGTCATCACATACTTTTATTACAGCATTAGTGGATAACAAAGTTTCCTTTTCACAAGTGATCATAAGTAACTTCTAAAGTTTTAAATAAAATAACTGTTGACACACATCTACAAGAATAACGAAATTTCTACTAAAATAAGATGCCCAATAACATACCCGTTTGGCATTGGGGACAGCAAGAATCTCACTATATTTCCATGGAGTAACTTATCCAAGCTCTTGCCCAACCTATTTCTCACTCCTCCTTCTGACAGACTAGTCTCTCCACATTTCTCAGTTGTGCACTAACTACATTTCTCAGTCTTTAAGCATTGAGAGATGTGCTGTCTTTGTTTCCATCCTGTCTGCTGGACTAATGTGATACAGTAATCGTAGACCCAAACTTTTACTTTAGATGGTCTGTAATAAGACTTATACTGACAAGAAGACTGTTTGCTACTTACTTAAAACCTTGTATTTCCCCATCTCTAGAAGGTAGCTTTGTTAGCAATAAAGCTGACATATTGATGGCCATCTGGCTGACTCTCATCTGGTTCTGAATTCAGTAGGGGAGACAGATGCGATTTAAAATCTCAAAAATGAAGGGTAAATCTCAAGCCACAAATGCAGTTGTAAAAGCCTACTGAAAAACATTTGTCCAACATGTTGGACATGGGTGTCCAACTTGTGGATGATGTCATCCACTGGTATGTGAAAAGGAGTGAGGAAGAGATCTCTATAGAAGAAAAATCCCACATAGCACTCTCCCCATCTCTTATTTTCACATAAGATAGACATTATTGGTACATATTCATCTGCATCTTCCACTATGCCATAATATCTTAAAGGGCCAAAGCAGATTATTAGCAGAGTCCATGGGTCAGAAATTTGGCAAGGGTTTAAGAATCACATACAGAAGGATTTCAGCTCAAGATGGAAAGGCTTGTAAGGCTCAGGGCTATACAATTTTTTAAATCCTTTTTAAAGTTTATTTATTTATTTTGGGAGAGACAGAGAGTGTGAGGGGCGGGGGAGAGACAGAGAGAGAGACAGAGAGACAGAGAATACCAAGCAGGCTCTGCACTGCCAGCACAGAGCCCAATGGGGGCTCAAACTCATGAAACTGTGAGACCATAACCTGAGCCAAAACTGACAGTTGGATGCTTAACTGACTGAGCCACCCAGGTGCCCCCAAAGGCCTATAACAATTTGATAAATTATTATACAATGAATGGAGATTTCTCTGCCATGGTAGAACAGAGGCAACCATTTCATAGGATCAAGATAAAGGAATAAACTACCAGATGGGTGGTTGGCTTTTAATCTTCCTTCCAAGAATAGTCTCTTATGACTATAAATTTTAACGATCACTTCTTTCTCTTTCTAGGCTAATGACTATCTTATCTTAACTTCTTCATTTCTCCTTCAATTAATTTAGTCATCCAATTCTAATATTTCAGGAAAGGTAGAGATTTGCTTGTTAATTCTGACATAAAACTCAAATACCAGCAAATACAGTGTACAAAGCAGAATTGAATTTCCTTAAGAAAGCTGAGGATGAGAATAATTATTCCAACTACATTACGATTTTGCAGAGAAAATGAAACCCAGGACTCATCAAAGTGACAAGGCTTCTTAAAACAGCACTCAAAATAATTGGTTAAATGCATTTTCCCTATAGTTCAGAGTTTCTTTATTTATTAACATATACATTTCAAAGCAAAGGCACAATCTGCAGGTTTCTGTCTCCCTGAAGGCAACTATTTAAAATTGGTAAAATCTGATCAGTTCATCTGACAGTGGTAATTACCCTACAGAAGGAGGGAGATACTGATGCATAACCTCTAGACCACCACTATATATGTAGCCTCTTTATTTTTTTTAATATGAAATTTATTGTCAAATTGGTTTCCATACAACACTCAGTGATCATCCCAACAGGTGCCCTCCTCAATGCCCATCACCCATCCTCCCCCCCCCACCCATCAACCTCAGTTTATTCTCAGTTTTTAAGAGTCTCTTATGGTTTGGCTCTTTCCCTTTTTTTTTTCCCCTTCCCCTCCCCCATGGCCTTCTGTTAAGTTTCTCAGGATCCACGTAAGAGTGAAAACATATGGTATCTGTCTTTCTCTGTATGACTTATTTCACTTAGCATAACACTCTCCAGTTCCACCCACATTGCTACGAAAGGCCATATTTCATTCTTTCTCATTGCCAGATAGTATTCCATTATGTATACAAACCACAATTTCTTTATCCATTCATCAGTTAGTGGACATTTAGGCTCTTTCCATAATTTGGCTATTGTTGAAAGTGCTGCTATAAACATTAGGGTACAAGTGCCCTTATGAATCAGCACTCCTATATCCCTTGGGTAAATTCCTAGCAGTGCCCTTTAAAAATTCATTGAATACAGGAGCATCTGGGTGGCTCAGTCGGTTAAGTGTCTGACTTTGGTTCAGGTCATGATCTCACAGTTCATGGGTTCCAGCCCCACGTAGGGTTCTGTAGTGACAACTCAGAGCCTGGAGCCTGCTTCAGATTCTCTCTCTTTCTCTCTCTCTCTCTCTCTCTCTCTGCCCCTCCCCCACTTGTGCTCTGTCTCTCAAAAATAAATTAAAACATTAAAAAATAATTAAAGAGTTCATTGAATACAATCATCATTTCATGTGGATGATATCTTATCAGAATCTTCCCAGGTATCTGAATCAAAGTATCTGAATCAAAGTTAGCAAGGTAGTGAAGCCCCTTTCTTTCAGACTCAAATTTGAGGGGTGCCTGGGTGGCTTAGTCAGTTAAGCATCTGACTTTGGCTCAAGTCATGATTGACATGAACGGTTCCCAAGTTCAAGCCTCGCATCAGGCTCTGTGCTGACAACTCAGAGCCTGGAGCCTGCTTCAGATTCTGTGTCTCCCTCTCTCTCTGCTCCTGTTCTGTCTCTTTCTCTGTCAAAAATTAAAAATAAACATTAAAAAAAAAAGACTCAAACTTGAATTCACAAATGCATATTCTTGCTGCTTTCTCTCTTCTTTTCTGTCTCTTTGGCAGGAAACTTTTCTGATTTTCCTTAATAATGTATAAAGATGTGCACAGAGAACTGAAAAATCTATTCCATGATTGTGTCAAAGACCTTTTTATAAAATCTTATATCAAATGAGGAGAGTTAAAATGTCTTCTTTTCTCTTGTTATTTGAATACAGATTCAAACGATCACCAAGAATGTTAAAACTCACTTCTATGGCTTCATTGGGCACATTCCATAGAACTAAGATTGATAAAAATGTTAAATCTTAGAAAAAAATTGAAAGTGTTATCATGTTTATAATTTTTGAAAAGTTTAGATTGAACGAGTCACAAGGCTATAGACTGCTGTTATCTTAATTCACCTAAGTATGTGTCCAAAATATTAAAGATATGTTTTAAGTCTTAATCATAAAAGTGAAAACTAATTTAAAAGTTAAAATAAATGGAGGGGTTGTCCTAGCAATATGCATTTTATTTTTTCAGCTTTACTGAGGAATAATTGACAAAATTATATATATTTAAAACATACAATATGACTTAATATATACATTGTGAAATTATGACCAAGATAAGGTTAATTAACATATCCATCATCTCACATAGTTATTTCTTGAGGGGAGGGAGATGTTAAGAATTCTTAAAAACTGCTTTTAGCAAATATCAAGTATACAATATGGTATTAACTACAATCACCAAGGTATATATTAGATCCCCAGAACTTACTTATCTTAAAATTGAGTTTGTACCCTTTGGCCTATACCCCATTACCCCACCACTTGGCCTCTGGCAACCACTTTTTAAAAAAGATTCCACATAAAAGGGATACCAGATAGTATCAGTCCTTGTCTGGCTTATTTCACTTTTGATAATAGACATTCTAACAGGTGTGAGGTGGTTTCTCATCATGATTTTAACATTTCCCTGATGATTAGTTAAATACCTTTTCATGTGACTATTGCCAATGTGAATTCAGACAGGAAAATGTCCATTCAGGTATTCCCATCTGTTGCCCATTTTATAATCAGATTTTTTTTTTGGCTCTTGGTTTCTTTTAATTCCTTGTATTTGGGATATTAACACTTTATTAAGTATATGTTTTGCAAACATTCTCCCCACTCAAGTTTATGGTCATAAATGCCTACATTAAGAAAAAATAAAAGATCTCAAATAGGCAATTTAACTTATACCCCAAAAAAACAGAAAAACAAGAATAAACCAAGCCCAAAGATTAGAGCAGAAATAATTGCAACAAAAACTAGAAAGACAATAGGAAAGATCACTAAAACTAAGACTTATTCAGCCATATATATGACAAATATTTAGTGAGCATATACTCTGTCCTGGAAGTATCATAGATGTTGGGGAAACAATGAAGAGTAAAATAGATGTATTTCCATTACTCTTTAAAAAACAGTTAGAGGGGCGCCTGGGTGGCTCGGTCGGTTAAGCGTCTGACTTCGGCTCAGGTCATGATCTTGCGGTCCGTGAGTTCGAGCCCCACGTTGGGCTCTGTTCTGACTGCTCAGAGCCTGGAGCCTGTTTCAGATTCTGTGTCTCCCTCTCTCTCTGACCCTCCCCTGTTCATGCTCTGTCTCTCTCTCTGTCTCAAAAATAAATAAACGTTAAAATTTTTTTTAAAAAACATAGACAAGAGATTAATAAATATGAAACTTGAAAAATTTTGAGAAGGGAGAGAAGAGATGCTAGAAATATGGAAAGATTAAATCCTAAGTAGTTCTGCCTAAACTATATTGTACAGAACCTGGATTGCAAATATTACAATATAATCCATTGAAGAGATATAAGCCAGGCAAATATTATCACAACTGTGCTAATAAAATCAATCTGGCTGCAAAGTGTTTGGAAAAGGAAAGTACCAGATATAAGATTTCCACTTTTGCAGCTACTGCCATTGCCTCCATTAGGGAGGCAATCATTGATAGTGAGAAATACACAATGGAGGGACTACAGAGCTATTTACAAGCTGGTACTGAGGGTTAATGGAGTTAATAATTACAGTAAAGGTACTAATACCTTAATAATAGTAGGACAATAATTATGTGTTATGCCCTGTTTGATGGATCAATTGGGGCTACAATTGGGTGAGGAAAGGGAGAATCTCACCAATTTGGTTTAAAAATATTTAGAGATTAAAAAACATATAAGTTATGACCCTGATTTAACGAAGCCAGCACTAAAGGACATCTTAGTAAGTGGGGAAATGTGAATATAGACTGGGTATTCTAAGAAAATTTACTGACATGTTAAGAGTGAGGATCATTATCTGAAAAGGGCAGGCTACAGAAAAGCAGATACAAATGTGATCTTTATAACAACACATATATATTTATATAGATACAAAGTTAAAGATCTAGAAGAATATAACTTCAAGCGTTAACAGTAGTCATCTATAAATTGTGGCAATATGATTATTTTCACTTCATTTTATTATTTTTTCTGTTTTCTAACTTTCCATAATATACAAAAATTGCTTTTATGATTTAAAACATATTAAAAAATAAATAATAGAAAGCAGGACTATAGTTTTAGAAGACAGCATGAGGGCTCAGGACCAATTATATACCAATTCTATTCTATATCAATACTTCCATAGAGGTACCAAAGGGGGATACATGCCCAGGTAACTAATCAGTACAGCAATGTGTCACTTATTATAATTAGTGCTTCTGGCTTTATGTCCCCAAATTAAAACTCTAGTACACTGCTGAAGGTTGGGTTCCCTAAGAAGCAGCCTCTGAGACAGAGATCACATTAAAGAGATTTGTTAGGGAATCCTCTCAGGATTAAAACTAGAGGAAGCAACAAAAAAGGAAGGGAAGATAAAGGGAAGGAAAGAAGTAGGGTTGGGCAGACAAAGAAGTTGACCATGATTCACTCTCAGGTTAAGGCACTAACCATATGGAGAAATTTAAAGATGGAGTGACCTCTCAGAGCTTCCTGAGTTGAGTGGAAGCAGTCAAATCATTATAACCCTACACCGATTATTCACTGGGAATGGGCCATCCCAGGAAATGGGCATGTATTGAGCAAGGCTGAGGCAATTACCCAAGGGGGCTAATAGCTGAGGGCTGTCAGCCAGCAATGGAGTAATAACTCTTTGATTCCTAAAGGAGGACCCAGGCAATCCATCAGCGTTCATGCAGGAGGGCACCTGGAGCACTACCGTCACCTAAATGGCCTCCTGAACACTAATTTCAACCCTGAAAGTAAGAATATACAAACGTACAACTTAAAAGTAATATTCAGAGTGCCAAAGGACAGAAAGATGAGCAAGAAAGAGTACATTTGCCTTAATGCCCATTCCATTACACATAAGAGAACAGGAGTCCAGCTTGCCCCCTCCCAAATAAGATATAGAATCAATTTACCACTCTTGCTGCTTAGGTGGAAGACAGAGGTGAAAGACTATGCCCAGCGCATATTAAACTCTGTCCCTATAGAAAGTTCTATTTCTTAAATAAGCAAGCTCAATCTGTCTGTACTTGCCCTTGATCATAACTCATTCATGGAAGTATAAGAAAGCTCTGTTGGGAGCAGAGAGAGGAGGCATTGTGAAAAAGAGAAGAACTTCATTACCTTTGAAGTCAATGGTTAAGTTCTACAGGGCTTTGTGATTAACTGGATGAATGGGTAAGGAAAAGAGGATTCTCAAAGATAACATCAATATTTTTACCTGAAAAATACAAATCAGTGGATATAAAAAATTATTCAACCAGTGGTATTAGAATAACTATCCCAAACTTTCAGGAAAGATGGAGGAGTGGGAAGATCCTAAGCTTACCCTGTCCCATGAATACAACGAGGAAACACCCACATCAGTATAAATACTTAAAATGACAAAAAGACTGTCAGAACTGATTCTTCACAGCGAAATGTAGAGAAGAGGCAAAAACAAAAAAGGCAGAAAGGGCAGAGATGTAGTCCAGAGCTAAAACAGACCCATAGGACTGTCCATAGGAGGGAAAGAAGCTGGGGCATGGAGAGGGAAGAGAAACAGACCCTCATCCCAAGCAACCCAGGCATGGGGAATCCACATGGGGAAGATAAATCCCCATTACATTAGGCTTTGAAAACCAGAGGGGTTAAATTTCGTGAGTTCTTACAATCATCGGGGTTTAACACCTGGAAATTTAAAAATCAGCAGGCTTAGCTCTGGGAGAGGTAGGAGGGTGATAGGAAACTGCCCTTCCCTTAAAGAGATAGCAAAACAAACAGCCCCAAGGAGATACAACATAGAAGCAGCAGTTTGAAAAATGCCTGGGGTATACAGGAAGAAGACTTAGTTACAAATCTTACAGCATGTGCTGGGGGGGGGGGGGGGCAGGGATCTTTAGGTGGCTTCTACAGAAACAAAGGAGCTGGTGGTTGCCATTTCCCTCCCCCAGCCTAGACACACAGATACCTGTGGGAACCAGATTAGCTCCAATACACTCCATCTAACTTGCTAACAGCCTATCCCAGTCTTCCCTGGAGTTGTTTGGCAGGCAGGCCCCCTCTAATAATGTACTTGATCTAAGCTCATCCAAAGAAGTGCCCCAAACCCAGCAGCATGCAAGCAGCCCCAATGTGCCAACTTCACTCCAAAGTGACTCCTGCCCTGGGGAGAGGGGAAGATAACCACATACACCAGTTTGACTGTGGCCCCAGCAAGAGGCCAGTGCAGACATCAGGTTTCACTGCAGGCCCTGCCAACTGGTGAAAGCTTCTCAGGGGACAATACAGGTAAACTGTGCTGTAGCTCAGTGCTACTGCATCTCTGGCAAATGCCTGCTCTGAGCCAACTCAAGCCCAAGACAGCCCCAGACTGGCCCACTAACAACACAGGGACCAAACCCTGCCCACAACAGGCAAAGAAAGCCATTTCAGATAACTGGACTGAAGGCAAATGCAACTCAGCTAAAACAGTAGGATGAATGCAACACACATAGGAGACATCCCTGAAGCACCAGCTTCTGGTGAAGAAGGGGCATTGCACTGCAGGTCACTACAGGACTTCTTCTTTTTAAGGTCACTATTTTCACGAGGAAACTTGGCTGGCTTCCCTAACACAGAGAAAAAGACACAGAGTTCAACAAAATGAAGGGACAGAGGAATATGTCCCAAATGGACAAACAGGACAAAATCACAGCAAGAGAGCTAAATGAAATAAAACTAAGTAATATGGCTAATTGAGATTTTAAAGTAATGGTCATAAAGATACTCACTGGACTCGAGAAAAGATTGGAACACCTCACTGAGACTCTTGCCAATGAGATAGAAAACATAAAAAAAGGACCAATAAGAGATGAAGAACTCATTAACTGAAGTGAAAAATACACTAGATGGAATAAATAGTACACTAGAGAAAGCAGAAGAACAGATCAGCAATCTGGAGAACAGAGTTGAACAGATACAAGAAAAAATGTATAATACAAAATGAGAATAGACTTAGGGCATTCAGTGATAGCATCAAGCATTATAGGAATACCAGAAGGAGAAGAGAGAAAAAAGGGAGAAGAAAATTTATTTGAAGAAACAATACTGAAAGGAATTATGGGGAAGGAAACAGATATCCAGATCTAAAAGGCACAGAGAGCCCCCAACAAAAGCAACCCAAGGAGATCCACACCAAGACACATAGTAATGAAAATGAAAAAAAAAAATTAGTGGCAATGGGAGAAGTTTAATAGCAGTAAAAGATAGTTTAAAAGATAGCAGTAGTTTAAATAGCAGTTATATATAAGTGAAATCCCCTAAGACTTCAGCTAATTTTCAGCAGAAACTTTGTAGGGAATGGCATGATATATTCAAAGTGCTGAAAGAAAAGGAAAATAAAACCTGCAGCCAAGAATATTTTATCCAGCAAGGTCATCATTTAGAATAGAAAGGAAGAATAAGAATTTCCCAAATAGAAGTTAAAGGAATTCATAACCACTAAACCCTATAACAAATATTAAAGGGGACTTTTTGAGTGGAAAGGAAAGACCATAAGCAGGAATAAAAAAAGTAGGAAGCACAAAAGCAATAAAATTAAGTATATATATAAAAATCAGTAAAGAGATTCACAAAAATAAAAGAATTTAGACTATGACACCATATACCTAAAATGTGGTGTAGAGAGAAGTAAAAAGTGGTTCAAACTTAAGCAACCACTGACTTCATATGAACTGCTATATGCATAACATGTTATATACAAACCAAATGGTAACTACAAATCAAAAACCAGTAGCAGATATGCAAAAAAAAATAAATAAATCAAAGAGAATCCAAGTATATCACTAAAGAAAGCCAGCAAACGTGACAGAAGAGAGCAAAAGAAGAAAGGAACAGAGAATTTCAAAACAACGATACAACAAGAAACAAGATGGAAATAAGCATATAGCTACCAATAATTACTCTGAATGTAAGTGGAATAAATGCTCCAATCAAAAACACAGAGTAATAAAATGGATAAAAAACCAAGACACCTCTGTACACTGCCTACAAGGGACTCATTTATTTCAGACCTAAAGAACACGTGCAGATTGAAAATGAAGGGATGGAAAAGCATTTATCATGCAAATGAAGTGAAAAGAAAGCTGTGATAGCAATATTTACATTAGACAAAACAGAATTTATATATTTTTAAGTTTATTTAACTTGAGAGAGAGAGAGAGAGAGATAGTGCACGAACAGGGGAGGGGCAAAAAGAGAAGGAGAGAGAGAGAGAGAGAGAATCCCAAGCAGGCTCCACATTTGCAGAGCCTGATGCAGGGCTCAAACTCATGAGTCATGAGATCATGACCTGAGCCAAAATCAAGAGACAGACACTTAACCGACTGAGCTGCCCAGATGCCCCAGACAAAATAGACTTTAAACCAAAGACTGTCAGATACCATACATTTTCACTCATATGTGGACCCTGAGAAACTTAATAGAAACCCGTGGGAGTGGGGAAGGAAAAAAAAAAAAAAAAGAGGTTAGAGTGAGAGAGAGCCAAAGCATAAGAGACTCTTAAAAACTGAGAACTGAGGGTTGATGGGGGGTGGGAGGAAGGGGAGGGTAGGTGATGGGCATTGAAGAGGGCATCTTTTGGGATGAGCACTGGGTGTTGTATGGAAACCAATTTGAAAATAAATTTCATATATAAAAAAATAAATAAAATAAATAAAATAAATAAAAAGCAGATGTGCAACACAGAAAAAAAAACAACAAAGACTGTCACAAGAGACAAAGAGGACATTATACAATCATACAGGGAAAAATCCAACAATAACATATAACAATTATAAATATGTATGCACCCAACATGAGAACACCCAAATACATAAAGCAGCTAATAATAAACATAAATAAAGTAATTGACAGTAATACAATCATAGTAGGGAACTTTAACATCCTAGCTATATCAGTGGATAGATCATCCAAACAGAAAGTCAACAGTGAAACAGTGGCTTTGAATGACACATTGGACTAGATGGATCTAACTGGTATATTCAGAACATTCCATCCTAAAACAGCAGGATACACATTTATTTCAAATGCACATGGAACATTCTACAAAATAGATAACACATTAGGCCACAATATAAGCCTCAACAAATTCTAAAAAATGAAGTCATCATATGCACATTTTCTAAGCACAATATAATGAAACTAGAAACCAACATCAAGAAAAAAATCTGGAAAGAATACAAATACATGCAGGTTAAATAACATGCTGCTAAATAATGAATGTGTTATCCAAGAAATCAAAGAGGAAATTAAAAAAAAAAATACATGGAGACAAATGAAAATGAAAACTCAATGTTCCAAAATCTTGGGAGACAGCAAAAGCTGTTCTAGAAGGGAAATTTACAGTAATAAAGGTCTAATTCAAAAAGCAAGAAAAATCTCAAGTAAATAATTTAACCTTAACATAAAAAATCTAGAAAAAGAACAAATAAAACCCTAAACCAGTAGAGGGAAGGAAACAATAAAGATTAGAGCAGAAATAAATAAAATAGAAATTTAAAAAAAGAAAAAAACAACAACAAAGCAGATCAATGAAACCAGCAGATGGTTCTTTGAAAAGATCAACAAAGTTAACAATCCTGTAGTGAGACTCATCAAAAGTAAGTAAATAAATAAATGAACAAAATCAGGAAAGGAAGAAAAGAAACAATAATCAACACCACAGAAATACAAAGGGTTAGGAGACTATTATGAAAAGTTATATGCCAACAAACTAGACAACCTAGAATAAATGGATACCCTCCCAAAATTAAATCAACAAGAAATAGAAAATTTGAACAAATTAATTACCACCAATGAAATTAAATCAATAATCAAAAAAACTCCCAACAAACCAAGGTCCAGGACCAGATGACTTTGCAGGTGAATTTTACCAAACATTCAAAGAAGAGTTAACACCTATTCTTCTCAAACTATTCCAAAAAAAATAGAAGAGGAAGGAACACTTCCAAATTCTGAGGCCAGCATTACCCACATATCAAAACCAGATAAAGACACTACCAAAAAAAAAAAAAAAAGAGAGAGAGAGAGAACCACAGGTAAATATCTTTGATGAACATAGATACAAAAATCCTCAACAAAATATTATCAAACCAAATCCAATGACACATTAAAAAAATAATTCAACATGAACAAATGGGATTTATTCCTGGGATTCAAGTGTGGTTCAATATTCACAAATCAAACAATGTGATACAAAAATCAACAAGAGAAAGGATAAAAATTATATGATCATTTCAATATATGGAGAAACAGCATTTGCAAAGTACAACATCCATTCATGATAAAAACCCTCAACACAGCTGTTTTAGAGGGAACATACCTCAACATAATAAAGGCTATATACGACAAACCCACAGACAACATCATACCCAAGAATGAAAAACTGAGAGCTTTTCCCCTAAGTTCAGGAATAAGACTACTCTTACCACTTTTATTTCATAGTCCTGGAAGTCCTAGTCACAGCTATCAGACAACAAACAGAAATGAAAGGTGGGACGCCTGGGTGGCTTACTAGGTTAAGTGTCCAACTTTGGCTCAGGTCATGATCTCACAGTTTGTGAGTTCGAGCCCCGCCTTGGGCTCTGTGCTGACAGCTTGGGGTCTAGGGCCTGCCTCAAATTGTGTGTCTCTCTCCCTCTCTGTCCCTCCCCTGTTCATGCTCTGTCATTCTCTCAAAAATAAACATTAAATTGTTTTATAAAGAAGAAGAAGAAGAAGAAGAAGAAGAAGAAGAAGAAGAAGAAGAAGAAATAGAAGAAGAAGAAGAAGAAGAAGAAGAAGAAGAAGAAGAAGAAGAAGAAATAAAAAGCACCCAAATTATAAAGAAGTAAAACTTCTATTATTTGCAGATGACACAATACTACATATAGAAACCTCAAGACTCCACTAAACTCCTAAATGAATTCACTATGTTCACAAGGTACAAAAATCAACATACAGAAATCTGCATTTCTATGTATTAATAACGAAGCAGAAAGAGAATTTAGGAAAAAATCCCATTTACTATTGCACAAAAAATAATAAAATATCTAGGAATAAACTTAACCAGGGAGGTGAAATACTTGTACCCTGAAAACTATAAAACACTGAAGAAAGAAACTGAAGATGACATAAACCAATGGAAACATATTTCATGATCATTTATTGGAAGACTCAGTATCGTTAAAATGTTCATGCAACCCAAAGCTATCTACAGATTTACCACAATCCCTATCAAAATGCCAACAGCATTTTTCACAGAACAGGGACAAATAATCCTAAAATATGTGAAACCACAAAAGACTCCAAATAGCCAGAACAATCTTGAAAAAGAAAAGCAAAGCTGGAGGCATCAGAATTCCAGACCTCAAATTACGTTACAAATCTGGAGAATCAAAACAGTATGGCCTGGCACAAAAAAATACACACATAGATTAATAGAATAGAATAGAAACCCCAAAAATCAACCCACAACTATGTAGTCAATTAATATTCAACAAAGCAAGAAAGAATATCCAATGGGAAAGACTACCTCTTCAGCAAATAGTGTTGGGAGAACTGGACAGCAACATGCAAGAGAATGAAACTGGACCACTTTTTTACACCATACACAAAAGTAAATTCAAAATTGATTAAAGAACTAAATGTTAAGACCTAAAACCATGAAAATCCCTGAAGAGGGCATAGGCAGTAATTTCTGTGACACTGGTCTTAGCAGCATTTTTCCAGACAGGTCTCCTGAGACAAAGGAAATAAAAGCAAAAATAAACTACTGGGACTATATCAAAATAAAAAGCTTCGGCAGAGCAAAGAAAACAATCAACAAAACTATAAGACAAACTACCAAATAGGAAATATTTGCAAATGACATACCTGATAAGGGGTTAGTATGCAAAATATATAAATTACTTATACATCTCAACACACACACACACACACAACAAATAATCCAATTAAAAATGGGCAGAAGACATGAACAGACATTTCTCCAAAGACGACACACAGATGACCAGCACAAATGAAAATATGTTCATTAGTCCTCATCAGAGAAATGTAAATCAAAACCCCAACAAAATATCACCTCATACCTGTCAGAATGGCTAAAATCAAAAACACGAGAAACAAGTGTTGATGAGAGTGTGAAGAAAAACGAACCCTTGTGCACTGTTGGTATGATTGCAAATTGGCACAGCCACTGTGGAAAACAATATGGAGATGACTCAAAAAATTAAAACTAGAATTACCAAATGATCTAGTAATTCCACTACTGGGTACTTACCCAAAGAATATAAAAACACAAATTTGAAAAGATATATGCACCCCTATTTTTATTGTAGCATTATTTTAATAGCCAAATTATAGAAGCAGCCCTAATGCCCATCAATACATAAATGGGTAAAGAAGTGGCATATAAATACAATGGAATACTACTCAGCCACAAAAAAGATTGAAATCTTGGCATTTAAAAGAACATGGTTGGATATGAACATTATAATGTTAAGTGAACTAGGTCAATCAGAGGAAGACACATACCATATGATTTCACTCATACATGAGATTTAAGAAACAAACAAATGAAAGAAAAAAAAAAAACAAACCAAATTAAAGACTCATAAATGTAGAGAACAAACTAGTGGTTACCAGAGGAGAAGTGGGTAGAAGGATGGATTAAACAGGTGAAGGAGATCAAGAGTACATTTATAGTGATGAGAACTGAGTGAATTGTGAAATCACTATATTACACACCTGAAACTAATATTAACACTATGTTAATTATACTGGAAGTAAGTTAAAAAGCTTAATTTAAAAAAAGAGTTAAAAAAAAAAAGAATAATTAGCTATCCCTTTGGAAACAAAATTAAACCCGTGTATCATATCATACAAATTAATTTCATGTAGAGTTAAATACCTAAACATTAAAAATGAAGATACAATTTAAAATTTTTGAGAAATATCTCTCTCTCTCTCTCTCTCTCACACACACACACACACACACACACACACACACACACTGCCATAAACATAATCCAAATGCCTAGAGACGACAGGGGGAAAAAATAAAGCTAAAGAGATGCATAAATATGGTGAAAGTGAGAAAAATTATGTTCAGTTAAACAAAAAAAAGTGTGTATTAGAGTTGCCAGATAAAAGACAGGATGCCCAGTTAAATTTGAATTTCAGATAAACAACAAATGTCTTTTTAGTATAAGCAAGTCCCATGAAATATTTAGGACATACCTACATAAAAGAACTAGTTTTAGTATTTAATGTTTACTATATTTAACAATTTAGTGTATTTTTATTCTTTAGAGCATATTTGCTAAACCTGGCAATCAAAAAGAGGAATTAAAGTAAAGAGAAAATAAGATTGGATAAAACCAAGGAAGGGAATGCATATAGGAGGTATTATCTACACCACCATGTTGTGTTCTCTAGAGATAGTATATGCCAGGGACAGAAATGTAATCCAGAAGTAACTTCCAGGGGACTGCTGAGGTACAGCAACAGGAGTGTACAGATGGTTGTCTTTTATTGCATCCCCTCTCTCCTCAGGCTTGTCAAGTAAGTTGATTGTATGTCCCAAGACAAGAGCAGGGGAGGTGGGAGGTGGGTAACAGTGGCAAGATTACACAAAACTTTTGCGTACCTTTCACTCTCATTTAAGAAATGGAGCGCTGTGAGGCGCCTAGGTGGCTTAGTCAGTTAAGCATCCAACTTTAGCTCAGGTCATGATCTCACGGTTCTTGGGTTCATGCCCCACATCAGGATCTGTGCTGACAGCTCAGAGCCTGGAGCCTGCTTCAGGTTCTGTGTCTCCCTCTTTCTCTGCCTGTCCCCTGCTCACACTCTCACTCACTCTCTCTCTAAAATATAAACATTAAGAAAAACTTTAAAGAAATGGAACACTATGTGCCACTAAAAGTCCACCTCATTTATCTCCACAAACATCGACAAAGATATAGGGTGAAAAATCTAATAGGAAATCTTAAATACTAATAGAGCCTCAAATCAAAAATCAGAAAATGTTTGCAGAAATTCACTATCATTGGGGGAAAATAATTCAAGAAGCAGAATGGGCACCCATGGGGCAAAATTTTCAACACAGAAGACGGCAAAAAAGTTAGATTAGTATAATTAGAGAAATAATTATAATTAGAGAAAGATGTGAAAAATGTCATATTTAAAAATGTGAATCAACCAGAAATCCTAATATTAAGAAAATAATCATTGAAATTAAAAAATAAAAAGAATCCTCAACTGATAAAATAAGCAGCAGCAGGTCCAAAGCTGAAGAGGGAATTCTGTGAGAATGAAAAATGACAGAAGAGACAGAAGGTACAAAGGAGAGTTAAGAATTATGAAGTATATCCCCGAAAGTTCCTAAAGATATCCAAGAGAAAATCCAAAGGAGAAAATAGGGAGAATGAATGCAAGGCAGAAATAAAAAAAATAATCATTAAGGCAATTTCCTAAAACTAAAGACAGACATAAGCACTCAGACTGAAAGTTCATTCCAAGAGCCAACATATGCACATATGCTTTCCTCATGATATGATTCCTTCCTGATCACGGGTCTCTCAAATTCTCTCTTCTTTCCCAAAGGTCCCTTCACTCCCTTGAGGCAAAGAGACTTTAACTCCCTGACTCCATGTAGGCTTCCCTTTCAAGTATTAAGAACTATTGGGTAAAGCAGAAGAAAACAGACATTCCTCCACTGCCTTCCCACATCCAGGAGGTAACATACAATTCTGAGAACATTCAGATTTACTGACAACCATCTCCATGGAACCTTGTCCTTGTCCTACACAGGAATGCTCTCCTTTGAAAATTTTCTCCATAATGCAATAAAATCAACATTACCCCTTAGCATAGTTCCCATGACAACTAAGTCTGGAACCAATGGCATACGAGCAAAGGTTATGTTATCACTTGCATTTCCTTATTTCCACAGTGTTTGCTCATGATTAATAATAATAGCTACTTAGAGGTATTCTTTGGTCTGAGCAAGATAAATATTTTTGGTAAATGTGGCCTGAAACTAATACATTGGAAATTGATCATGAAATTCTGCCTACTTGTCTTATTAACAACTTTAAAATTCTCATAGAGTCTATTATGCTTTCAGTCTCAGTTTTTTCAAGGACTTCTTTTGGTGAATGTACAGCATAATCCAGGTTATAACTATATATTTTCTTTAAAGGTATGCAGGAAGATAGGCCCAGGCCCACGGTAAAGAACTTCACTTTTTTCTTAGAACACTGTTGTTAATTCTAAGAATATTACCTCACCTCTGTTCTCCAGTATTTTCTCTTTTTTTTAAGTTTATTTATTTTGAGACAGAGAAAACATGAGTGGGGGAGCGGTAGAGAGAGAGGAAGAAAGAGAATCCCAAGCAGGCTCCATGCAGTCAATGCACAGAGCCTAAGTGAGGGGCCCAACCCACGAAACAGTAATATCATGACCTGAGCCAAAATCAAGAGTCAGATGTTCAACTGACTGAGCCACCCAGGCGCCCTTCCAGTATTTTATTTCTATCTTGTTTATAAGTGCATATAAATGGTTAATAACACTCTATATTTCTCTTCTGGTGGCATTATTGTGCTTATTTAAGGTGTCTGCTCACAATGGTTAATTTTTACAGCGTCTTTGGTATTACTTCCTAGAATGTAGTCACTGAATTTTAAAATTCACACAATTTTCTCAAGTCTCAAGTAAAACATCAGGATAAATGTTTTACTAAAATATTTTAGACAACCCATAAAAAAGCAAAATGCCGAACTCTAAAAACAACATTTATTTATCACATAGTTATACCCAGTCTGGCAATGCTTCTTTAGGCTGTGCTACCTTACGGATGAATCTAAGTTTTCTACATGAACATGTTCTGTGTTTTGAGAATATTGTTCAGAAAAATAAAATATTTAACATTTTAAGTGTTTCCTCTTTCTATAACTTTATGAAACTACAGGTATTCACAGTCATAGTTCAAGTCAGAAAACATGAACAGGTAATAATTACAATAAAATCATAAAATTTGCAGAGACAAAAGGAAACACTGAAGTAATTTTTTCTTACTCTTTTAGAGGAGGAAACTAAAAATCAGAAAGTTTATTGACTTGTTTCATTATACATCTCTAGTTAGTGGGAAATTTGAGAATCTAGCCTCCTGAGTCTCATATAAGGTTCTGTCCATTATCCTCATGAATGGTTTATGTTTCCTAATTGTTTTTGCCCCATCATCCCCATCAGATAATGAGTTTTTAAAGAGAGAACAAAATCTCTTCTTAGTTTTATTACAATTCCCTATCCAGCAGTAACCTGAACACTGAAAATTCAATCCATGTCAATTTACTAAATATCTGTGATCCTTCAGAAAACAAAATGCTTTTTTAAGAGGTAGAGTGCATAAAGACAAGAGAAGTGGTAGTAAGATGGTTCAGAGTTGACTGCAATCAATTCAATATAAAACGTTTTACAGAAGTATTTCTTAGATATTAAAAGCAATCACTTAAAAGAAAAACTTTCCCATAAATCATTAAGTATGGAGATAGAAAAAGATAGGGTAACTAACATAAGTCAAAAATGGTATCCATAATGTGAATCCTGATGAGCATTAGGGATTTCTTATTTTCCAAATCCATCGTTTTTATGTAAAATAGACATCTAGAGAGGTTAGTCTGTCCCATAAATTCCAGATAGATTCATTTGCATTCCCATTTCATACTTGTTTATATGAAATGTCCTGCCTAAGGTATATGTAAATCTCCCAAGCTTACATTATCAATGAATTAAACACAGGCAGAAGTAAGATCCACCTGGTAGCATGCGTACTGAAGCAAGGCTTTGAAAAACGTATTTGGTTGTATGAAGATCTTTCCCTTAGCTACATCACACTACATAGAGTAGAGATTTGCCAAAGCATTTTTTTTTTCATCAAATCTGCATCCAATTTCAAATATCAGATCTAAGAACTGGGAATTGGTAAACTCTATCTAACTTGGCCAGCAGGAGGTAGTGAACCATAACTATATAATTGTGAGATATAGCTCATTTACAGTATAGAAATTTAATTATAAATATGGAGAGTAGTTTTACTTTTTTTCTTTTGGTTCACATTATTTACAAAAAAAAAAAATTCTCATCTTTCTTGCAAATCAGAGGTACTGGGGTTCTAATAAATGTCACTAAAAGTCTAAACAGAATCTCTGGCCAAGAGAAATCTAGTACGGTAAGAAGCCTCCTGATCCCCACCACAAAGTCAAATGCATCACTTCAAATAAACATCAGTAATGAAGTCCCAAAGATCTCTTCCTATTGACTTCTGGACAATCCAAATTTCTAACTAAAATCACTGAAGGGCTTTATGTTGCATTTTTGGCACAGCGACTTCTCCCCCAAAATAGTAACCAATTATAAATAAACAGATTGGCCAATTTGATTACGGGCTTCCTGAAGAAAAGACACCTGCTGCTTCATGCTTTAAAAATAATAGATTTCAGAGATGCTAATTAGGTAGACTCAGAAAAATAAATATTTTAAAAACAAAGTTTTACCCTCACATGAATTATTTTAACTTACCTAGGTTTTAATCACACAAGAGTAAAATGAAAATTTCATATTTAATGATTGATGTGATCATATTAAAGAACTATATGGAACCACCATATTTAGTTAACGATATTTATCATGTCTCAACCCTCTTGTGATGACATAATAGAAATAGAGTTTGGGCACCATCTTGAAACACCAGCATCAGAATTACTGAAGTTACTAAATACTGTCTTTACCTAATTAAGTTATTTCAGGTAAAATCTAGACTGTGCCAAAATAGAAATAGTGACTTGACACTTGGAGCACAAGTGGGCTTCTGCACCCAAAGGTAAGGCAGATCTTGGGACTGATTTTCAATTCTAACCCAGTTTTTTGGGCCTAATAAATCTACTTCTCATGAATTTAACATTCCTCACCAAACAGTATGGATTCTTCCTCACTGACTTAGTATAACAACTAGAAATAGGTTTGTTAACAAATATTATAGCTTAGACTGCATTTATCTCTCATTAAGTGAGTAATGGAATTATTTCTTTTACTTCGTTACTTTCAACATAGAAAATCATAGGTTTTATTTGAGGTAAAAAGGTATATTCTAGTTCTATATCATTCTAGCTATAAAATCTAAAGACAATCATAAATTTATTAGTAATCTCAGTAAATCTGGTTGTTGTGAATACTTTTAAAGATGATCAATTCAAAGTGACAGCTATCATTAATTTTCTTGATTGCAGAATTAATACATGTTCATTGCAAAAACCTCAAAAACTGCATAAAACATACAGAAAAAAACACAAAAATGTAGATAAACAGTAACAAAAACAGTCCAAATCCCCAAATCCTGCAAATGAGAGGCTGCAAACATTGTCAGCCCACTTTTTTTTAACTTCTTCTAACCGCTTAGATTTTCAATGAGACAAACTCATAGGCCAACTATCATATATCATCACTTCTGACATTTCTGCTTTTTACCTATGTGAAGTTTATAAGGAACACTATATTTCTTTCATGGTATACTGTATTAATTTACACTCCAGAAGAAACTTTGAAATTTTTATCTAAATCTTTCAAAGAGATTATTATTAGGTTGTGTGGATGTGTGTATAATTTAATTCACAGTTACTCAAGCTTCTAATGCAGTTCTTACAAAGATAGCACTAAAGAAGGAAGTTTCCTCTAGATTGTTTTATGCACCACTTCATTCATCTGCTTCGTAAAAAGGGCTAGTGATGGATAAGGGACACAAAATGGCCAATCAGCTCATATCCACAATCAAGTCCTACTTCTGAGAGCTTCTGCACAATACTAGGACCCCCAGAGGAAAGCACCCAGGAATTTCCATCTTTATAACCAACTACACAACAGAGGTTTAGCAATTTTTGTGTTTTATGAAATCAATTGGATACAAAATAGCATCCAGCTCACTCAGTGGTACAAATCAAACTACATGCACTACAGCTAAGGAATCAGAATGCTATTTGACTTATTGCCAATAAAAATATAACTTCTCCAAAAAATAGCATAATAATTTTATATACAGTGTTTAATAGCTTTGTATCAGTACAAACAGGCTGCCCTGTTTTGGCTTAACATAGAATCACTCTTACTAGATTTACCTGTGTCTTGTCATCAGTCTATCTAAAAGAACACTGTCTTAAAAAAAAAAAAAAGTCGTATTAAATGCATTATTATATTAATTATAAGGCCTATTACAAAGCATCTTTTTTGTTATACCTTGTCCAGAAGGTTCCATAAAAGAAATTTATTTCAAGTCTCAGTTCCAGAAATACCTGTCTTCTCATTAACAGCAGGTTTAAATTTATCTTGCTAATGACATGACCTGTAATTTTATCTGGCTTTAAGTAAAATAGAGCTAGATGCGTGGTCCACCTCTGATAACTATGTAAGACCTATGGTGTGTATTTCTACCTGTGCTCTAGGAATCCCTGCTTTTGTTGTCTTCCTAATCTTACTTTTCCTTTAACTAATTTCTCAACTGTTTATCTTAATCATTTTCATGGTACCTATTATTTTAAGCAGATTCAACTCCTTTGTCAAACAAATAAGTATACATTAGTAATGTTTACACTATCAGACTTAATGTTTTTAAAGGAAACTTTGTTCCTGTTTTATCTATTTTTATCTAAATCCTTTAAGGATATGTGTGTATATACACATGTGAATTTTAATACTCATTGAATTTTTACAGGAATAAAGTCACACTTAAAACTATTTTAATAGCATTTTCCTTATCGGCAATTTCTACTGAATTAGGCAACAAGAAAAATGTTAAAAGTCCTTTTCTTTTTCTTTTAGCTCAAAGACTCATAAGGATTTTTCAAGTAAATGTAAGAAATAAGATAAATAAAAAGATTTCTAAAGGGGATACAAATTAATAAACCATAAGAACTTTCACTAATCCAGTACAGAAAATTAGTTCTTAAGAAATCTCTTGGTAATCCACTTTCAAACCTCTCCAGTTTGTTCAATAATAATTTAAGTTTGCGTTGGTCCCAGAGTTAGTCATCTCTCTGTACCACGATTTCAGTGTTTAACTCATAATTAAGCACTTATAATGTTCGAGAATATACTTATCAAGGCATCAACACACTGCATAAGTTTTTTCTCTCTCAGATAAATATTATAAATGTGTCAGCATGAGCCACAGAGTTACACAATGCATTATGCATAGTGAGTTGGTCACCATGATCTTCACTCTGTTCTGTTTAGGAGATAAAGTCAAGATTATGTAAATTAAACCATTTTGTCATGTTTTGATTCCCTTACTCAGTTCTATATGCCTAAAAATGTAGTTACATCAGCAAAAGTAAAATCAAGGACAGATTTTGCTCTATGGATAGTATAACCATTCCTAAAAATATAAAGGTAATATTATTCCATGTATTTAGGAGAGCATGATATTTAAAGAGAAACTAATGGGGCGCCTGGGTGGCTCAGTCGGTTGGGAGTCTGACTTCAGCTCAAGTCATGATCTCACGGTCTGTGAGTTGGAGCCTTGCGTCGGGCTCTGGGCTGATGGCTCAGAGCCTGGAGCCTGCTTCCGATTCTGTGTCTCCCTTTCTCTCTGCCCCTCCCCCGTTCATGCTCTGTCTCTCTCTGTCTCAAAAATAAATAAACTCAATAAACTCTGTCTCAATAAATAAATAAATAAATAAATAAATAAATAAATAAATAATTTTAACAAAAAATAAAGAGTAACTAATGTAAGTAATATGCTAGAGCTTACAGCATTGTAAAGAGAGAAGCACCTTTAGATGTGATTTAATTTGACCCCCTTATTTTGTAGATGATGTTGTTAGCCAAATGCTAGGTAGTTTTCTCTAAGTCACAAAGCATTAGAATTAGGCTAGAACTCAGGTCCTCTGATGGCCCAAATCTACAGGTAAATTATCAATCCCTCTTTGAGAAAAATGCTTTTATAATGTTCTATACTGACTTTTAATCACAGAAAATATTATACAATCACATTTATGTTTTTTCAAAACAAATATTACTATAAATATTCAACATTCTTTAGCCATAAAGAAAATAAACTTACAACTTCTTGGAACAGTGGTTTGTATTTGAATCATTTTTCTCACCTAATTGGTGGCCCTTATGAACTTTCCATCATAAGAACTTCAACAGGTCAAATTATACTGGGAGGTAAGAGAAGGGTAGGAATTAATTACCAAAAACAAAAAAAAACAAAAAAAACACTCAAAGAAATATTAACTATGGCTCAGATGGGCAGGAAATGCTTCTGGAAGCAACATCACAATGGCTGCCCAAGGAGAACTCTAAGTCCAGTTCAAACTTGTATTGGTTGGTGATGGTAGTACTGGAAAAACTACATTTATGAAATATCATCTGACTGATGAATTGGAGAAGTATGTAGCTAACTTGGGTGTTGAGGCCCATCTCCTTGTGTTCCATTCCAAATGAGGACCTACTGAGTTCAATGTATGGGATACGGCTGGTCAGGAGAAATTTGGTGTGCTGAGAGATGGCTATTACACCTAAGCCCAGTGTGCTATTATAATATATGATGTAACAGCACGGGTCACTTACAAGAATGTGCATAACTGACATAGAGATCTGGTACAAGTATGTGTAAATATCCCCACTGTGCTGTGTGACAAAGTGAACAGTCAGGACAGTAAAGTTAAGGCCAAATCCATTGCCTTCCGCCAAAAGAACCTTCAGTACTATGACATTTCTGCCAAAAGTAACTACAACTTTGAAAAGCCCTTCCTGTGTCTTGCCAGAAAACTATTTGGAGACCCTAACTTGGAGGCTGTCTGGACCCAGCTTTGGCAGCACAGTATGAGCATGATCTAGTGTTGTTCAGACAGCTACTCTCCCAGATGAGGATGATGACCTGTGTGAAAGTGCAGCTGGAGCCCATCATCAGAAATCTAGCTTTACAGGCACTGTCCTGTGATGTCAGCGGTACAGCATGCTAGCCACTTTATTACCAAGCTGAACAGAACAGGTGCTTAATCTTTGGGATGCCGATGGAGATGAATGGGTTTCAGAGTGAATGTGGCAGTTTGAAAAGTATCTTCATTTTGGGGGCCTGCATATTTAGCCATTTTGAAATGCAGCCATTTCCTTACTAAGTTTCATATATTAGTCTGCTATAGTCACGTCACAATATCCACTGGTGAAATCTTGTTTGTTACTGTCATTCCCACTACTTTACTTTTAAAATCAGGATAAATTTGTATTTTAAATTAAAATGAAAAAGAAAGAATCACCTTTGTAGGGAATTCCTTTCCTTTTCAATGGTGTGCACCTTCATTTTTTTTTTTATTAGAGGCATATCCTTTATAAAGTTTTGCTAGATACTAGTATGAACTACATAAAACAAAGATACTAGTATTAACTGAACAGGAAGACACTTGGTAGCAAAATGACAGGAAAAAACAACCAAAATTAATTGAACAAAACTAGGAATGTTTTGATTCATGTAACTTGAAAGTCTAGGGGTATTTTCAGGCATGTCTGGATACAGAGAATAAAATGACACAGGACTCTCTGGCTTTCGCCCTTATGTGTTCTACACTGCTGTGCCTTAAATTCTCAACTCCTCTCCACACAATGGAAAGATGACTGCCTATATATCTCAACTTATGTATCATCCTAACACCGACCCCAGCAAGACAGGTGGAGAGTGCTTTCTTTCCAATGGTTCCAACAAAAGTCCTAGAATTTAGTCTCCAGGGCTCTGACTGAATCACCTTCTCACACCTGAATTAATCATTGGGATATGATGTTTTGATTGTTCAAGCCTGGGTCACACAGCCACAGGATTTGAATCTATCTCACTCAAAACACAGAGAATACATCTGGGGAAATAATAATTTGCCAGAAGAGGTGAAAATGAATGCTGGGCATGCCAAAAAATGGCAGGTGTCCTTCAGTGCACTTGTGAAGCAGAGAGAGAAGTTTAGGACCTCTTTCCGTTATCTTCCAGTTTATCCCTAGAAGTAGCTGTTATGAACTATTTTCTAGTACATGGACAGGAGCACAATCAAATAATGGGTAGAATCACTATGTGGCACTAAGCTTTATATAGACAAGGTCATCTCTCCAAATCCCTGACTCTTTCTGCCCATGGGACAGAAATAGTAAGTGGCAGATCTGCTTTCAAAGTCGAGGAAGACCCAAATTTCTCAGGATTTGTCATAATATTTCTCTATTCCGTTTCTCTTGTACTACCTTAAATCATAGTGGTGAGAGCTAAGCAAAAGTTTTGACGTGTAGCGGAGGGGGAATTTGGAAAAACAGAGAGTAATCTTTTTTATAAACTTACGACCTAAGTTTTTTACACCTAACTAGTTTAAGAAAAAACAGTGCTCCATGTGATCCAGCCCCATCTTGGATATACTGCTACCAACTCTCCAACCTCTCCCTTTAATAGGATTTTATTTTCATACCCTTTTCCATTTGACTCTGCCCTGCCTTCCTCTTGGGGTGTAGTATGCTCCCCTGTCATTCCAACTTGGGGTTTTACTTGGGGTTTAACTATATGATGTGCTCTGACTAGTGCTATGTAAGTTGAATATAATGTGTGCCTCAACTGATTAGAGGCTTTAGACCAGTTTGCGTGGTTTGGCTTGTGCTTTCGTCGTTCTGCCACCTGTCATCAAAAGATCTTGCCTGGGTCTCAGAATGAAAGATCTGTGGGGCAGATATGAAGCTGACGTGATGAATGAAGAACAGCCACCCCAGCCACCTCCCAGACCTGTGATGTCTCTCATCATAAATCAGTGGGATAACTGGGCTCTTAGGCAGATTTTCAGGCAAAAATCACTAAAACAACATATTACACAACTGCATAAAACACAATGCCTTGTGAGACAAACTCTCTTTCTTAGAGACAACTCTAAGAAAACTGTTATTTTAAAACATTAGAGTCATGACTTACATGGCCTACATGGTCAGGGTACTGGTATGGTATTAAAGGAAAAACATTAAGTCTATAAGCCAAAGTAGGATCACATTAACTATGGATCTTTATTTGCATATGCCAACAGTTTGAGGGTGATATATTAATCAATGAAAGGATTTTAATAATGTCCTCTCTCTTTTCATTTCTTTCATTGCATCATACAGCTGACCTCACACATCTCATACCAAATAGTCTTCCCTGCAAACCTGCAAACCCATATACCTCATCCTAATCTAATTCATTTAATCCTATACAAAAATTTTTTTTTCAAACAGGATTTCCCTGGAGAACAAGGTGGAAGATTTTAGATCAAAACAGAATTCTGTCATTGGCAGTGAGAGAAAACTGCCAGATTTTCCCAAATGCTTTCCTTGGGAAGGGCATGGAAAGAAGTGCCTGATCACAGCCAGTAATTGGGCATATTTGCTCTCCCAATCCTGTTCATGTCAGTTAGGAAATGTCATCTTAATTTTAAAAATTTCAAGTTAGGGCTCCTGGGTGGCTCAGTCAGTTAAGCATCTGACTTCGGCTCAAGTCATGATCTCACAGCTCGGGAGTTCGATTCCCTCATCAGGCTCTTTGCTGTCAGCACAGAGCCTTCTTCAGATCTTCTGTCCCCTCTCTCCCTGCACTCCCCCACCTACACTATCTTTCTCTCTCAAAAATAAATAAACGTTCAAAAAATACAATACAAAACAATTTTAAGTTATTATTTTTGTTTGTATGTTCCTGGTTTTTTTTAATTTTTAATTACAGAAAGAAATATTTTATATTTTAACAAAGTGAACACCGCAAAGTTGTAAAAAGTAAATGTTAACAATCTTAATTTCCCTCCTCCAATCTATTTCTGAATATTTTTGCATCAGTGTCCAATGGCGACTGTTCTTTGAAAGGCTTATCTACATAAACATACCATAATTTGCTACTTTTTTATACAATGAACTCTATTATATACATTCATCTAAGATATGCCCTCTTTCCACATATCATACATGAATGACATCTCTTCATGTAAATAAGCTTAATCTAATGTTCATTAAATCTAATTAAATCTAGTTTACATGAAAACTAACTGCATAATGTGCCATGTTATATTTATCAAAAATTCTTCAACCAATCTTTCTTAATTCATATTTAGTTTATCTCTAGGTTTTTTGTTTTGTTTTGTTTTACCATCACATGGCAAAGCTAAGTCAATGAGTAAGGATGTATAATCTTTCAGGGAAGAGAGACCAATGATTTAATTCAATTATACCATGGTCTTTTATAATATGTGCATATGTGTGTTCTGTTTTGATCTTTGATCTTCTTTTGTTCTTTGCCTTTATTGTTTCTGAACTTCCTGAATGTCCCAACAAACTTCTGGGAACAAATGAATCCATGCTGTCCATCGGCCAGGAATATTGTGCAGAATAGGCAACCACTTTGTGGTACAAATTTAAAGAATGTAGAGAGACTCGATTATCACTTCAGATTCCTCTTAAATTGCTTGCTGATACCTGACATTTGTCTTAAAGTAATTGCAGATATCACAGAGAGCTAACACACTAAAGTCTCATTAGACTTTTACATATTATTTTTAATACTTTTGTCAAATCCTGCAAGAGAGTTAAGTTTTTTTATGTGGCAAAATCAAACAAATTAAGTAGCAATCTTAAAAATACATATATGTTCATCTGGGGCGTCTGGGTGGCTCAGTCGATTAAGTGACCAACTCTTGAGTTCAGCTCAGGTCATGATCTCATGGGTAGTGAGATGGAGTGCTGCATTGGGCTCCAGGCTGACAGTGCAGAGCCTGTTAGGGATATTCTTTCTCCCTCTCTCTCTGCCCATCCTCTACTTGTTCTCCCTCCCTCTCTCTCTCTGTCAAAATAAAAAAAATAATCTTACAAATATTAATCTAATGAGAATTAAAAAATGTATAGAAAAGAAGATTGAGTACACTAAAGACAAACTTCATCTAAACTACAACTTGATGGAAGGAAAGACCTAACCAGATGACTTTGTGTTGAAGATACTTTGGAAATCAGATACAGTTTGACATGTTGTATCAACCAAGGGCCTAAGGTAATTGTGAAATTCGAATCATGTTTTATCCTTCAGCATGATATTAGATGGCAGAATTTCTAAAGCAAAGTAGAGTGTAATTTAATCTTTAAGATGCATTCAAATTTCATGGTTGACCGAGTCAACTTCTGTGGGATTTTTTCCCAGATGCAGGACACTGGGGATTACCACTTTCTTTTCCAAGAGTAATAAGAAAGTAGTGAAATGTAGCAAAAAACAGAATGTCTGAGTTCTGCTGGACCCTAGGTAAATTTCAAAACCACCATTCTCTATCTAGTTGCCCTAAAACAAATCCTAGGAACAAATGTAAAATCGTTCTTTGCATCATAAGGTGCTTAACAAATGTAAGAGGTTACCATTAACTATACTAAGAACATTCCTATTTTTAAAATAAAGTAAAAAACCTTTAAATGTGAAAAATCCCTAATTTTCTGCAAAAGACTAGCTTGGAGAACTCTTTACCTTCTTTTTAAAATTTTTTAATGTTTATTTATTTTGAGAGAGAGAGAGAGAGAGAGAGAGAGAGAAGAAGGAGGAGGAGGAGGAGGAGGGGCAGAGAGAGAGACACACACACACACAGAATCTGAAGCAGTCTCCAGGCTCTGAGCTGTCGGAACAGAGCTTGATGCAGGGCTCAGGGCTCAAACTCACTAACTGTGAGATCGTGACCTGAGCCAAAGTCAGATGCTTAACCAGCTGAGCCACCCAGGCACCCCACTCCTTAGCTGTCCTAAACAAAAATATTAGCTTTCTGAATTTTTATATTCTTTATGACTAGGTTTTCCTAGAGCCTGGAAGTGCCATTGCAGAAAGATCTAAGTGAAACCGGCTAAGTAACACTTTCCTTCCACATCCAGTCAGAAAGCCTTATAATTGCTTTTATAATTGTACACTTATCTTTCTGAATCGAGCTTTATTTTTTTCAGAGACATTTCCTTAATCTTAAAAAATGATCTCTTAAAGGCACTGGGCACTACTGTGGCAGCTGATACTGTGAAATACACTGTTTGAAGTAAAGTCGAACGTGTGACATGCTCCAGGATTTTATGCCAAATTACTCACCAAAAGTTACAGTAACAGTAAGGAATAAAATGGAACATGATAAAAGAAAGAAAATTAAGAAGATATTTCCTAATGATTCCCATAGGATTATCAAACATCAAGCAAAATTAATACGACTCTATAATTTTACAAGGTATTAACTAAAAGAGGGTAGGGCAACCCAATGGGGTGGAGGCCAGTGATGGTGACGTGGGCAGTGAAAGAATTTACCCAAGATAGAACAAAGGAGATAGAAGTTTATTGAGTCCACTTGAAGGGAGCAATGGGTAGCAGGACAGCACAGGGGAGGCTATCTGCCAGGAGACAGTGAGTGGGGGGCTATAGTTAAGGGAGAAGGTGAGGAGGTATGGGAACATATGGAATTTTCTTTTTTTGGTAAGTTAGGGATTATGGATCTTTTGAGCTGGGTCACCTAATGGGCCTGTTTGTATTCAGCTAGGGGGCAGGGGGTCACTGTGGGCCCCTCTCATCACTCAGGTTTCCACTGTTCAAGTTGTTGGCCTAAAAGCAGCCTCTACAGATACATTTGTTATTAAAAGGGCCAATGAATTATTAACTTACAAAGACCAATTAGAAAGTCATCATTAAATAGAATAGGGTAAATTTTAGAATATATATATTTTTTTTTAATTTTTTTTTAACGTTTATTTATTTTTGAGACAGAGAGAGACAGAGCATGAATGGGGGAGGGGCAGAGAGAGAGGGAGACACAGAATCGGAAGCAGGCTCCAGGCTCTGAGCTATCAGCCCAGAGCCCGACGCGGGGCTCCAACTCACGGACCGCGAGATCGTGACCTGAACCGAAGTCGGGCGCTCAACCGACTGAGCCACCCAGGCGCCCTAGAATATTTTTTTAACTGGCATAACTATATTATTGAATGCACTGGAATCAACAGCATTCAAGGACCACAACTTGACCCTTTTATATCACTGCTCATTAAACTACCTCCACCAAATTATTTTTTCTGGTAGTAAAAATCCAGTCTGGTCTAATACCAAGGTTTTCATTTTTCGTTTACTTATAAGCTTTCTTATTCTCTCTGCTTGGGCCTGTGTTAGGTTGGGAAATCTTCAGTATAGGAAGGGCCATGATTGAAATGGATTTCCATTGTTTCCCCACTTTGTTCTTCTCACCCTTCTTCCTGATTCATTTTGCTGACTTTTGGGTTAGAGTGAGGGAAAAAACAGCAACATGAAAGTCAATTAGTGTCTCTGGTCCTTTTATTTTGTCATATGTAAAACAAATCAAAAAAGTTATATTTCATCCCCTGAATAATTATAACTTTTAACTCTTTAAAGTCTATTTATTTTGATAGAGAGAGCACTCCAGCAGAGGAAGGGCAGAGAGAGAGAGTGAGAGAGAATTCCAAGCAGGCCCCTCACTGCCAGCATGGAGCCTGATGTGGGGGATCGAACTCACTAACTGTGAGATTATGACCGGAGATGAAATCAAGAGTCAGACGCTTAACCCACTGAGCCACCCAGGCACCCCAACTCTTCCTTCCCTCTTTTATTCAAACAAAAATAAAGATTCCAGAGAAGGAGGAGAAAAGCCAAACACAAATTTCATTTATCTGGCATTTTTTTGTAGGTCCTGGCATGACAGCAGTCTTCAAACTACTGAATGTATGTGTGTCATATATTTTGGCCTTACAGTCTCCTGTCTAGCAAATTGGTTTTAATAAATATTCAGAGATTAGGACTTCACAGATCAGCTGAAATAAATGTGAAATAAGTCACACATAGCTACAACCCCTGTTTCTCGCCCAATGATTATCACCAAAAATAGCTTACTATATGTATCTTCCAGGTACTATTCTATCTAGTTCACTGTTGTGTGAACAAGAGAGAACAAGATTCCTGACCTCACCAAACTTAAGTTCTAGAGTGGTAACAGACAATAAATAATAAATGTAATAGAGAAAAACAAACAACACAAATCAGGCCAAAGAGGATTCAGCCTATGCAGTGGGTGGGGGTAGGGGTTAGTTAACATGTTGCAATTTTAAATAGGGTGGTCAAAGTCTGCCTCTCTGAGAAAGCAGGACCTGAACAAAGACCAGAAGCAGGCGAGGGAGCCAGCAGAAGAAAGAGGGAACATTCTATGCACAACTCCTGCAGTAGGAACTTATTTGAGGAGGAACAAGAGGGCCTGAATGCTTGCCCTTGCCCCACAGAGATTGCAAGGGAAGTGGTCCATGCTGTGTTCCTAAAGCTAAAGTGGAAGTGTGGTGGCACATCAGGCGGGGTTTCTGCACTTATCGTAAACGTCTGTCTTTTCACTCATGTGGAATGGAGAAGCAGTTCAGACTTTAAATGAGGTAAATTGGGCAACATGATTTACAATTTTAAAAACTCACTCTGGCTACTGTGTTGAGAAAAGACTGGGTGCGGGGAAGGACTATGAATCAGAGTTGACTAAATTATACTGTGGTAGCAGGCAACGCTAAGATTTCAGAGGCCTGAAAAGCAAAGAAAAAATAAGGTGTTTGTTTTGTTTTTTTTTCTCTCACTAACATCGCATAGCCATTGTGGGTCATCTGTGCCTCTGTTCCATGTTGTCTTTTCTATGATCGAACAGTTGCTATCTGGGACAATGCCAGTCTCACGCCAAAGGAAAAAAGAGACCGGCTGGACCAGGACTTGGTTCTTAAAGTTTCTGTGCAAAAGTGTCTTGGGTTACTTCTGTTGACATTTCAATATGTCACAGCAAGTCATGGGGTCAGGTCTGACATCAAAAGACCAGATCTATAATCCTCCCACAGGTAGGGGCAAGTCCTCAAGAAAGGCATGCAAATATTTGGAATAATAATACAATTCTCCAAAATAGGGGAGAGAAAAGAAGGGAGATTTTTTAAAAGGTTATTGCAGAACTCTATGCAAGAGATGATAATGACTAGTTCCATATTAATTGCGTCTCCATCAGTGGAATCTTGAGATTGCCAAAGGTATTAAACTGAAAGGAGCTAGGGAGGTGGCCAAGAAGAGAGGCTCATATAAGAAAAAAAGTGGCAAAGAGGTATATAATAGGATAAAAGCAAAGATCAAGAAGTAAGTGGAGTGAATTCAGTGAGAGAAAAACTAGTAAAAACACAACACAAATCATAGAGATAGTACAGATATTATTACATCTAAGCATTTAAAAAATATAATTTAGTTTCATGACTACTTCAGGCTGAAATACCTCGGTGGGGGGGGGGGGGGGGAAGATCCCAAATAAACTTAAATTCTGGAGAAGAGACTTTGATGACCCAAGTATTACTTTTTGTAAATCTATCTGGCCTTTTATTTCAGATGAAATAGTTTGTTAATAGCATGCCAATTTTCCCTTCTTTATTTAATTTGCTCTGTTAACTTTACAGCAGGATCTCTCTGTTAAATCAAGTATTTCACTATCGTTTAGTCAACTAGATGTTGTTGAGTATGAGTAAAAAGGTGATAAAATTCAACCGCTAATTCTATTCCTACTGTTCCTACCTCTTTCCTTTGTAGACTCTTTGGACAATAGTGAAACCCAAAGCTTAATGTAATTAGGTCCCTCCTTTCATCAGCCCGAATTGCCTTATTCATTTATGTTTATTCCTTATATCTACAAAGAAATATGCTAAATGCTAGGAATGCTAATATAAAAAGAACTACCTCTGTGAGATTCTTACAGTGCACAGGTAAAGATGAATGAGATTTAAGGTAAACGTTATTTTGGAGGAATATGCGATATACAAAGATAACAGACAAAGGAGAATCAAACTCCACATGAAGATGCTTCAGAAAGAACAGATGCTTTTGATGAATCTGGGGTTTTTCATTCAAAAACAGGTGACAGTGAAAGTTCACGCACAAGAAAAATCATACAAAAAAATGTGATAAAGTGAGAAATATTTGCGTAACAAATAAATGGAATGAAAAATAACATATAAAGTGAAATTTTTATATATGCAATCATGTCACATGCAATGACAGTTTTGTTCTGTTTTTTCATTTTCTTCAAATTATAAACTTTTTTATTCCTTTGTCATGCCTCATTTTACTGATTGGGAACTCTAGGACAAACTAGATGGAATACATGATAATAGGTATCATTGTTTCAAGATTTTCTTAAATATATTTTTATTCACAGTTTTATTTTTTGTTTTTGGTTTGTTGGAATCATAATCAGATACTATGGCCTATAAGAGCTCTTCTGTAACAGTGAGCAAGTAAAGTGAATGATGGACAACAGAGTGCAGAAAGGAAAAACATGACACCTAAAAAGGAGTCTGCTATTTACAAAGGGAGTCCCTGGAACTGGTAACTCAGTCTTAAGGATCTTAGGGCACTGGTGGTTACAGTTACAGCAGAAAGGTCATACTGGAGTACATCCCATCCCCTGAAAATACATCAAAACATAACAGCTATGTGTGTGACTTGAAAGAGATGTCCTAATAAACTGTAAAATTGCAGGGCCAAATAAATCTCTGCCTAGGATCTCCATTTTCAATTTTAGACTCAACCCTTTTCTCACACTACCAACAAGCAGATCATTACTACTGACATCTCAATACCTATTTTCAGCTGGAATGAATCAGCAGGAATAAGGAAAATAGCAAATGCAGCCAAGTGCATACATTCTTATATACTGATAAATCTGTGGATGCAATTCCTCAAATTTGAGTAAAAGATTATGAAATTTAAACTATAATATGTATTACCAGGTTGTCTTCCAAAAAAGGTGATAGCAATTCACATTCTGACCTGAAATAGACTGTTTTTTCTTATGTCTGTCTGTCACTAACTTTGCAGATAAAATGTTATCTCATTTTGATTTTAATTTGAATTTCCCTGAGTACTATGATGCTGATATTTTTATATACTTATTGCTTACATGCTTTTTCTACTCTATGAATTATTTATTTACATCTCTTTCCTATGTTTATATTGAAACCTATGTCTCTTTAACAACAATTGTATAACACATCTTTGTTTATTAAAGATATTAACCTGCCTTGTGACTTTCCTTGGTTGACTTTATCAAGCCTTTGCTATTTTTCTTTTAATAAGTAGTCAAATAAATATATCTCACGTATGTCTTCTGAGTGTGCAGATATTCTTAAGATTTGATGATGTGAGAGACTGTAGGGTTTATGTAGAGCAAATATATGTATGACACATCCACACTTTATTTGGATATTAAATGCCATGTTCCACTGAGGAGATGTTTGAGAAATGTTTGAGGATGTGAGAAAGGTTGACAAAGGTCGGGAGTATCATCGGTGGTAGCCTCTTATTTCTTAGTCATTTCAGAAGTATAATCATAAAGTTGCCAAAAAAATGAGACCTCTCCTGAGCTCTAGTTTAATGAACACAAGAAATGTTTGCCAGTTAAAATAACAGGAAAAAAAAAAGTAATATATACACCTTTACTAAAAGTTGAAACCTGTTTTTAAAAATCGCTGCAGGGAAATATAAAGTAAATAAAAAGCTAATGTAAAATAAGCTCACTGAGGCATACAGCTATGCTTAGTCTATTCAATTAATGAGGGATTTATGAGGGCTAAAGGAGCAAAAAGACAAAAAGATTAATTGGTTACTATACCCACTGGCAGTCAAATATAACATAGATATATTCATTCAATTAATGGTTTTAGCACTTACAGGGGAGAAAAAATACCCTGTTTCTTAATATATATGTTTGCAACAGAAAACCTCAGTATCTGGTTAGTTAATCAATCATTAGATGCAAAGGATAAAAACAAACCAAAATTGCATTAGTTTTCCTTTGCTGCATAACACATTACCACAAACTTGGTTTTAACTTGAGTTAAAACAACATACACTTCTTATCAGTTTCTGTGGGTCAAGAGTCATGATTTAAACAGGTCTTCTGCTTAAGATTTACAAAGCTGCAATTAGATACTTTCCAGGGCTGGGTTCTCATCAGAGGCTGGACAGAGGAAGTTGCTTCCAGACTCCCTTGGAGTATTGGCAAAATTCATTTCCTTGCAGATATACAGAAAGTTGTTTTTTCAAAGCCAGCAACAGAAATAACCCCAGCAATACAGGTACAACTTCATGTAACCACCTACATGTTATCAGCGCATGCGACTGGTTAGAATCACAGGTTCTGTGCACACTGAAGGGGAGTTGATGAACAAAAGCACGAATACCAGAAGGCAGGGTTTATAGGTGCTACCTTGAAGTCTGAGCCCCAAAAACCAAAGTTCACAGTGGTTGGAATTCTCTTGAGTATGATATGCAAGGCTTACTTAAGTCTGTATTTTTCCAAAATCAAAAATGGGGTGCCTGGGTGGCTCAGTCGGTTAAGCCTCAGACTTTGGCTCAGGACATGATCTCACAGATCATGGCTTTGAACCCTGCATTGGGCTCTCTGCTGTCAGTGCAGAGCCTGCTTCAGATCCTCTGTCCCCTCTCTCTCTGCTCCTCCCCCCACTCACACTCTATCTCTCACTCTCAAAAATAAATAAACATTAAAAATTAAATCAAAAATAAATTGATTTAATGATTTTAAAATACTTCATTCCATCACTAAAAAAGGCTTAAGGTAAACTCATAATTTACATTACAAAGTAGTCAATCAAATACACCTAAGTACACAACATTATGGAGAAAAGAGTGGAATAGGAGCCAAAATTTAACTTTGGCTCAGTCACTTACTAGATATATTTACTTAGGATATGTTCATGAACTTCTAGGGACTTCAATTTCTTCATAAAACGGAGTGATGTTAAACTTACAAGTTTCTTCGGTCAATTAGATAAAATAGTTGTTAAGTACACTGAATAACTCTGATGCATAAGAGTCATTCAGCAAAGCACAAGTCACTAGTATAATCACAGTATTTAAACTCCATAGTATACATAATACCTTTGTGACATGAGATTTTTTAAGGAGTTTAATAACCCCTTTTTCTGAGGAAAATATAATTTTCATACATTTAATATATTTTCTGAGGAAAATATAAAGTCTCATTTCCTCCAATAGATAGACACCAAGCGTTTCTGAATGAGTTTAAGAGTGGTCTCAACCTATATAGTACATGCAGTGGCATTAAATATGCAAATTCCTAGACAGTATCTCCAAAGATGGAACAGACTCGACATTTTAAATAAGGCCTCCTTACTTGGAAAACTGAATTTTTATATGGAAAAAAATTTTAGGAATCACTAATTTACTGTTAAACAATAGGAATAAAAGTACATACTCGTCTTCAAGATCTAGGGAGTTAGGACATAAATATTATTGATTCTGACTCTGATCCCTCTTCTAATAACCAACCAACTATTCTGATCACCAATTCCAGTGTGTGTGTCCAGGGGGAGAGAGGGTTTTCCCACACCATTAAGCAATTTTTGAATACCAGCAGGGTATCTACAATTCAACCCAATTCCAACACTATCTTCCTGGAGACGGCATCAGGTCTCATGGGTTAAGGGCTCAGTCACAAGAACGGCCCCGTATGCCCCACTTCAGATGCCAATTGCAAGTCCACGTTGTCACCTGCACTCGTGACCACCTGGCTATAGAGCAGAGGTTCCAAAGACCCCCTCCTTGGGTTTGATTAATTTGCTAAAGTGGAACAAAGAACTCAGAAAAATATTTTACTTTCAAGATAGTCTGTTATAAAAGGATATAACTCAGGAACAGCCAGATGGAAGAGATACATAGAACAAGATACAGAGAAAGGGAATGCAGTTCCTGTGACATTTCCAAGGGCACCACTCTCCCAGAATCTTCACATATTCACCAACCTGGAAGCTCTCCAAACCAATGCTTTTACCATGATTGATTAAACCATGGCCATTGGTGACTGAACTCAATCTCCAGCCCCTCTCCTCTCCCAGCAGGTCTGGGGATGGGACTGGAAGTTCCAAACCTCTAACCATACATTGGCTCTACTGGCAACCAGCCCTCATGCTTAGATGGGATCCAAAAGTCACCTCATTAGCATAACAAAAACCTTTATTACTTCTCATCACTGGAAATTCCAATGGTTTTAGGACTCTGTGCCAGAAACAGGGACGAAGACTAAATATATATTTCTTAGTATAAATCACAATATCACAAATATAGAAGTCCCTTTTCATTGACTCATTTCCCTCCTTCTAATCTCAGGGACATTAAAATCAAATACCAACTAATATGCAGATGTGTATGAGTAAATGCTAGGAAATACAATTTAAGTAGCATTAAAAGACTTAGAGATGGGAGAGAACTTAATATCATTTAGGAAGATAACTGGTTTCATTATACTTCAAAGGGGAAAAATTGTGGACACTACTTAAAGAATAAAACACTGAGTTAAAGATCAGCTGTGAGGAAAGATGGGGTTGTAGACTAAGGCTGAACTGACTACAATGAAGCTGTAATTAGAAAAATAATGAGAAATGACCTACAGGTGGCAGAATACATTCCACTGGTACACAATGCTTTTGATCAGGGAAGAGGTTTATTTTGCAAATAGTTTATCCTAATGAATTGAAAGACTGCTTAGGCCTAGCCAAGTATTCATATGCAACACAATCTTAATGAAATTAACCATTTAAGGAAACAATACATCTATGAACCCTGAGGTTAAAGACAAACCTGAAAGGAATCAGAGTTTTTATTAGACAAAACCACTTCCTGAAGTGGTTATAATGCAGTATAAAGTATAAAGTATTATAATGCAGATAATAGGACGACCAAAAACAAAGATGTGTAATGTCATTGGTATATTTGTGGTAACAGCACAACCCAGTATAAAACTTTTAGCTGCTGAGACCGGAGAAAATGGCTAGATCAAGGTGATAGAGTGAAGACAAGAGCTACATCAATTCAGTTATTTGTAAAGGTCAGAAAAATCCTACATTTTAGATTGTGAAGTCTGAAAATGAAAATAAAGAGAATGATATAATACGGCGTTTGGAAATGTTAAGGTTCACTCACAGGGGGATCAGCAAAAAATTAACATGTTTAGGGACTGAAAGCATTAATGTATTCAACTTTTTAAAAATCCTTTATTTTTTATATTATTCATGCAACAAGTTAGGAAGGAAAATTAGAAACTATAATCAAGCCAGCATAGCATTGATCACCTGGCTTAAGTGAAACAGAAGTTTGAAAAGTTATTCTCACATTAATCCATTTATATTTTCAAACCTTCTTGTAATACCTTTTATTCCCCCACTTTTGAAAGAAAATGTAATTCTGGCCAAAGTGGAGTCTGGAATTGAACTCTAGAGACTGTCTTAGTCTTCTAATAGCACTTTTCTGCCAAAGTCATATTTTTTTGGAAAATCAAGAAGGAAATGAGTATTTCTACTATGCTATGTATCAGAGAATATTCTAGGTAACAAAGTATAACCTGATAGCTTTACTGTGATCCTTTCTCAGTGCACATAGTCTTTTTATTACGCTAAATCAACTATTTATAGTCTTGAGTCAATGAAATAATAACAATGTACTATAATCCACTGCTAAGATTACTATGACCTAGAATTAGCTGACCCACTAGCATTACACAGAAATGATCAAGGTGGTAATTAGTAAAAGCAGTTTGATTCCTGATTAGTTACTTGATAATACTTCATTATGAAACAAAGAAAAATGAATTTGAATAAAATTCACACACTTTTTGGCAACTGCTAATTAATTTATTGTGTTTCCTATATGTATTTGGATCCTGTCTTTTGACTACTCCCTATAAACTTCAGAAGTAATATGTTCTTATTTTTCGCTCAACTTTCTTCATGGCAAGAAACCACCTTGTGTGGCAATTATTTCTTATTATACTTGATTTTAAAGGTATGTAATTGCAGGCTGCATGCTGATTCCCATAAAATTGCATGGGGTAAAGTGGCAGAACAACCATGTAATTCCAAATGTTGCCCTCCCTAAAAAATTCTTTTATTTTTTGTCCTCTTTACTACCTTTATTATTATGATATATACATGGTAAAAACTTATAAATAACTTAGAAAGTTTAGTAAATAGATACTATAGTATTCTAGTCTCATAATATCCACACACATATTCAAACAAATGCTGAGTAATGTTCAAATTAGAACTACTATTCAGCAAATACATCCAACTTGTTTTAGCCCCAATCATGTACATTTTTCATAAAATCTTTAAATAATTTAGTATACTCAAAATAACCTGAATTACTATATTGATCCTAAAAGTATTTAAACCTTCAAAATTATTTTCTCTATCAATGAGATGGGTATCACAAATATACCACTTACATAAAAAATAATTATCATTAAACAGTAGTGTTTGTTTGTTTTTTGGGGTTCCTCCCTGCCAAGTCCCTGAGTTTGTGTGAGACCTTGAGAGAAGACAGTATGGCTACCATATTCTACAGCTAGGTAGGCTGCTGAGTAACAACTGAAAATATAAATTATTTTAATCAAGCAAGTAAAGTTCATCTAAAATAAACTTCCCAGAGAAGGTCACAATAGGCTCACTTGTGCAGACACTCCTGACAACATCCTGCTGAGAGCAGAATCAGCCTCCAAAGAGTGTCAACCTAAATAAGATCATTCTGGGAAAATCACTGGGTTTTTCAGAGATGGAGAAGAGTCAGATAAACACCACAGTAGGGATCTGTACAAGCATAAGAGATTTTAAAGGGAGTCATTGCTGGGAAACATGCTCTAATACTGTCTACTTGATTAAACCATTCAGCACTTTTCATTGTGCCTTGAGGCTTAAATATAATTGTATGCCATCACTGAAGCATCACAGTGGTATTTGATATTTGGAATGTTGTTCAAAAAGAATGCAACTGATAAGAATCATTTTAAGGCTTTTGCATTCTCTTAAGAAATGCTTTCTCTCAGAGAGTCATTTTATAGCTAGATTTCATAAATGTAAATGAAACCATTCTAATGGGGGACTGTAGAAAATTATAAATGTATATATATCCATCTATCTGTAACAGCTGTTCACTTTGGCTTTACCTTTGTTATTTTCTATTTTTTTCTACATTATTGTCATACAATCTTTGTCCTTTCTGAGTTCACACTGTTCCTTTCAACTTCACTGACAGTTATTTTTTTCCCTTGAGAGCAATCAATGTTTACCATACCTGGCTACACCTTGTGTCTTCCACTGATAAACAATGACTTAAACGCCAATGTCAAGCAATGTCATTCAACACATCTGTTTCATTAATGCAAATTGTGATGGCAATCTGAACCCTCCCCTCTGATTTCTTATTACGTAACTACAGAAGCAAATTAAAAGGAACATACCATGAGCATATAAATGATGTGCCCCTACCACAACATCAGTGAACAAAGAACATTTTTTAGAAGTGTCCCCACTAATTTACCTCTACTGATGACTATAGTTAATAATAATATATTGCAGATTTGAAAGTCACTAAAAAGTATTCACAATTTGCTTTAAAATTTAAATATTATACTTTTAATACTCTGTAGATAATATGACTAATAAAAGAATGTAACTTTATGTGTAAAATAACTTTTAATCTCAAATATTTACTGTATTTGATTTTGGTAAAGTCTGACGGTCTAATCTGTTTTTGGGGGTTGGAATTTGAAAAAGCAGCGCCTAAAACTCAACTAGGCATCAGTAAATGGGAATCCGAGGGATTTGGGGGTTGTTTTCTTTACACATGGATAAGCCACTTTACAGTCCAAGAGTGGAGAACGAGATGAAATTGAAAACATAGAACAATGTTTCATAGCTTTCTTCAGCTTTCACCATTATTCTTCACCTCTTTCAAATTTAATTCCCTGTATGAGGAAACATAGTCAATAGAGTTTTGTGGCACAAGGTACCTAAAATCATTCATCCCTCTGTACCTGAATGATTCTCTGTGGTAGAGGATGTCTTGTTCGGGTATTTACATGCCCTAACTCAAAAAGTGGAGATGTCTGGGGTATGTATATATCAAAAAAGAGTCATTTTAAAATTTAGGCCCAAAGTTCAAGCTAAAGAATAGAATAATCTCCCAACTGAAAAATAGGCTCAGCTCTTTTATTGTCACTGTTGTTATAACAGATCTATTACCATATAATTGTTCATTTTTTTCTAATCTTCTTAAAAATTCTCAAGAATTTTTTCTGGCTACTAGCCAATAATGTCAGTTATGAAATAATGAATCCATTCAGAACATAGAATTTAAATCTAATGAGAGCATGATATCGGTATATTGGTATGGATAGGCAGTACAAAGTTCTGCTTAATCACAAGGAAAACAATTTTGGATATTTAATGTTTCCAATAGTTTTTCAGTACAGTAGATGCTATTACCATTGAGCACTAATGATACATTAATGTGGAAAGGCATGGCCCTCATAGTTCCCATTTAAGTAAAAGCCAGGCTGCCAGATCATTTCTAGTGCCCACAAAAGGAATACATCATGTCCTCAAACACCATCTCAGTCAGACTTCTGGCAATAAGGTGATTACAAGAATAGCAGCTTCCCAACCCGTTTCTTTGTATCACTTCTGAGAGAGGAATTCTTATCTTGATAATCATCCTACATCTTTTGATGTAGGTTAAAAAGGAAATGGAATATTTTATTCCTCAAATGTGACCTCGAATATTTCTTCAAGTTTCAGATTTTCACAGTGAGCTCAAACTGATAGCAGTATTGTCCTGAAGTTGGTAGTTGCTAGGAAATACTATGTATTTCACAGATAGATATACAGATGTATATATTGCAAGAAATTGCCCATGGGGTTCTCCAGCTTGAATGCACTGGCTTTTATACAAGCTTATATTACTTTTACATAAAAGTATTACTATTCATGCATTCACTTTAGAAATAGCGAAAACAAATCGAGTGAAATCAAAGTCTTGTTCTGTACCTTCTTAGTTTTGAATCATGTGGTACACAACATTCCTAGATTCCTCTGTGCTTAACCCATATTTAGGGAACTCAGCTACCTTCTGAAAATCAGAAAAAAAAATTGATTTATGTTGCAATTTCCTCCAGGAGCTTGAAACAGATTTTCTTGTATGTTACTTTATCAATTTATAAAGTGAATAAATCTAACACTAAAAGTAGATTTTGATCAGGTGTCAGTTGTAAAGATTATGAGACAACCAAGACTTACAGAAAGTTTAGACACAGTTTCATCTAAAAATGGGAGTAGATGATCCTTTCTGTTCCCTATGGTCTTCTAGTCTCAATTCAACGTGTGTGTGTGTGTGTGTGTGTGTGTGTGTGTACGCACGTGTCTCAAGGCAGCTTTTCAGAGAGTAATAATAAACATATTTTTAAAGTCCCTTCCTTATATCTCAACCATAAAGTCAATGAGGCTCTAGACACATGTAACATCTATGCTATGTATTGGGTGGAAGAAAAACTGATTATTTTCTGTGGAGTCAAATGGTTATCATGAGAATTGAATATAGTAAGTACAAGGGAAAGGCTAACTATAATACAGTCTAATTGTCTAGTCCCATGTATTTTAGTTAAATAGGTAATAAATAGATGAGATATAGATAAATAGACCAAATATTATATTTTTAGAAAACTGTAATAACTAGATTATGTCTATATAAGAATCATCAATAAGTCTATATTAGAATCAATTACAAATTTGACTTAGAATATTCACTAAGTACAGACACTAACAAGCCTTGATTATATCAACTAAAGGCAAAAGATCTTTGAGATAAGTAGATAAAAAAAAAATTGTGTGATCTATGGGGGCTGTTTTTGAAATGAGAACAATATCTCCAGTTAAAACTCAGTAACTAATTACAATAAATTTTAGCATACACAAATTTATAAAATGATCAATGTAGTAAAATGTTAAAGATTGATGATTGCAGATCTCTTGGAAATAGGAGGATGTGACATGGTTAAATCTACAGCAGTATCTGCTCTTAGGAACTAAGCTTATATTCTCCTAGGCTGGACATTATATAATGATTTTTCATTCCTTCTTTTCAGTTTATGCAAAACATGCAAATAACTTAATAAATTATCCTCTTTTGTTAATTCACTTGCAAAATGGTTAAAGTTCATCTTTACATTATTCTTTTTGGAGAAATAAAAGTGACTACACATTTTCTAGAATGCCTTATAGAATGCATGATCACCTACACAGTTATCTTTATTTTTTTTAACCAATTGGTATATCAAAACCCAAGGGAGAAGAAGATAAGAAAGAAGTTATCTCTACCAAATAATTATGCCAATTTTATGAAAGTTTTATAAAATTGATGTCACCAGGGTCCTTAAAGTGTGTGTGACAGTTGACAGAGCACAAAAAAGACTCCCCATGGCATGATTACTGGAGTACCATGGTTATTTGTCCTCTGTTACATCTGGAGTAACCAGTCTGATAAAGCCAGGGACTGTGTTATGATGGACTTTAAGAACAGAGGGACATACAACACCAGGAGACATATTGCTTTGCTTTTTATCTACAATCTACACTTCCCTTAAGACTAAAGAAGAGTATCTTGGGGTGAGCAAATAGAGTGTAATCATAAACCAACTTAGCTAGAAGGTCTGCCTATTCTGCAGCTAATCGAATAGGAACTTGAGTTGAGGCAGAAATGTATGGCCCTTGCCACACTGCCCAATAAACTCTATCTCAAATCAAGGTAATAAAAAGGAATCCAAGTTTCTTTTCGATGGACATAAAGACAAGAATATAACCGAAATTCCATTCTTAGTACACCTCTTAAAATTGTTAAAGAGATATCTTAGAGATGATTCTCCCATATTATTGTTTTATCACTTTTAGTGATACAAAGACTTGCAATGCCTAACTTCTATACAACTGAACACTTCAGGAAACTGAGATATTCATTCTTTAATCTCCTAATGTCTTACTTAATAACTTGCTGCCCAAGTAACTGATGTAATTTAGCTTTCCAACATTTAGACAATTATGAGTCAAATGTCTAAGCTAGCATAATTCAGGAGACATTAATTGAATTAATGGTCATGTTCTATAAAGTTTTCTAGAAACTAGGTCCTTTAACTTTCTTCTAATAATCTTGGCAGGGGGGCCTCAATTTTAAGAATATGGATTTAGGAAGACATACACGCACTGGCTTCAATCAATGTCAACTCTCCATATGTTTGCAATTAACTTTCAGTAGATAGTCATTTTGAAAGACTCACTTATCAACAAAAATGACAGAATTCTTTCTATCCCCAGGTGAGAAGCATACTGAAAGGCAGACTACCATGTTTTTCCAGTTACATTTGCCAATTGTCTGTAGCTGCCTTAGATATGAGATGCACAGGATTTCCTTGGAACATAGGTTTTCAAAGAACAAAATAATTTTACACAGAACTCAAGCTGTGAAGCTACTGAATCAATGCAAATGGCTGGTGACTGTAAATATGGTGAAGTAAGTGTGTTGACATTTTGAAGAGTTTTGCTTCTGATTTTAAATGATGCACAAGCAACTGCCCTTGACAGAGAACAGGAATCTAGCACACACTTGGGAGTAGCCCATCAGAACTTGGTGAATTCATGTGGACACCCACTGAAAGTAGATAGAGTGAGATCTCTGAGCAACATCCCTTTGCAATGACCGGTGTAAAATGTGCCAGCAATAAGGGCTATTTATCCTGCCATGTAGTACAGCAGCATGCTGCCCCCGTGTGCATCCAAGAAAAGAAATAATTTATTTCAGGACTATTTCGCTTTAATATGCTGCCTTTAGGAAAATGACCAGGTATTTCTTTTCTAAAAAAAAATTTTAAGGTTTATTTTTGAGAGAGAGAGAGAGAGAGAAAGAGAGAGAGAGAGAAGGAAAGATAGAGCATGACTGGGGGATGGGAAGAGAGAGAGGGAGATACAGAACCTGAAGCAGGCTCCAGGCTCTGAGCTGTCAGCACACAGCCCGATGCAGGGCCTGAACTCACACACTATGAGCTCATGACTTGAGCCCAAGTTGGTTACTCAACTGACTGAGCCTCCCAGGTGCCCAACCAGGTATTTCTGGTTCTATTCTATGATTGGTTCTGTTCATTTAGTCTTAATTCGTTTAAAAATATTTATTGAATAGATACCATGGTTCACACGCTTTTCCCGGTGCTTGATACACAACAGTTTGATTCCCGAAATCATGAGCACATTGTCCCAGATTCTACCAGTATTCCTAGCAGAGTGGATGTTCAAAATTATTCACTAAATAAATAATATGAATTCAAATTCAAATTTGACAAAGTTTAATAAAAATATCTCCTGAAGACAACAGAAGACAAACTAATTCCTTTACCTTCAATTTTGAAAGTGAGCTACCCTTCAATTTAGAAATTATGGCAAAATCCTTTGATTAAAAAAAAAAGCATTATCATTTTTATCTAAATATTATCATCATCCCTATTTTATTTTTCTCAAAATTTATTTCTGGAAATCCATGTATATTTTTTTCTAGCTTTTACTATACCATCTCTTACAGAAAATTATATTAATGAAAGTCTTAAGAAGTCACTTTTTCTACTTCCTGCAAACCTCCTGCTTATTGAATACATTTTAATTCAGTGAACTTCTAAAGACCCCTAAGACATATCATTATCCACCATTTCACCTCTGACTCACTTCTGCCCACACCCAAAAGCTTAATTTTCTTTTCTTTTTAATAAGCCTCTATGGCTAAAAATGATAGCTAAGTAGCAGAGAAGAATTCCTATTTGGAGAAATTTGACTTTTGCCTATGCTACCACAAAATAGAAATGATATGCTGTACAACTATTAATCCTCTTGAATTATGAGAAAACAGTAAGAGGGAGAGGTATGCCCCATTTTATAACCTGATAAATATATGAAACTCTAGATCAGGGGCTCTCTACGTGTAGTTCCCCAAACCAGCAGTAAAAGCATCCCCTGACAACTTGCTCGAATTGATTTTCAAGGAACCAGCAATCTGTATTTTAACAAATTCTCCTAGTGATTCTGATTCACTGAAATTTTGATAATCACTGTTCATTTTAGTGCATTATCTCCCTCCTTGATGCTGTAGCATCATATGCTCTTTTAGTTTAAAGAATTACTACATATAAATGTTAAAAAAAGAGCTACTACCCTTTATTAATAATCTGTATTTAAAGGCATTTTTCAGGGTGGCTGGGTGGCTCAGTCGGTTAAGCATCCAACTTCAGCTCAGGTCATGATCTCACTGGTTGTGAGTTTGAGCCCTGCATTGGGCTCTGTGCTGACAGCTCAGAGCTGGAGCCTGCTTTAGATTCTGTCTCCTTCTCTCTGCCCCTCTCCTGCTTGTGTTCGTTCTGGTTCTCTCCCACCCTCCCTCCCTCCCTTTCTCTCTCTCTCTCCCTCCCCCAATATAAATAAATATTTTAAAGAATTTTTAAAAATATGGCATCTTTCAATCACTCAGTAAAAGTCTGCATACAAGGTCATTGGGAAGGTAAGGTTTGGTCTGTGTAGAAGTCCTGAGAAAGAACTCACTGGAGAGTCTGGAGGGGCATTATGCAGTTTCTGCAGCAAAGAGGACCATCAGTGGATATCACTGAATCCAACAATATAAAGTAATATATCATCAGTCAGGAGATTTCAAGCACAAAGTGAATCAGTATGTGAGATATCTTCAGATTTACATTTTTCTTATAATAATACAAGGCCCTAATGTGAACTCAGAATACTCCAATGGAATATAGGACAAACAACCATTTCATTTCAGAAAGTCAGAACTACGTAATTGGTGGAAGTGCCCTACTATGGTTAATTAAGGAATAAAGAAGTCACAAATTCAGTCTTTTTCTGTGGAACATTAACTTCCAGTGTTTTACAACAGTTTTGAGAGATTTAAACCCTACTTTTCCAATCAATTCAAAGAGCTGATAACAAGTGTCTAAACAGTAATATCAGCGTTCTATCTGTTTTCCAAAAACTTGTATCAGCCTAGTATGATATAGTAGTAATATACCATAGTGGTAAAGACCAAAGAGTCTATAGCCAAACTGACAGGATTTGGATTCCTGGGTCTATTACTTACAATCATTTCACCTCTATATCCCTCTATTTCCTCACACAGTAATTAACATTTACTGCCTCTTAAGGTTATTATTTTGATTAAAAGAATTAATATTTGTATTTTAACAAAAACCTAAAAACATTTGTAAAGACTAGTACCTGGAACATGATACAACTGATGAAAATGTTTATTAACAAATATATGTCCCACTAATATTCTAATTAGTTTCAAAGCAATAAGTATGTGAACATTTATAGTTAAAAATAAAACTATACATAAAATTAAGAAATGTGCAAGATATAAAAATCTTACAGACAGCATTGCTTTTATTGACCAATCTTTCTGACAATTTTTTCCAGGTAGCTTATGTTGAGACAATGCAATTTGCTGAAGACATCATCTCCTTTGCAAAACATTACACATGACTATGAAAAAGGCCAAGAATGAAGGTGTATTTATATTAATTAACACTTCATAGACAACAGGTCCAGTGCTTACTGTTTCACAGACATGAAAATGAATTTATTAGTAGCTGGCCTTGGATTGTTACTATATAGCACTGTGATGCCAATAGATAATAAATTCTTGCTAAATAAATATGTAATCAAATGAAGTATGTTGCTTGTATAAATTATGGGGGTATATTTCTGTTTACAATAACCTGTTTTCGTGATAACGGAGAATCAATATATGACAAAACAGTCATGCAAGAAAGTGTATTTTTAAAGGAACCATCTAAAATAGTTATATTTGACTAAAATTTCTTGTCAGTGACCATATTAAATACAATCCAAGGGAAATATAATAAATATCATGATGTTATTAAAGAAGTGGCATAAGAACAGACATAATACGTGAAACCCAACCTATGTCCACACAAAGAAATGCAATCAGCTTATTAATATTAAACGACATGACCATTCAACTTTCAATTTAACCTCCATTTCCCACTTGGTCTCTATTTATTCCTTCCTTCCTTCCTTCCTTCCTTCCTTCCTTCCTTCCTTCCTTCATTTAAGAGAGAAGGAGAGAATACCACAAGGGGCAGAGAGAGAGAGAGAAGCGGGACTCACCTGAAGTGGAGATCGTATTTTAGTCCAAGCAGGGCTCATGTTCACCTGATGCGGGGCTCGTGCTCACCCTCCATTTCCCAGTCTTACAAAATGTTTAGTTTTATAATTTTCACATGTTCACTGTACTTACCTTATATGGAAACAGCCAAAACTCTTAACCTTTTTGTTTATACATGTGAATCAACAACTTTTAACAACACATCCTATCAAGTTAAGTTTGCTGATCTAGCTACAGCGGCTAGAGAAAAGTCACACCTTTTGTCTTTCTCACTGATAATTTGGGTTCCTGCTTGAAAGACTATCATCAATCATGTCTAGAGTAAGGCTCTAGTCTTTCCTGTGCTACAGTTAAAGCATCATCCTTATAAAATAGCCCTCTTTCTCGAGGGAGTCTAAAGCAGTATCATTGCCAGAACAATCCAGGATTTAAAAAAAATCCACTGTCCCATTAAAACAATATTGACACTTACAGATGACAAAGAAAGAAAATACTGCTTACTAGTCACTGTGAGCTCCTCCTCTTGCTTCTGCAATGTCCTTCTCCTATTTTGCTTCTGAAAAACAAAAATATTAAAACCTTAAAATGAAGAAAAACATAGTTGAGGTATTTTACATGATCTGCACATTCAGACTATTACTATTTTCTTATAAATATGGAATGGTTAAACAGTAAAACATTGTGGTGTTGAAACACAAGGGGTATAAAGATGCCCATGATTCTCCAACATGAGAGACTTCACTTTAAGAACTGGCACACTCTTTTCATCCAAAAGAAAGTCTACAGGGAACCACTCCAGAGGGGACATAGCACTGAGAAAAGTGGCATAGAGGAAACACAAAAAAAGATCAGAAGAAAGAGACAAAAAGCTAATGGGGTAGACCTTAATTTGGGATGAATTCATTGATAAATAATAAGTAATTGGCCTTAGGCATTTTGAGAAAACATTAGAGGAACCCTTATTATTAAAAGAATTAAGACACCGTTATATAAAAATCTGAACTTCCAGCATATACTCATGCAGGGATTAACAGTGTTGTGTCATTGGGGAAAACAATTAAGATGGTGATACTAATACTAATGACAAAACCTTTATGACATGCCAGACACTATGGTAGGCAGTTTACAGACATTATTTCATTGTCTTCAAACACTTAATCCCATTCTGTTATCCTATCCTGCAGACACCAAGGTTTACGGTTTACTTGCCCACGATCACCAAACCATTAAGGACAGAGTCTATACTAAGAATACATCTAACACCAAAGCCAGTACTCTTAAATCATTAAACAACAAAGGTATGGTTTACTGCAGAATACCATGGGAAAAAAAAAAAAAAAAAAAAAAAAGCATTACCAAAACCCTGACAATGAGCAATGGAGTTTGACAGGATGAGAATAGATGGCACATTTTTACCTATATCTGCTGCATAGGTATCTCTGCAGGTATAGAGTAAGAAGCTAGAAATAAATATAAGAGTACCATGTATATGGTTTATAATTTGTCGGATAAATTATCCTGTTACATAAACGCCATACTATTCTCACTCTTTACAGTTGATGTATCCATTCCTTTAATCTTTTTGTTAATTTGAAAAGTCTTGAATTAAAGGTAAGATTTCATATAGCTCTCTGGACCTAAAGAACTCCAATTTACTCTTGCCTCCAAAATTCTGGTACACAGAGTACACACATAAATCCTACTGGTTTTAGAATGCTGTCTTATCACGTTCATAAAAGATGTTATCATTCATTACCATTACAGAGCATGTTATTTTATATTTTCTAATCTTACTGAACTTTAACTCCTTGAGGGCAATCTAAGGAGGATCCTTTGATCCTTTGTTAGATGCTGTCTAGAGATAATAAGCTCATTTCTCTAGTTTCCATGTGCATGGTGCAAGCAATGCAACTGTCCCCTCTACTTCTCTTGTCGCTTTCAATCTTGACCGAAGAAAATAAGTCCTGTACAGTGCTTATAGTCACAACCACATTCACAAGGCAGCGAAATAATCAAAAAAGTTTTGCCTGGTTTATTTATTATCTTTAACTTGTACAATTTAAATACCAGATTGAAGTTTAAACATTTTAAATTTCAGTTTATACTATGAGTTTTGTCAGTGAGAAAAAGTATAATAAAATAACCATCTCTCTCAAACTTGCATGCTCCAAATATTGGGATGAATGGCCAGCTATTCCTAATAATAATATTGAGAAACATTTGTTGGTGGCTTACCATTTATCAGGCGTTATGCTTTATTTTACTAATTCTTAAACATTTTAAGAGGTGCCAGCCATTATTATTCCAGTTTTACAGCCGAAGTGCATGTGACTCAGAGAAAGAAAATCATCTGCCATGATGTCTTACCCAAGATTGTACTCTTAGTGAATTGTAATTGGAGCCAAGTCTTAAATCTAGGCAGTTTGTCAATAAGATTCATGTTCTTATCCACTCTGCTCTCTTGCCTCTCATTTGAAACTCTTTTCTATTAATTTCTAGAACATGGATTGCTCATGAGTCTCATCATATCTTTACAAAGCAAACTCACTACCAATGTTTCCACTGTCCGTACTTGTCTATTAAAAGCTATAGTAACATTTTTATGATTACTTCTCTGGTCTACTACATATATTAATTGATCACACATACTTCCAGTCCTAACGATCTATATTTCAATGACCTCCAAATCTAGATATCCACTCTCATATCCATCCTCTGTTTCTATATTAAATTGCTCTCTTTCCACATATCTGTTTTACTACCTCACATAGACCTCTCAGATTAAAAGTGTCCAAATTCAAACTCATTCTACCCCTCCAACTGTCTCTTGGCTTTCCTATGTCACTTATGGGATACTAACATCTGCCATTCTATGGCGTAAGTACACCTAGCCTGGAAACCTAGGAATTATCTTGGAATTTACCTTCTGGAGTTTACAAACTAGGTCTCCATTTTTCCCACCCAATTTATAACCAAACTCTCTTCATACTACCTCCTAATATCTCTTTATCCCACCTCTTTCAGTGAGTTAAGATTGATTTGGTACAAGTCCTTGTTGTATCTCACTTGGATAATTAAAACTGTGCCCTATGGTTTCCTCTTGTTTCCATTCTTTGTCTTCTCTAATTCAGATTGAGGAATAATCTCGAACTCAAATCTTAGTCATTTAATTGCTCAACAACCTTAACAGCTATAAGACGTTGAGTTCCTAAGTTTGGCAGAGTATTTGTGGACCTTGCCTCTCTTATTTATTCAGTATAATTTTTGCTTGCCAGTTCTGCCCTTGAATCTGATACTTCATTCATATTGGACTGCTTGAAATCATCCATATTCAATGTCTTTGCACAGGCTATTGCATATATCTAAATTCTTTTTGTCCCTTTCTTTACCTAGGAATGCATTCGTTACAAGTGGCAATAATCACATACACTCATCCCTGTTATTTATTTTGTGACCATTACATGTACTAATGTTATGCCATTGTTCAAAATGAATTGTAATGATGTTTTTATTTATGTTACTAGATATAAAGTTACTTCAGATCATGGACCTTTATTCATCTATTTTTTTCTGGCAGTGCCTACAAATGCCGTAATAGGCACAAAATAAATACTTATTGAATAAATAAATAAATGGATATTCTGGACTTCGATATATAGACAGGAAGAAATTGATTCTGTATCAGTTCCACTGTCATAAATAAATATAAATGTATTTTGCTTATCACTCTTTAAAGTAAAATAATACTTTCCTTTAATAACAAGAGTTTTATTTCAATTTTATTGTACATTACTTAAATTATTTTTGGTGAAAAAATATTGGGTATGTGTCTATTCAATTACTATAATTAGAATATTTAAAGTATTATTAAATCAAATAATCTATGTAACAACACAAATTCAGGTACATAGTAAGCTCTCAAAAAATGTAGCTGAATGGTATCAATTACCTAAAAAGATACGTTAAAAATTTTCATTTCTTAAAATATTAATTGAATTTAGACATATTTGTTTTCAAGAAAAATGTGATCATAGGGTTTGCTTTAAAATTCTTTAACAAATGCAGAGGAGATGTAAAAGAAAGCACTTACCTTCAAATAGCCACTCCCTAAATTACCCAAATACAGTATCTTCAATATAGCACATGAAATAATTCTAATAACCCAATGTCTAGTCCTCTAACTAGTGAAGTAAACTAAGTATAAAGATTCTAGGTCATTAAGCGGACATATAGTCTGTCACCATATGTCACTTTCAAACATAATTTGATGCGCTATTCCAAAAGAAACATAAGCCATATGCATAAAATATTCCAGAAAGATAGTCTCTTTCAACTGTTGTTAAAAATAATAAAACAGAGGTGCCTGGGGGGCTCAGTCAGTTAAGCATCCGACTTCGGTCATGACCTCATAGTTTGTGAGTTCAAGCCCCTCGCAGACTCTGTGCTCACAGCTCAGAGCCTGGAGCCTGCTTTGGATTGTCTCTCTCTCTCTGCCCCTTCCCTGCTCATGCTCTGTTTCTGTCTCCCAAAAATAAATATTAATTTTTTTAAATAATAATAAAACAGTAGGCTCAAGTGTTTGTTGCCTAATGGATACTGCATAAAATATTGTTAAACTATTCTGCAATAAAGCAAGATCTATTTAGATGAAACACAAAAGTATATATGGTAAATGACTATTTGGTATCTTTACAAAAATGATTGGATTTTCAATTGCATTTAAAATGACTATTCAAATCAATAGCCTATTATTTTAGAGGACATAGTCTATTTCATAAATATGGTGCATAATAATTAAAAGCGCTGCTGTCAATAGGCTGAAGGTTAATTGCAAAAGCAGCTGGAAGGCCAGTGTTGGCTGAGTAATATTCAAAATTAACAGTCAAGCGTAATGAGCATTTGTGCATCTGCAATAAAGGTTTCAAAATCAATCTCGCATTGAATTGAGGGTTATTGTAAATGTTTTCCACAAATACTATGGACAAATATTAAAATATCTGTGAAGCTACAAGCAGCTAATCATTCAAAAGCTCAAAAATCAATAAATACCACTGTTTAAGTATGGCTATGTAAATTTTCAGTATTTCCCAATGAACTCCACTATTAGATAATATGATCTGCAGATTTACTATAATTCTTAACAATTCATATTATTCACATAAACTTTTAAATAAAATTGATATTTTGGTTTTACCTGGGATTAACTCAGAAACAGAGTTGTAAAAGCCAGAAAAAGGGAAGTATGAAAATAAAGAGATGTAATCTAAGATTGCTTTTATTTATTGAAGTTTTATGATTATAATGGGGTTCACAGGTTTATATTTGCTTTATTGACATTTGAACTACAAAATAATGCATTTAGATCAGATAATGCAGTGGCACAAAGGAAAAAAACAGATTTTCTTTCCACTCTTTCAAATTCCATATCTTCTCAAAGGTAACCATCATCGTAATTTGGTATCCATTGTACGTATTTCTCTCTGTACATGTAAACATTTGAAAATGTATGCATATGTTTTTATTTTCCTGCAGTGAAAAAAATACATACATAGCTCTGCCACTTGTTGGTTTATCATATGAAATGCACATCACTCCTAAGTGAATAAATATAGATATAATCAGCCTATATAATCAGTAAATATAAATATAACTTCTAATTTTAATGACTGCATAATACTTTGCACTATGGCCATATCACAGATTTTTAAAAATTATTTCCCTATTCATGGACATTCAGATTATTCTCCAATGAATCTTTTTTGCATTAAAAATAATGAAGCAATAAACACATCTAAGTGCTTAGAGCACTTGTTTACATCTCTAAGATTTTCAAAGGTGAAACCCCTAGGCCAAAGGATATACATGTTTAAAAAATTATTAGTAAATACTGTCAAATATTTTCCAAATGTAAAATACAAATTGTTACCACTAATATTTATCATGTCTAATTATTATTCAAGTATTATCCAACATAGTAGGTAGATTTTAGATATTATAATAAGATAAGGCAACCAAATAGTAAAAATATATGAAAACAGTAAATTATTTTAAATGATTAAATATTTAATATTTAATGATATTATTGTATCATTTCGTATATTTAGTAACCCAAAAGATTCTATTAAAAACATTAGTATTAATAACTGAATTGGCAAGGTGTTTGCATTAAAATGAATATGCAAAACGAAACTGTTTTTCATTTCACTACCAAAAGCCACTTGACAATGGTATTGAAAAAATAACTCATTCACAAGAGATCAAAAATATGAAAATACCTAAGATTAAATTTAATAATTAAGATATGACTTATATGAAGAAAATAATAAATTAATATAATTTACACTGAAGATTTAAAAGCTAAACAAAAGAAGATATCATGCTTAATGTGAAACATAAAAACATCAATCTTCATATTATATTATTCATTAAGGGGTGCCTGGGTGGCTCAGTCAGTCAAGCATCCAACTTCGGCTAAGGTCATGATCTCACGGTTCACAGGTTCGAGCCCCACGTCGGGGTCTGTGCTGATAGCTAAGAGCTTGGAGTCTGCTTCAGATTCTGTGTCTCCCTCTCTCTATGCCCCTCCCCAACTCATGCTCTGTCTCTCTCTCTCAAAAATAAAAAAAACATTAAAAGAATTATATTATTAAGACACTTTTTAACTGAATCTAATGTGTTATGTTTAAACTGATTAAATGACTAAAATGATTAAAATGTTATATGAAATAATAAATATAAGAAAAATGTAAAAATTTTCAGACATAAGATAGATGCTACACCTACAAGCTATTACAAGTTATTACAAAGCACTGGGGAATTCAATTTGTTAACAGCTTTTCACCCAGTATTAGATTATAGTCCATGCCAAGCAAGATATTTTAGAACCAGAGGATTAAAATCATACAGAATATTTTCTCTGACCAACTAGACTAATTAGAATTTGGACGTTCAATTTTTAACTGTTTGTAACCAAATTAAAATGAAAACACAAAATATCAAAATTTGTGGGATTTATAGCTGCAAATTCCCCTTTAGGAAGGAAGATCATTATAAGACCACTGTCTTTACCATACTACACATATATACACAGTTTATTAGCATAAGAATAAGCAAATTAGTGGAACAGACTAACAACCAGAAATACAATGATTAATATGGAAATATACCCACGAATATAAGAAAATTAGGGATAGAATTTTAAAATAAAGTTTGATTTTATTAGGAAAGGACAGTGTGTGCATGTGTGTGTATATATATATATGTATATATGCATATATATGTATATGTGTATATATATATATATATATATGTGTGCATATATATATGGCCTACATTAGCTATAAATTAGGGAAAATGTTTCATTATTATAAGATTAACTATATTTAATAATTACTTTAAAAGAATATTTGTATTATATTTTATTTATTCTTTAAAAAAATAGAAAAACCAGAACTCATAAAGGAAAATATTGATAGACTCTATACAAATTTTAAATTACTCAATGACAAAATATATCTTAAGGATTTTTTTTTTCAATATATGAAGTTTATTGTCAAACTGGTTTCCATACAACACCCCGTGCTCATCCCAAAAGAGGCCCTCTTCAATGCCCATCACCCACCCTCCCCTCCCTCCCACCCCCCATCAACCCTCAGTTTGTTCTCAGTTTTTAAGAGTCTCTTATGCTTTGGCTCTCTCCCACTCTAACCTCTTTTTTGTTGTTCCTTCCCCTCCCCCATGGGTTTCTGTTAAGTTTCTCAGGATCCACCTAAGAGTGAAACCATATGGTATCTGTCTTTCTCTGTATGGCTTATTTCACTTAGCATAACACTCTCCAGTTCCATCCATGTTGCTACAAAGGGCCATATTTCATTCTTTCTCATTGCCACGTAGTACTCCATTGTGTATATAAACCACAATGTCTTTATCCATTCATCAGTTGATGGACATTCAAGCTCTTTCCACAATTTGGCTATTGTTGAGAGGGCTGCTATAAACATTGGGGTACAAGTGCCCCTGTGCAGCAGTACCCCTGTATCCCTTGGGTAATTTCCTAGCAGTGCTACTGCTGGGTCATAGGGTAGGTCTATTTTTAATTTTTTGAGGAACTTCCACACTGTTTTTCAGAGTGGCTGCACAAGTTTTCATTCCCACCAACAGTGCAAGAGGGTTCCCGTTTCTCCACATCCTCGCCAGCATCTATAGTCTCCTGATTTGTTCATTTTGGCCACTCTGACTGGCATGAGGTGATATCTGAGTGTGGTTTTGGTTTGTATTTCCCTGATGAGGAGCGATGTTGAGCATCTTCTCATGTGCCTGTTGGCCATCGATTGACAGGATCATATGGTTCTTATCTTTTCTTTTATTAATGTGATGTATCACATTGATTGATTTGCGAATGTTGAACCAGCCTTGCCGCCCAGGAATGAATCCCACTTGATCATGGTGAATAATTCTTTTTATAAGCTGTTGAATTTGATTTGCTAGTATCTTATTGAGAATTTTTGCATCCATATTCATCAGGGATATTGGCCTGTAGTTCTCTTTTTTTACTGGGTCTCTGTCTGGTTTAGGAATCAAAGTAATGCTGGCTTCATAGAAAGAGTATGGAAGTTTTCCTTCCTTTTCTATTTTTTGGAATAGCTTGAGAAGGATAGGTATTATCTCTGCTTTAAATGTCTGGTAGAATTCCCCAGGAAAGCCATCTGGTCTTGGACTCATATTTGTTAGGAGATTTTTGATAACTGATTCAATTTCTTCGCTGGTTATGGCTCTATTCAAGCTTTCTATTTCCTCCAGTTTGAGTTTTGGAACAGTGTGGGTGTTTAGGAATTTGTCCATTTCTTCCAGGTTGTCCAGTTTGTTGGCATATAATTTTTTACAGTATTCCCTGATAATTGCTTGTATTTCTGAGAGATTGGTTGTAATAATTCCATTTTCATTCATGATTTCATCTATTTGGGTCATGTCCCTTTTCTTTTTGAGAAGCCTGGCTAGAGGTTTATCAATTTTGTTTATTTTTTTCAAAAAACCAACTCTTGGTTTCATTGATCTGCTCTACAGTTTTTTTAGATTCTATATTGTTTATTTCTGCTCTGATCTTTATTATTTCTCTTCTTCTGCTGGGTTTAGGCTGGCTTTGCTGTTCTGCTTCTATTTCCTTTAGGTGTGCTGTTAGATTTTGTATTTGGGATTTTTCTTGTTTCTTGAGATAGGCCTGGATTGCGATGTATTTTCCTCTCAGGACTGCCTTCTCTGCATCCCAAAGCATTGGGATTGTTGTATTTTCATTTTCGTTTGTTTCCATATATTTTTTAATTTCTTCTCTAATTGCCTGGTTGACCCATTCATTCTTTAGTAGGGTGTTCTTTAACCTCCATGCTTTTGGACGTTTTCCAGACATTTTCCTGTGGTTGATTTCAAGCTTCATAGCATTGTGGTCTGAAAGTATGCATGGTATGATTTCAATTCTTGTATACTTATGAAGGGCTGTTTTGTGACCGAGTATATGATCTATCTTGGAGAATGTTCCATGTGCACTCGAGAAGAAAGTATATTCTGTTGCTTTGGGATGCAGAGTTCTAAATATATCTGTCAAGTCCATCTGATCCAATGTATCATTCAGGGCCCTTGTTTCTTTATTGACCGTGTGTCTAGATGATCTATCCATTTCTGTAAGTGGGGTGTTAAAGTCCCCTGCAATGACCACATTCTTATCAATAAGGTTGCTTATGTTTGTGAGTAATTGTTTTATATATTTGGGGGCTCCTGTATTCGGCACATAGACATTTATAATTGTTAGCTCTTCCTGATGGATAGACCCTGTGATTATTATATAATGCCCTTCTTCATCTCTTGTTACAGCCTTTAATTTAGAGTCTAGTTTGTCTGATATAAGTATGGCTACTCCAGCTTTCTTCTGACTTCCAGTGGCATGATAAATAGTTCTCCATCCCCTCACTCTCAATCTGAAGGTGTCCTCAGGTCTAAAATGAGTCTCTTGTAGACAGCAAATAGATGGGTCTTGTTTTCTTATCCATTCTGATACCCTATGTCTTTTGATTGGTGCATTTAGTCCATTTACATTAGTGTTATTATAGAAAGATATGGGTTTAGAGTCATTGTGATGTCCGCAGGTTTCATGCTTGTAGTGATGTCTCTGGTACTTTGTCTCACAGGATCCCCCTTAGGATCTCTTGTAGGGCTGGTTTAGTGGTGACGGATTCCTTCAGTTTTTGTTTGTTTGGGAAGACCTTTATCTCTCCTTCTATTCTAAATGACAGACTTGCTGGATAAAGGATTCTCGGCTGCATATTTTTTTCTGTTCATCACATTGAAGATCTCCTGACATTCCTTTCCGGCCTGCCAAGTTTCAGTAGAGAGATCAGTCACGAGTCTTATAGGTCTCCCTTTATATGTTAGAGCACATTTATCTCTAGCTGCTTTCAGAATTTTCTCTTTATCCTTGTATTTTCCGGTTTCACTATGATATGTCGTGCAGAAGATCGATTCAAGTTACATCTGAAGGGAGTTCTCTGTGCCTCTTGGATTTCAATGCCTTTTTCCTTCCCCAGATCAGGGAAGTTCTCAGCTATGATTTCTTCAAGTACACCTTCAGCACCTTTCCCTCTCTCTTCCTCCTCTGGAATACCAATTATGCGTAGATTATTTCTCTTTAGTGCATCACTTAGTTCTCTAATTTTCCCCTCATATTCCTGGATTTTTTTACCTCTCTTTTTCTCAGCTTCTTCTTTTTCCATAATTTTATCTTCTAGTTCACCTATTCTCTCCTCTGCATCTTCAATCCGAGCCGTAGTTGTCTCCATTTTATTTTGCAGCTCATTGATAGCACTTTTTAGCTCCTCCTGGCTGTTCCTTAGTCCCTTGTTCTCTGTAGCAAGAGATTCTCTTCTGTCCTTTATACTGTTTTCAAGACGAGCGATTAATTCTATGACTATTATTCTAAATTCACTTTGTTATATTGTTTAAATCATTTTTGATCAGTTCGTTAGCTGTTGTTATTTCCTGGACGTTTTTCTGAGGGGAATTCTTCCGTTTCGTCATTTTAGATAGTCCCCATAGTGGTGCCGGACTGCAGGGCACTTCCCCTGTGCTATCTTGAATAACTTGCGTTGGTGGGCGGGGCTGCAGTCAGACCTGATGTCTGCCCCCAGCCCACCGCTGGGGCCACAGTCAGACTGGTGTGTGCCTTCTCTCCCCCTCTCCTAGGGGCGGGATTCACTGTGGGTTGGCATGGCCCGTCTGGGCTACTTGCACACTGCCAGGCTTGTGGTGCTGGGGATCTGGCGTATTGGCTGGGGTGGATCAGCAAGGTGCACAGGGGCGGGAGGGGCAGGCTCAGCTCCCTTTTCCTTCAGAGATCCGCTTTGGGAGGGGCCCTGCGGCACCGGGAGGGAGTCAGACCCGCCAGAGGGATGGATCCACAGAAGCACAGCGTTGGGTGTTTGCAGGGTGCAAGCAAGTTCCCTGGCAGGAACTGGTTCCCTTTGGGATTTTGGCTGGGAGATGGGCGAGGGAGATGGCGCTGGCGAGCGCCTTTGTTCCCCACCAAGTTGAGCTCTGTTGTCTGGGCCTCAACAACTCTCCCTCCCATTGTCCTCCAGCCCTCCCGTTCTCTGAGCAGGGCTGTTAGCTTATAACCTTCCAGATGTCAAGTCCCGCTTGCTGTTGGAACACACTCTGTCCGGCCCCTTCGCTTTTGCAAGCCAGACTCGGGGGCTCTGCTTGGCCAGTGGGCCGCCCCTCCTCCCCGGCTCCCTCCCGCCAGTCCGTGGAGCACGCACCGCCTCTCCGCCCTTCCTACCCTCTTCTGTGGGTCTCTCGTCTGCGCTGGGCTCCAGAGACTCCTTTCTGCTAGTCTTCTGGCGGTTTTCTGGGTTATTTAGGCAGGTGTAGGTGGAATCTAAGTGATCAGCAGGACGCGCGGTGAGCCCAGCGTCCTCCTACGCTGCCATCTTCCCAGGAGCACCCCTATCTTAAGCATTTTAAAAGACAAGTGACAAATTGTAAGAAAAGATCTGTAACACATCTCAGAAAAATGCAGATATCTTTAATATACATAGCTGACAAATTAACTTTGGAATATTAATAAAATACTGAAATTCAAATAAGGAATTTTCAACAAATAAGAAAGTCATTCAGTTTTACTGGTAATCAAGTAAATTTCACTTAAAACAGTGATACACTTTTTGTCCAAAATATTGGCAAATTTCAAAAACTGATAAAATCATGTTAGCATGATTAGTTGGAATTTTCTTTCCTCAACCATATCTATGTGGGATGTTAAGGATGTAAAGTGGCATTTGAAGCAAAATAAACTTGGGAGCAAGAGCAAGAATAGATTTTAAGTACTTAGAAAACACAAACCAGTGATTCACAAGACTGGTCAGCTAAAAATAAAGGCAGCCACAGAAAAGACAGTGAAGCAGAGAAGCAATCATATCAGGAGTAGGTCAAACTTGACCTCAATAGCAGCTGTTTAAAAATAATAATAAAATGTAGGGACCCATCATGCAGAAGAAAATTGCTTCAACTTCCCCAGCAGGGCACTATAACTACTAGTTACCAGGCAAAACAATCTCAAGGTATCCCCAGGGCCCGCAATTCACTACCCCACAGGGAAATAGCCTCTAAACATTTTCTTCTCCTTAGAAAAGTGAAGTATAGTTGAATTTGTCTGGCTCTGTAACCAGACAGACTGCATTAGAATCCCTGATTGTCGCCAAGCCTTACTTTCTTCATCTAAAAAAATGTAGACGTTATCTACAATATCAGGATTAAATAAAGGAGCAGTGAAAATCAATGACACAGTGCCTGCAAGTCACTGTGTCCCAAAAGTCAACCCCCCCACCTTCCCTGCTGCCTGTGCATATCCAGTTAAACATCAAGGATGCTCTATACATACCACGTATGTAGGTGAGTAAGCCAATTAGCAAACCCTTTGACTTTGCATCAATTGACAGACTCATTTGACAAAACATCAGAAAAGTGGGTTTTTTTAGTAAGTCTGTCTACTGAGTTAAAAAATAAAAAAGCTTAGCATTTATATTTCAATCTTACTTTTACTTAAATGATTCATTTCGGGCTTATTATCCTTATTTCATTCTTAGGTACAGTCGCAAAAACCTTGCAGTTGGAGTTTTAAAAACTCCATACAAGTCTCACCCTTTTATTTTAGTTTATTTTTTAAAGTTCATTTATTTATTTTGAGAGAGAGAACATGAGCAGGGGTGGGGCAAAGAGAGAGAAAGAATACAAAGCAGGCTCCGGCTGCCAGCACAGAGCCTGACATAGGGCTTGAACCTACAAACCATGAGATTATGACCTGAGCTGAAACCAAGAATTGGATGTGTAACCAACTGAGCCATCCAGGTGCCCCACAACTGTTTTTTAGACTTAATCAGCTAACATCTCTCACCCATGACCTGTTCAATAAGAAAGAAGTCGTAAGAGTTACTTCACCAGAGTATTTTAATCATCAGAAGAAATATTGTCTATAAAACTCTTCTTTCAACCAAATATAAAGTTCCTTCCTTTAGTTTGAGTTCCCCTAGAAACAAATATTGAGATAAAGATTCTAGAGAGGATCATTTTTGGGTGACGCATATAAAAACAAAAACAAATACTAGGAGTGGAAAGAAGCAAGACAGGGAAGGGGAGAAGGCACTGTTGCAGATTAAAGGTGGCCACAAGTTTTTAAACACCTATCATTGAAAGGTGGGATCTATCTCCCTGCTCTTTCAATCTGGTGGGAGGGGAAAGGGCTAGGACTTTTCTGATCAACTGAATATAGCAGAGGGATGCTTGTGCCAATATCAAAACCCTAAAGGACTTCCAGCTTCTACTGCATGTCTCTTGAAATACTTGGTCTTATGGTGTTAAGCTGCCATGTCTGAAGTCCAACTACCTGTTAGAAAGACCAGGTGGAGAGGCTGATAATTCATGGGGGGAGAGACCCAGCTAGACCCAGCCTTCCAGCTGTCCCTATCAAGGCACTAGGCATGTGAGTAAATTTATTTTGGATTCACTACACCAGCACCACCACTAAATGTCCCCACTTGATACCAAATAAATCAAAGATGTATAGCTGGGCTCTGTCCAAATGTGTGCTTCACAATACTATGAAATGTAGTGAAGCTGTTGTTTTAAGCCACGGCATTTAGAGAAGTTTGTTAGACAGTACTAAATACTCCACACAATAGCTAAAAATATCTCATCATCAATCATCAAGCCTACTGTCACTATGGGTGTATAGAGCTCAATTCCATGGGAAAATTCTAGGCAACAAAGTCAAAGACCTTAGAGTTTAACCTTAGAGATAACCTAACCTTAGAGTTATCCCACCTGAAGAAGAGAGAGCTGAGGTATTCATACGTACACTATTGGCTGAATGTCAATTCCTGGGCTGCCAGTGAAATCTACAGTAGCACACAACCTGGAGTGTTGAATCCCAAGAGATACAGGGGCAGCTAATGGTGTCTGCTACTGTCCTATACAAATAGAGTGTTTTGGCAGGCTTCCCTTCATCTTCTTTCATATAACAAACTTCTACCTTGTTTGGTCATGATCCCAGTGTTTCCTTCTTTTTATTTTTAATCATCTTTTATAAATCCTAAAACAAAATTGCTACTATCCTCACCGAAACAGAAAAAACTGTAAATATTGCATTTGCAAATTTTAGTTCCCAGTCTTAACTGCCTTGAATTTAGAACAATTAAAAGCTAATGGTCATATTTATAAATAACTACCAATTAAAAATGATTCAAACTTTTGATTGTCTATCTCTTTTGGGGCTGCTTGTGTTTATTTGTATAGACGAATGGTTATGGACACAGAGCCTATAGCCAGACTTCGTGAATTTGAATCTCTGCTCAGCCACTGAATAATTCTGTGCCCTTTGGAAAGTAACATTTCTATACTTCAGCAATGTTTCATTATTGGTACAAAGAAGGAAAATATTACTGTACTTATAGTATTCATGTGAGTACTGAATAAATAATTAAATATAAAGCACTTGGAATAATGCCTGGCATATATGTGTAGGACCTTAATAAAGAGTAAAACATTATTATTTAAAAATCATAAAATGTAGAGACGACATAAAAATCTAAATTTGTCAAAGAACTATCAAGAGGCCTAAATAAATTAGAATTCCTCATTATGGCAACATATCTGAAACTGTTTATGGAATCATAATTTCATTATAGAACGTTCTCTAAGTTTATGCTTCAACTTGAACAGAACTGTCCTGTGCAAAAAGCACTGAAGAGTGAACTGCATAGATCGAGAAGTAGAGATGATAAAAAGCCTTATCACAGGCATTTAGTGCTCATTTTGATGCCATCTGCATACTTGTCTCGGGTCCAGGACCCCTGTGTCCAAATTTCAATCAGTAAACGTATTCATTTTTCCTAGTGAAAGATCTGCCTTTTAGACTTTCAGGTTGAAAATTGGAGAAGATATCATCATATAAGTAGTTTCATAATTTAATAAGTTTAAGCAAAGCATTTTTATAACCCATATTCTAGAATAAAATTCAAAACTGCAATTCCAGGTTGAATAAAATAAACACCTCTGGGATCAGCTAGAGAAGGAAAAAAAAAGTATGTAAATCACATTCTAACTTTATTGTTCTTCTCTCTTTCATACGATATTCTGTAATTAATGACTGCTGTACTTCAAGTTCCCATTGAAATGTCTGCTATACTCTCTTCCCCGCTGGTAACTTTCACAATGATTTGTTTCTAAAGTCAGAGGCAAAAAATAATACTACAAATTAGGCTACCTCGTCCTAAATGACTAATTGACCTTTCCCCTCCTCCCCGCCAAAACAGAATACAGTGCCTAAAAACTTAGCCAGTCTCTAGTATTGGCTTGAAGTTACTCTCTACCTCCGTTCAAGAACAGTACTACTATGAATCAAATTGTCTTTAGGGACTCTCTCAGTAAGCCCATTAGAATTGATCATGAGGTCAAGGCTTGATTTTACTCTTTCTGCTAACATTATTTAGCTGCCAGGTTACCCGCTTCTCTGGTTCTGTCCTCCTTCTTCACAATGCTAATAATTGTTGAAGCTAGGTCATATCTTCAAAAGTGTTCATTTTACTACTTCTTAGTGAATGTTTGAAATTTTCCAAAATACATTTTAAAAATGCTAAAGAGATTATTCATAATCTTTACATTTTACCAGAAGTTTTATTCAAACCTTTTTTTGCTAAAAAATTTTAAAGATTTTTGGACAACTTATCAACCTAGGAAAGTTTTAACAACTAATGTATGTATTCACCTCCCTTTCCTCTCCTGCCTGGTAAACAAACATATGGATGGAAGGGATAATAAGAAAAAAGGCCATAATTTCTCCTTCAGTGTGAACTCTTATTAAGCACTAGTGAACTTTTAAATTAGACTGTCATAACTTAAGCACTCCTCAATGAATTCAATTTAAATGTCTTCCTACCACTCTAGAACATAAAAGTGAGCTTGCAGCCAAGCTTCTCTGCAGTGAGTTAACAACACTTTATAAAAAGATATCTAAATTCCTTAGCCAAACCTAATGCTTTCTTTCCCATAACTTTTACTTCCAATCCTTTCCTTCTCCATGCTTCCTTTTAACATGACCCAGTAAAGTTAAATAACTTTGGAACAGTGGAGTCCTATTTCACATCAAACTCAGGTTCTACATTTACTTCATAACCAGAGTCAAAATTATCCTTGCAAATTTTTATATATTTCATCTTCATTTTCACAGACAATGCAACCTTTGCTTACTAGTTTCTTTAAATCTACAAAATAAACAGTAAAGTATATTTTACCACATAAAAGAAAAAAGGAGTGGAAAAGATAGATGAATAGTAGAATAAAATGCTCAGGATCTATAAAACTGTCAGAATTAACCATATCCTTGCTTCTTGCCAGTTTTAAGTGTTTGGGACACATATACATACAAGTAACAAAGTTCCTTTCTTTCTCTCTTGTTCTCCTTCCTTCCTTCCTTCCTTCCTTCCTTCCTTCCTAATTGATATGAAGAAGAAAAGAAGTGGAGAGAGAGGTATAACTGAATCTATAAGTTTAAGTTAGCGTATGATACAGCTTTATTAAATTATTTTTATTTTTTCTAGTTGAGCAATAAAATCATTTTTCAGAAGTTCAAAGACTGTGCATGTGAATTCTCCTCTCCTCTCTACTTGCAATGTAAAACACAAGGTCACATACCATCATCTCATCAGTGTGTGCATAGACCAGGTCCATGAGACGCTCATTCTCATTTTACCGTTAATGTTCTGGAATTTTTAAGTTTAATTTAGCAAAGTAAGCACTCGTACTATTTACCTGAGAAATGAATGCTGGTTATAAATGACAGAGACTTTAAATAGCTTAAGTGATAAAAAGAAGTACCTTAGTTCTCTTCACTGGGAAGGATCTCATGGTGACACAAAATCAAAAGAAGGGCTACAAATTCCAGGGCCTCCATAGCTTGAACCAGAATCTAGTTAGCTGCCAAAGAGTCTAGACACACATCCCTCAAGCATGGCAAGCCTAGAAGAATTGGAGCTTCCTTTCCCAATGTCTCAGTTAGCAATCCCAGAGGAACAGACTTTAATCTTGCTTGGGTCTGCAGCTTAGCTCTACAATATTTATTACTACCTAGAAGATGAGTTACTACAATTGGCCATACCAAAACACACATCTACACCTACAGTCAGAGGGATGGATCTCTTATAAGAGAAAAAAAAGAAAAAGAAAATGAGACAGAGAGTACAGTTGACAGTCAAATATGATAGCTGCTTTGTGGCCCTTGAAATTTTCATTAATATACAAAATCAGCTTGTTTTGTAATTCTCTGTAATGTGTACTATAAATATGTCCGCAAGTGAGTCTCTAAATAGTCCAGAGATTTGCATTCTTAGAAAAAAAAAACACTTTTATTTAAAATTCTACATCTCAGTTCAATGCTAATATGATGAGCTAAATATGTTTAGATAGATAACTGGGACTGCACACATCTGGAATTTTAAACCATGTACTGAGAAGGGAAAGGGCAGGGTTTTGGTGGGTCTAATGAAATGCAAAAAAAAAAAAAAATGTATAATAATAATAAAAGAATTCTGCACCAGAGAATAGAAAATTAAAAGTAATAAAAATAATTATGACCAAACATTTAATTCAATCTCATTATACTTTCTTAAAAGTTCTTTGTCATTTAAAGAAACTATGTCAAAAAATTGGGTTAAAGCAAAATGGACTAATCGATAAAGAAACTTAAAAGAACGAAAATCAATAGTCTAGTTCCTTTCCAAAACCAAAAGCCACAAAACTAAAACTCATCTCATTTTTGTCAATAGTTGTTTAGAGTACTTTGGAAAACTATAAAGGATAGTTATCATAGAGGCGAATAAATGGCCTAAAATCCTGAATAATCAATAGCATATTTTTTCTTAAATTTATAAATATGTTTTGGATATCTTCTGCAAGATCAGAGAATGACTGGATATAATAACATATTTAACTGATTATTCAAAATCTGAAAAAAGTAATTAATCTTTAAATTCTTAAAATAAAACCACTTCATGAAAATTCATAAGCTATATACTCTTGTGTAAGGCCAAATATAAGTGCATAAAATATTCAGCTTTTTGAATTTAACATGACTTGTTTATACTGCTATTTAGTTTATTAAAGTTCCAGTCTCACATACAAACGTCAAAGATTTACCCTTTCCTGTCTAAACAAAGTGTACAATGAAAATCCAGAAAATTATTAGGGTGTACATAGATATATCTGTCACAACCTTGCCAGTAAGTTACTGATATTCTCATTGAAAAATAAGATTGATTATTTTCAGATGGTCTAAGAAATGGTAAATTGTTGGGCAGTTACTATGTGCCAGTTATTTTTAAGGCAATTTGAAACATAAGTGCTTTATAATAAACAATTCATCATAGAAATTAACATATTTTATCAATAAAATGTCTAAAACTTAGAGACAACCTGTAATCAACATAGCCAGAATTGAATCAGGCTTGACTCCAAAGCCAGTTGTGTTATACACTAGAGTAAATTGTCTCCTAGTTATATGCTTATACTGATGGGGAAAATTGTTCCCAACTCTTTTTTTCATTCCCTCTGAGAGTATTAGACAGCTCTGTCCACTGCCATGTGATTTACAGCAGCTCCCTGAAAATATATTTCTCTTCTAAGTGTCAAGCATGTCCATGTGACTTACGTTGATCCATGGACTGTGAACATGTGTGATGCATGGTATGTCTGAGCAAAAGCTTAAAGAGACACTGAAAGTTTCCACCACTTGTTCTTTTCCCTGTACCTTGAGAACAGCATGTGGCAAATTAGTTTGCTCCTCTTACCTGATTCCCAAAGTGAAAAGATATGTGCAGCAGAAACACAGCCAGCAACATTCGGTATCAGTGAGAAGTGTTAGTTGGTGTAAACCTATGAGATTTGGGGTTACATGTCATTGCAAATGTCTGATGAGTACAATACTGTGAATATGGATGAACAGAATATTTGTTATGATTCCAAAAGTTACAAAACAAATATGGTGTTATTAGAATATTCTGCTTTCCATTATAAAGATTAAATTTCAAGTGGAGAAAGATTTTGCATTCACTGTGAAATACTGGTAAGTAATTCTTATGCCTAGCAGTGCATCTTGGGAACATGAAGACAAAACCACTTTAAGGATGGTATAAAAAGACAGAAGTAATTTGGATACCCTGTGGCACTGCTGAGTTACCATCTCAGGTCTGGATTACAAATCTCCCAACTTCTTCTAGAGAGAAAAATAAACACCGTACTCATCCAATCTACTACAGTTAGGATTCTGTTACTATGGCCAAATGTAATCTTAAGTGTAACAAGAGGCCTTTCAAATACCTAAGGCTCCTTCATGTAATGCCTTTGAAGTATAATAGTGAAGAAAAGAATGAGGGTAGAAAGCAAGGAGGAGAGGAGAAGAGAGGCACAATTAGAAAGTTAACTAAATAAAAGATACAAGCTCAATTACAACACATTTATTTCTCCTAAATGCATCATTCAAGAATTTCCACAGAATAAAAAGATGGACCATAAAACTGCATCCTTCTTGAAAATCATTAATTATACTTGCCAAATATTTCTTGGAAATATTTCTTTTGTCCCCTGTGGAATAAAAACTTTAGACATGTTGATGGAATTTCTCATATTAAATCATTCTTTACTTTGTGATAAAATTTTGCTTGGTCATAGTATATTGTCATATATTACCATTATAATATATTATTCCTTAAATAAATTGCTATATTTGCTAATGTTAATGTGATAAATGTGATCTAAATTCATAAGTGAAATAAATTTATAGTTCTATTTTTTGTAGTATCACTACGAAATCATTATCAAATAGAAGGACTTCCAAATTTTATGACTTTGCATATTTTAATTAGTGTATACATTGCCAATTCAAAATATTAGACAAAATTAACATGTGAAGCTATTTATGGTAATCTGTATGTTTTAATGTTCCACCTATTGTCAATTTTGGACATTTGTATTGACTATTCTGCCGAGTCAGATTATTTGACCATAAAATTTGCCCATTCTTCCTAGGTTTTAATTTTCTTAAGTTATTTTTGAGAATAGGTTTAGACTTACAAAAACATTTAGTGGAAAGTACAGAGTTCCCATATAGCCTCTCTCCCATTCCTGCCACTCCCCACTTGCCCCAGAGTTCCCCTTATTATTAGCACTTTGTGTTAGTGTAGTACATTTGTTACAACTGAGGAGCCCATATTGATCTGTTAACTAAAATCCATAGTTTACATCAGTATTCGCTCTTTCTGTTTTACAGTCTATGGGTTTTGACTAATGTGTAATAACACGTATTTGCTATCTCAGTATCATACAGAATACTTTCACTGCCCTAAAAATCCTCTATGTTCCAACTATTCATATTTCCCTTCCTCCCTTAACCCCAGCAACAACTGATCTTTTTACTATCTCCATAGTTTTGCCTTTTCCAGAATGTCATACAGTTGAAATCACAAAGTATGTAGCCTTTTCAGATTGTCTTCCTTCACTTAGCTATATGCATTTAGGTTCCCTTGATGTTGTCTTCACAGGAGGCCTCAAGCAGCCCAGTGTAAAGGTGCTAATGAAGAGAAACTAAAGCCTTATGACAAAAGTCAGTAACAACTTGGTAGCCATGTAAGAGAGCTACCTTGCCTCCAATTCTAATCGAGCCTTTGGATCACCTTATCCCTGGCTGACATGTAACAGCAACCTCATGAAAGACACTAAACCAAACTGTGCACCCAAGCCCCTCAAATTTCTTACCTACAGTAACTCTGACAAATAATAAATGTTTTAAGAAGGTACGCTATGGTGTATTATCTATATAACAATAGATATTTCAGGGCTATAAAAGTTTTCTCTAAGAATAATTTTTGCTATGTTCCACATGTTTTGGTAAGAACTAATAAAACCATTGCAGTGTGTTTTTTTTTTAAAGCTGTATTCTCTCTTCTCATTTTCTTCTTTGCTATGTAGAATACATAGTTCAGAAGTCTGAGTGGCAAGGGTAATGGACAGGAGTAAACTGATGCTCAGACTGCTTACTGAGCTGTGAATAATAAAATCTTTCATCTCTGTCCCAGGAGTTTCACGTTTCCTGTCAACATCCATGAATATTGTGGCCATCTAACATGTTAGCTTACAAGTATGGTAAAATCCCAGACCCTTCAGAGTTTAGACACACCCTTATAACTGCCTAAGAATTACTAAGAATGTTACTTTTTTTCCTTTTATCTCTTCTCAACAGAATATTGAGGGCATATACGTATGTGATCACATCAAATCTAAATTTTGAATGTACTGCAGACAAATTGTATAGACATGAGCCCAGTCAGGATTCTGGCCATCTCCAGGGTCACAGTTTACATGCATTGCTTAGGGTTCAGGCTGAATACTTGATAAAAGTGGAATAAAAAAGATAGGATGGTGGGTTTAAGTCACTATTTTCTAATGTACAAAAGAATACTGAAGATCACAAAGTTCACAATGACAAATAGAAAAATTATTAATATCTGTTAAGATTGCAGCTATTATATTCTGCTTCTAAACTGAGCTCTTTTTTTCGAGGTATTTGTGACATAAGCTAGGCAAATTCCAAATTATTAGCTCTTCGCTCTTTTTTCTTCTTCACATCATTCCCCTTCCTTCAGAATCATAACTGTGATTACTGAAACTTGTAGTCAAGGGCTCATCTTAGCTTTCGCAGCACAGTTAGCCATGGGAAGTCTCTGGACAAAGGAAGAACCAACAATGTAGCACACTCGAATAGGAAAGGATGGCAAGTATGCAACACTAAGTGGCATATGCTAGGTTTTATGTATACACTACAACAAACGTCCTGTCATACGTAGCCAGTTTCACCAATTAGTAGGAATGTATAACTTGTTAATACTCTATTACCTATTATTATTTTTAATATAATGAATTGGAAAACTGGTAAGTCGTTCCCAGAAAATAAATATGATTAAAAGTCTTAGATTCAGACATCTATATCTTTATGACCATGACATCTTCAAGACATTTTTATTATATTCACATACAGCTTGTAGGTGGTCATTAAATTAGCAAGAATTATCTACATTATGGCTGGTCTTTGAAAAGAATCCCCTTGAGGAATGTTAATTTACTGCTTAGGAAAGGTACCACGACAACTTCACAGTTATTAGATGATGCATATTAGCTACTACATCAGATAGACATGACCTCCCAAATTTAACTATCTTCTAGTTTCTAGACTAAATAGTAAGTCTTGAATTTCAACAGGAAGTATCTATCTTATAATATATAACAACAATCTCACATAGCTACAAAGCTTCTAAAACCTTGAACACAGTTTCCTTTTTACTATTATATTAGTACAATTTTCTAATTAATATATGCCACATTTTAAATTGTTCTATTTGACTTCTATAAATATATTTTACCTGTGTGGTCAATAAAATGACTATTCTCCATTTTGCATGATTCCTTGGACCATTATGTTGATGCCTTACAACAACAAATATTTCAGAAAATTTTAACTCATTACCATCCTATACATTATTACATTTCTTCATTTTGTAGATCATAATTAACTTCAAATTTTTAAGTAAGTAAAGCAATGGAGGGATTTCATTTTTTCCTTTATATTTCTTTAATCATTTATTCCATTAAATTGATTTTTTAAAATTATGGTAGGGTTTATATAAGAGTTCAACTCTTCTAGCAACTTGCTCTATGAAAGTAAATAATTAAATAGTGAGGATGTATCATGCTAAACCAGAAAAAAATTATATTTGTAATGTAAAAAGAAACAAGTTACTAGGGAAGATGAGGTAATCATTTAACAACATGCAAAATAAAGCCTATTTTTTCTAAGAATATAAAAGAAACATTTCGCTCAACCTTTGAAGACCATCGAGAAAATATGTTTTGCTAAACAGTTGATACTAATTACAAACAGGCTATGTCACAATAACATAATACAAGCAAAGTTTTATTGATTAGATGAATATTTACTTATTCACTTTCAAAATGTAATTTACTGGTAGCTTCTAAATCATGCAGCAGATGTTTCCTTTAAAAGGATAATTCAACTTATGTATGAGAAATGGTATGGATTCAGAAACTCACAGATTACAAATGTAAAAAAGAATTATTTATCCTTTTGAAAGTATGCACACTTTATGACTTCCTCATAGTCATATTTTCCATTCTTTGTGAGAAGAACATTCTGAATAAAGTAATAACAAAAGAGTTTATCAGGGCACTTGAAAGGGGGGTTGTTAATAATTAATGTGTTTCTTATCACTAACTTTAACATGGAATATAAAATAAGCATTTTAATTTAAACATGTCACACCTGTATGTTATATTGAATCTTTAACATATTTACTCTCAAGTCCCCATTCTCACCTAGCTTTTTACATATTTCATAGATGTATGCAAGTAGGTAGCAGAAATATATTTCTGGAGCCTGAGAAAGCTACCTAAACCTCAGTACGAATTTAGAGTCTCAGGTGTACTGTTTATAACTGAAAAAATTTCCAGTTGAAGAAAATGAGCTTGTGTTAATAATAACTATAAGAAAAAAGAAAAGAAAAGAGAAGAAAATAGAAAAAAATGAATCCTGGAAACTTGCGGTATTTAAAGGATGTATAACCCAGCATATATAAACAGGAAGCAAGGGATCCAGAAAACACTGGCTGGAGGATATAACCAAAAAGGAACTTAATAAATTTTCAATGTACCTTACCTTTTAGTTTGCAATTACTTTTAAACAAGAACTATCAACACTTATATACCTTATTCATAGGAAAAAAAACCCAACAGTGGCATTTTACCCACTAGTGCAAATCTAATAGAAAAGACTAATATATAGAGGCAGGAATAACTTCCAACCTCAAAGTATATCATCTGGGCAATGATACATCCTACTTTCCTCATCAATTTTTTTCAAATAAAGATAATCTATGTGAAGGCTCTTTGTTATATGAAAATAATTCTACAAATTTAAGTTGTTACCTCTGCATCCAAAACGATACACATAGCAAAACAAATTTGAAGTCCCTTCGGAGGCATACAGAGGGTTAGAAAATGAATTATTTTTTACATCCAACCCAAGCTTATTTGGTGTCAGTATGTTAGAAGTGTGTGTGTGGTGGGGGGAGTGTTTATTCCCTTCATGATGTTTTTTTTTTTTTTAATTCTATCCAGATAAATGTATAGGGCTTACATTAAAAATGAACATAATCTTTTCCTAAATCCTTAATGGATTAACTTGAGTTTGAAGTATTGACCAGCAGGAGAATCTATTGAATAGCTTAAGGGAAGGTTATCAGAATTAGCTAAGCAGAAATAAAAAGCATTGGAGTTTGTACAGTTTGGCCAAACTTTGAGCAGGAAAAGAGAGATGGAGAAAGAGAACCAACATACAGAACTGTACAATACTAGGGGCTGACCAAGGAACAAACTTCTCTGAGAAAATAGTTCTGCCTTGCCTTTGCAAAAGACCCCCACCTACAGTAAATATTAGTATTAGAATGATAATGAAAAAAAAGCCTGTTTCAAGTGAGTCTTGTTAGCTCCATCTTGTGGGATATTTGGAGGTGTTAAGGGTAGTGGTGGCACCTCAGATAACAGTTAAGTCTGCAGTGCACCAGACCAGTCTACGCCAAGTGAGGACTACACTTCAACACAACAGGCATCACTCAGGAGATTGTCACAAGTGCAGTTTTTTAGCCCCACTTGCCACACACTGATCAGAATCTGCAAATTAACAAGATTTCAAGGGAATTTGTATGAACATTAAAGTCTGAGAAACATTGCTCTAGAGAGCATCTGTAAATGGCTAATTGCTACTGACATCGGTCAATTCAGCATGGACAATAAATCCTGTAGTTATCTGTTGACTCATCCATCCTCCTCTTTGGCATTGATGCCTGTGAGTCAACCAGAATGAGAAAGAAGTTCCCTAGGCTGGTGTCATGAGGACTGGCTGGTTCCCAACAATCAAGCACATCTGTGGGGATGATGCAATGGAGTTACAACAGAATATGCATGGTTCCTGACTTACAATGTTTGCTTTTTTTACTTTACAATGCTGCAGAAGTGATACACATTCAGTAGACACCATACTTTTTTTTTTTAATTTTTTTTAACGTTTTATTTATTTTTGAGACAGAGAGAGTATGAACGGGGCAGGGGCAGAGAGAGAGGGAGACACAGAATCGGAAGCAGGCTCCAGGCTCTGAGCCATCAGCCCAGAGCCCGACGCGGGGCTCGAACTCACAGACCGCGAGATCGTGACCTGAGCTGAAGTCGGACGCTCAACCGACTGAGCCACCCAGGCGCCCCAGTAGACACCATACTTTGACTTTTGATCTTTTCAGGCTAGTGATATGCCATACGATACTCTCGTGATAATGGGCAGTGGCAGTAAGACACAGCTCCTAATCAGCCACACAATCACAAGTGTTATTAACAATGATACACTTACAACCACTCTGTTTTTCATTTTCAGAACAAAATTCAGTAAGTTACATGACACAGTCAACACTTTATTATAAAATAGTCGATGGTAGATGATTTTGCCCAATTGTGGGCTAATGTAAGCATTCTCAGCACGCTTAAGGTAGGCGAGGCTAAGCTATGATGATCAGTAGGTTAGATATATTAAATGCATTTTGACATATTTTCAATTTATGATGAGTTTATCAAGACATAACCCCATTATAAGCCGATGATGATCTGTATTCATCTTGGCTTTAAAGTAGCAATACTAAAATGTTTCATAAAACACTTCCTAAAAAATACTACAGGCTTACACAAATTGAAATGCTTCATTTTTTTGTAAAAAAATAATGGCTAATAGAGCATTTTCTTTAGAGATCAGGAAAAATGTTATTAATACATTTCTATGAATCACATGAATAAATATGTTAGTATATTAATTAGATACTGTTCTTTGGTTCTAAATAGAAATATTATCCTATTAATGTTTAATGCTCTATGAAAGAAAATAATTCACAACTAAGCTGTTTAATTTCTCATTTTATGCTTGCAAGTTTTAAGTAGGTTTTTACATGTTATAATAAAAGATCTTGTCAGAACTTATTTCCTGGGGATTTAGCAAAAGATAATGAATGCACTTTCCAAAAAGTTTCAAACTCTAGTTATCATCTTTAATAAATGGTTTTTCTGTTCCCTCTTAGTCCATCTACCATATTCATTAAAAAGAGCCTTCCATATTGAGAGTCCAGAAATCAATCCAAATACATTCCCCTAAATCAATTGCACCCAATAGGCTGATCTTCAGAGAGCATATACTTACACAGATTGTATGATAATGGCATTGGGGCCCATTATTAAACAACCTTTCCACTTTTGGAAAGATATTGGTCTGGAAATTTTCCAGTAGAGAGAGATTTGCAGAATAATGCATTTTCATTGTGAGTAATTCTGTGTTTTATGTAAAGCTTGAAATGAAAAAACATAAATCATTTTCTACTTACTTATAAGAATGAAGGTTGTGTTGAACTTAGAAAGTTACTCTAGAAATGAAAATACTTTATGCTAACTATAGAATGTGGAGAATTCTGAAAAATAAAATGAACAGATTTTAGTCACTTGAGCATACACCATTTTTAAAAGGTAGTTATTAGCCAATTCAGAGATTATAGTAATCATTTTAAATGTTATACTTACTAGAAAACAAGTGTTTGAGGTTAAAAATTTTTATTGTGTTTTCACCAACAAATTAATAAATTATCTAAGAAGACTTTCAGGATTAATGTAATTTTTCAGGATAATTTAAATCATGCCACAGTTAGGAATAATCATCAGGATACAGACATTATCTAAAATTAAAAAAAAATGTATTTGTAAATAATAAAATCATTCATGATTCCTAGAATGTATTCCTCCTTATTATAACAAATTAGCATTTTTGAGATATGGAAGTGATGAGAATATATATGAAATTGCATAAGCTAACAGGAAGTTCTTATACTAATAACTTTCCAATGCTATTGTTGCTATCTTAGTGCAAGCTCCCATAAATGACTAATAAAATAATCCTTTCCAATGATGCTACATAAACTGAATATTTCTAGAAAGCTCTATGAGTATATAATACAGTCACTGAATTTCATAGTTTAGATATTAAATAGCTAATGAAGAAAAGCTGAAAACTTCTTGACTGAAGATTTCCAACATTAGCCCAGACAAGAGTCCCATGAAATACACCTAAAATATAAAATGTACATAGCCCTCTGTAGCATTCAGTAGAACAGACTAGCTATCAGTGCAATAGTGCTGAATTAAAAAAAAAAATACTAGAACATTAACATTTTTAGAAATAATCCATAGCTTCAATGAGGTCATATGCAGACTAAGAGCATGTGTATCTTTACCTTAAATCCATTTTTAAGTTTTTCAGCAACAATGTAATAGACACCAAAATGGAAGCAGGGGCAAAAAGATAAGGTTGCAGTAGCCTGAACTAGAAGAAGTAGGCATCTAGTCCTGCTTCATCTTTTTTTTTTTTTTTAATGTTTATTTAGTTTTGAGAGACAGAGACAGAAAGTGACTGGGGGTGGGACTGAGAGGGAGGGAGACACAGAATCCAAAGCAGGCTCCAGGTTCTGCACTGTCAGCACAGAGTCCAAAGCAAGGGTCAAACTCACGAGCCTCCATGAGATCATGACCTGAGCCAAAATCAGACACTTAACAAACTGAGCCACCCAGGTTCCCCAAGACCTGGTTCATTCTTAAGCTTCAGTTTCTATAGTGACCAGAAAAACTCTAAATCTAATATAATTCATCCCTGCTTCAGTGTCTTAGACTACTGATAACTTAAAGCAGAAAAACTGTAAGAAATTTTAGTGCAACATAATGGGATACATGATGGAACTTACTGTCTGCTATTCTCACTGACTGGTCTGTTTGGATAATTGGGCTTAAAATCTGTTACAGATTTTGCTATTTTGTACCCTAATTCTTATCATAAAAGTGTAACTTTGTTCCCTGTGCCCAAAACTCTGAATCTCTTCTTTGAAAATTGTTTATTTCCCAGATTCTAGGATTGGAGTTTTGTCCTATATTAATCAACCTGTTAACTTCCATGGATTGAGCCCTGTCTTTGAATCCTAGTCCAGTGGAATAGAGTCTCCTACTTGATGTTTACCTTAAACCCTTACATACTTCTTACTCCTGAATTCCACATTTCTATGGTCTGACTCTTAGACCTGCTCACATGGTCTCTTTGTGAAGATAACCACCATTTAGGTATTGTTATGCCTTTAGAATATCCTACCAAACTTTATTAGGTCCTATGAAGTTGGCTATTTTCTTCAGTAAATATATAACTTTGATGATAGCTTTTCATATGATCTCCTCCAAGTTTTGTCCTCAGACACAGGAAGTCTTGACATGGTTTGAACTCTATTCTATTTTAGGAATGGAAAAACAGATGCTTATGAAATTCTAGGTATGTCCTATTAGATTAAGAAGATTCTAATAAACTGAAAATGGCATATTCGTGCCATGAAAATGTGCTTCAAAGATCTCTTATTTCAGAGAACATGATTAACTAATGCCCACTGAATGTTTACCACTTTGTGCTGAAGCCACACTTCCCCTGGAATGTTCACAGCCAGTAAGTGAATGCAGCAAGGTTACTAAAGAAAAGCAATTCCTGTGAGCAAGTCTGGGTTTGAGTACTCAGCACTAACCAGGCATAAAGCTTTCTTAGAATTGCTCTACAATCAAAGATTATTCTTCCCAACCACCCATCCTACCCTATCTCCTTCACAAGTGCCAGTCCTACATTGCAGTTTTATGTGCCCTCTTCTGACTCCCCTCATTTTTCTCCTATAAGAGTTCCCCCAATAAATCTCTTGAATGTTTAATCCTGCTGAAGGGTGGTAGAATACGCCACCCTAAAACATTCCTCTTTGGCATAAGGATTATTTTGAGTCGAAGGCACTTGGAAAACAGTAAACACAGGGAGAGGCTCTCTGAACCCTCCTTATCTGTATAAAAACAGATCCACTAAAAGGAACACAATTGTCATAAATCCCCTACCCATGAGTTTCATCAACCAAAGAAGAATGATTCATCACAGGAGAGGAGATTAGAAATCAATACCACATCTAGACCAACTTTGTGGCAAACTACCATATCTCCCATCTATGCTTCTAAGGACCCATTCATCTTTCTTAAAAATCATTTACTTTCCCTTAAACCTCCTCCTATTAAAAGACAGTACAGGGGTACCTGAGTGGCTCAATCAGTTGAAGCATGGAACTTCAGCTCAGGTCATGATCTCACGGTCCATGGGTTAGAGCCGCGCATCAGGCTTTGTGCTGACAGTTCAGAGCCTGGAGCCTGCTTCAGATTCTTTGCATCCCTCACTCTCTGCCCCTCCCCACTCACACACACACACACACACACACACACACACTCTCTCTCTCTCTCTCTCAAAACTAAACAAACATTTAAAAAAAATTTTTTAAGTATATAAGCCCTCAAAATTCACCATTTTTGAGTTCACTTTTTCCTGTGATGTTCTCATGATGTAATATTAAAATTAATAAATTTATATAGCTTTTTCCTATTAATCTGCCTATTATCAGTTGACTTTATAGACCCAGATATTGAAACTAGAAGAGCAGAGATAAAGTCTTTCCTCCCCTACACTTCCCTGGTATCTCCTGCTCAGAGATCCCAAAAAAAGATATAACAGTGATAACAACAATGTCATTTAGATGACACATTATATGATTTTTATAGATGTTACTAGTGAATGAAAAATTTATTTGCAATAATATGAACCTCTAAACAAAATAAGATTTAATATTTAGGTCTCTTTTTTCAATCTTGAGAAATTTTATTTTTGGTGACATAGTCAATTTCTACTAAAGCACTTATCTGGTTAGATTCTAATGGGAATATAGATGGAAAACCAATCAATATTTCAAAGAAATCCAACATTTTACATAAAACTATGCACAGCTCTAAATAATTTTACTTTTTAAAGCAATTAAATGAAGATTACACATTAAACCTGGCTGTTAAAAAAAAGTTCTACTCTATGTTACAACTATAAATAAATGTCCTAAAATTAAAGGAGAGAGAGATTCTAAAGATAATTAAAAATAAAACTCATCTTTAAAGATATTTCAAAATACTTAGGTAAAATATTTCCTTTAAAAGGACTTAATTAAGAATAATGAATAGTAATATTTTACTATGAATCAGAGGTTAATATGCCAACAACAGAAAAGCATCAGAAAAACATTCATAGAGTTCAAATATGATATGCAATTGAACTTGTTAGCATAAAAGTTAAAGCAAAGAAATGCTAAAATGTCTCTGAGCTATAGATTTAAGAAGTATTTAAAATGTATAGAGTTTAAAAATACTCCCCAATGGTATAATAAGTGCATTCCAAATTAAGTAGAAGTTATGCTATTTCAACTGGAATTAGTCAATAGAAATCAGCTAAAAAATTATCTGCAAATTTCTTGAGTATTTGAAAAAGAACATAAATGGTAAAATAATACCTTACTTTTTGACACTATCCTTAAAGGATGACACTATCCTTAAAGTATGGTGCCAAAAGTGACACCATACTTTTGACACTATCCATTTAAGGATAGTGTCAAAAAGTAAGGTATTATTTTACCATTTATGTTCTTTTTCAAATTAAGCAAATTAAGCAGTAGAAATTAAGAAAGCAAATTAAGCAGTAGAAAATACTACATATGTCATAATGTACAGTGTTAGTGTTATTACATCTATTTTCACAGATGAGGAAATAAGACAGGTATATATTGTGTTTTTGTCACGAATTTAATCTCAAATTCCTAATCAGAGGACAGAATGTTAAATTTAAATTTAATTCAAAAAAATTTTCGTAAAAATCAGACTTTTTTAAAGCCAACCCAGAAACCCATATCATTTACCTTTTCCAACATCAAAGAGTCAAAGTTGTTTTCTATTCTTTGCAGAACAAATGCAATAAAACATTTTTTGGCTTGTTTTCTTCCCTTTTCCTTATGTGTGAGTGATACACAAGCTCATATCTATAGTAGAGACATTTTTTGAGTCAAAATACCTGCTTTGAACTCCACCCCCCAAAATGAAACATTTTGCTTTTATTATATTCTTACACTTGTGTTTGTATATTACTCTATAAGATACTTTTATATGTGGTTTATTTGAACCATGTCTTTGATTTTTCTACTATTTACTTTTGAGTACCTAATACAGTGTCTTTCATGCAGCAAACATTCATGAAGTATTTTCCATCAACAGTGTGCATAATAATTAATATTAAGACTGCTGGAAGATGGATTTTTTTATTAACATTTGTCAATGTAATAAATTGCCAGACAGAATCTACATCTCAGATGGATATTCATGTAAGTCATATTATCCTAGAAATCACCATCTTTTCAAAACATTGTAATCATATTAATCAACATGGTACAAGACTCCTCAGTGAAAAACAGGGTGAAATTAAAAGGGAAAAAAAAACTAATAGCATTGACAATGTGTAAAAAAGAGTAATGTAAAGAAATTAATCTTTCACAAACTGTGCTCCCTCGATTACTATGATCCAGCATGTTGTAATCAATTCTAAAGGTTTATGCTATAATGACATGACAACTTGTTTCTAAGTCATTACTCTGGGGTTTACAAATTAAAAATGCTCTTTATTGTCATCCTAATGAGATGTAAAATTATAAGTTCCCTGATCTCTCAAGTAGTGAACTTAGAACAATAGTTAACTTTCTTCCCCACAATAGACACTTGATAGATACTCCATACAGAGCTTGTCGAGTGGGTGGCCCCAGATTTGTGAGCCCCACAGAAGGGAAACAAGGGGAGCAGAGTACCACCTGATCTCTGCTACCCGGAATTTGAAGGATACAGGATCTAATAACCAACATTCTTCTGAAACATATATAGAAGTACAAAGCTGATTGCATCTGCAAAGCTGAAGGAGGGGCCTACGTTGCCTAAATCCAATAACTTAGACAAATTCTGTGAGTACAGTAGCACCAAGGAAAGCAACTGAATTTGAAACACCAGGTCCAAGAAATTGACGTGTGAATGCAAAGTTAATCCATTAACAAGAAGCTATAAGGGTATATCATAAGAGAACTGAGGAAAGTCTCTTCAGTTATGATTTAAGAGAGGAGAAAAATGAAGAGGAAAAGATAACTAAAGCTTCTCCATGAAAGGAAAGTTCTAATTCCACTGTGGAAATGTGCTTTGGGGCACCTGGGTGGCTCAGTCAGTTAAGTGTCAGACTTCGACTCAGGTCATGATCTCATGGTTCGCGAGTTCGAGCCTCCTGTCAGTCTCTGTGCTGACAGCTCAGAGCCAGGAGCCTGCTTCAGTTTCTGTGTCTCCCTCTCTCCGCCCCACCCCAGCTAGTGGTGTCTCTGTCTCTGTCTCTGTCTCTCTCTCTCTCTCTCTCTCTCTCATTCACTCAAAAATGAATAAACATTTAAAAACTTAAGAAAAAGAGAAATGTGCTTCATGATTAAATACTATATTTCCCTTCTTCTCCAGTTTACAACGTGCTGCCACCGAAGATTATTACTTTGGGGGCGTCTGGGTGGTTCAGTCGGTGGTTAAGCATCTGGCTCTTGACTTCAGCTTGGATCATGATCTCACAGTTCGTGGGATTGAGCCTCACATCAGGCTCTGCGCTGACAGTGTGAAGCCTTCTTGGGATATTCATTCATATTCTCTCTCTCTTTCTCTCTCTCTCTCCCCCCTCCCTCTCTATAGATAAAATAAAAGGGAAAAAAAGATTATTGCTTTGGAGAATAAGAGTATACATTCATGTGTTTGTGTGTGATGTGTGTGGTAAGCACCTATGTCTGATGTAACAGTCACATGCTGGATACTGGAAAAAATAGAGGCATGTCATCACACTCACTTAGGTGGGAAAATGTTGAAGGTTAGAGATGAGCAGAGCTCATGACCATGCCTAGATAATTCCATTGGACTTGAACTGTCAGAGAACACCATACAATAACCTATTGCCTGTGTTTATTATTCCAACTCATTTTTTTTTAATTTTTAACATTTATTCATTCTTGTGAGACAGAGCATGAGTGGGGGAGGGGCAGAGAGAGAGGGAGACACAGAATCTGAAGCAGGCTCCAGGCTCTGAGCTGTCAGCACAGAGCCCGATGTCAGGCTTGAACTCAAGAGCTGTGAGATTATGACCTGAGCTGAAGGCAGATGCTTAACTGACTGAGCCACCCCAGGTGCCCCTATTCCAACTCATTTTGAGGAAAATTTGCTTTAGAGTGGGAGTAGAATGAGATTCATCCATTTGATCAATATGTACTTGAAGACCTATTATATTCAGTGTGAAACTAAAATAAGGATGGCTACACAAATAAGATTACATTCTATGCTGGAAGATATATCTGATGCTACACTATAAAGAGAAAAGGATATGGAGAAGGATATTTTCAGAGTTGGGCAATTGCCATTTTGTATAGGATCTATAGGGAAGGTCTCTGTAGGGGAGGAACAGTTTTTCTCACCCCTTTTATGGTCCCTGCCTGGGTCTGAAAAGTAAACTGACAGATTAACAGGAGAAAGTATACAAATCTATTTAACACAAGTTTCCTGTGACTCAGAGCCTTCATAAGTCAATGAAGACCTGGAGAAATTAGACAATATTTTTTTATGCTACCTTTGATGAAGAGTGAACAGTCTTGGAGAAATGTGGGAAGTCAGAGTACAAGAAAAGTAAACTGGGGAAAATGTGCAAGCACTGTTTGTTATAAGGTTCTTCTCAGTGTCCCCTTTTTTCAGAGATAAAGAAGCTGTTTTCTTCCTGGTATAAGGAGAATACTTCCTACATGAGGGTTTTATGATCTCTTTCAAGAGAAGGACAGAAGGAATATCAGGTCTTCTTGCTTCCATTTTCTTAAACTCCTTCATCTTAAAATATTCAACATGCCAAGGTGTCCTATTTTGAGGTAGCATATTTTGAGACCCGTCACCTCTGAGTTGAAGTGACAGAATGGCGGAATGCTCTTATAATATTCAAACATTTAATAACCTCTAAGGCATGACCATTTCCCATATAGATAGATGTCTGATTAATTATGAAGACAAGTCTGCTGCAAGATGGTCAGCATGCTTTACTGGAAATAATTCCCTGAATTTCATCTCTGCATAAGAACCGTAAGAATCACCCTGGAGTAGGTGGCCAAAAAAAAAAAAAAAAAAAAAAAAAGGCAAAGTATCAAGTTAGAAAGTTATCAAGAATTATTGAGCGGACACATGATCGTAGTGCACAGGATACAGGAGAGGAGCTGAGAAACAGAAGCTTTAATGTATATTTGAAGATAGAATATATCACGGCAAAACATTTGATAAAACTATAGCCTTTGATAATTTGGAACGCAGACCATGTGCCTTTAGAGACTATATTTCTGAGGGAAGAGGATAGAAAAAATCTGATTATTAGTGTGTAGGCTAATTTGAAAGAAGATAGTGGGGGCACCTGAGTGGCTCAGTCAGTTAAGCGTCCGACTCTTGGTTTCAGCTTAGATCTCACAGTTTGTGAGTTTGAGCCCCCATGTCTGGCTCTGCACTGACAGTGCACAGCCTACTTAGGATTCTCTCTACCCCTCCTCTGCTTGCTCTCTCACTCTCTCAACATAAACAAACAAAAAAAGGAAAAAAAAGATAGTGAAAATTCATATTTAGGGCCTGTGTTTGTTAGCTATTGCCACAATGTTGCTGCTTAACAAACCCTCAAAAAACCTAAATTCTACGTAACAAGTGTTTATTAATCAAATATCTATTGATCAACTGTGGGACTCTTGCAAGTATTCATAGTCAGCTAGGAAGTCAACAGGGAGCTTCCTCAGATGGTCTATAGTGGGAAACTCAGTACAACTCCACAGGCTCCCACTCTCTCATAGATTATGCTATGTTTGTTCTCATGACACGGCAGAGTTTCAAGAGATAAAGCAGAAATATGCAAGGGCTTTTGTAAATTCCTATATATGTACGCTAACCTATTATTGGCCAAAGCAAGACACATGAATAAATCTAGATCAAAGGAGGAAAAGACTGAAAAGTAAAAAGGCAGAGTATAGATACAGGGAGGCCACTGATTAAAGCCATTAATGAAACCAGAGGGCCTCAGAGGTTGTAAATAACAAGGAACAAAAGGTATGATTTTTGCCCAAATCCTTTTTCAAAAGCCAAGTAAGATAGGAGAATCAACTATCAAAGATCTGTAGCAAGTACCTTGTCTTCCTGTTGTACCCATTGTTTGGAATAACTTTAAGGTAGCTGTGTCAGATGTGATTTGCTAGAAAGATTCATGACTTGGTAAACCTATTACAGGAATGACTACTATTTATTATACCAAAAGGAATCAAATCAGCAAAGGAAAAAAGTGCATGGGACAAATTCCATTAAAAAAACAGATGCAAGCTTCTGAATGACCTTTCACAGGGGAATTGCATGGATGCACTTAATTTTCTGAATAATGATGTATGATAACACATCCAAAGTATTGTTAACCAGGAAAGATCACCCAAGCCTTGGTTTCCAGGTTTCCCACTGGAGGTGTCATACACGCATGTAGCATCTGTGTGAGGGACTTCAGGTACCTAGACATCAGTCCCAGAGAGCAAAAAACAGGAGTTCACCATTAATCACGTTATTAGCATAAACTATCTTATCAACCTGACACCTCATGGCCCAAGGCCTCAGGCATACAAAAACAGGTGCACACTACAAGTTATATTTTTAGCATAAACTATCTGATAAAACTGCCACTGGCCGACATCAAATCTCAGGCATACAAAAAACACTCCTGTCAGGAGGAGTATTATAAGGGCACAGAGCTCATCTCTAGGAAACTGGCCAAGGGCCAATCTTGATGACAAGCCTTTCTTGAAAATGTGAAGGGTCGGAGCAACCCAGGCCTGCTGAGTTAACTCTTTCCAGCCCAGTAATCGAAAATAAAATGAGGCCAACTGGGAGAGGTCAAACACAAAAGTCAAAAACATAAAGCAGGCAAACATCCATGGAAAGAACTAGAGGTACAGAAATAGGTACTAAAAGTCAATAGCTCAGAAAAAAGCCAAGTACTTGAAGAAATTACTTTGATAAAGAAAGAAAGAAAGAAATGAAGAAAGGAAGGAAAGGGCTTGTTTGGCATAATATCTAATAATTTTCTGATTTCTAAACCAGCGCCAATGTAGGACGTACTTTCCAACCCCCTTTCCTGATGAATGACATACATAGACTGTGCAAGAAAAATAAATGTTAACTGTATGTCATTGTAGTGTTGGTCTCTTTAGTCTCTTTAACTTTCATTCTAAATAAAATACTAAAAATCAACCTATGAAAATATGTTCATGTCCTATGAAAAATGATACAAAGTGTACTGGAATACAATAAAAAAAAAATCAAGAGAGGTCTCATGTTTATGGGTAGAAAGATTAGTATGATAAAGATATTAATCTTCTTCAAATTGATTCATAAGTACTTTGTAACTCCAATTGTTAACATGAATTGAATGGTTCTAAGATATATATGAGCTATATAATAAATATATGTATAATATATATATTATATATTATATGTATGAGCTATATAATAAATATATGTATAATATATATAACTATGAGGTATATATATAAAGCTATATATATATGAGCTATATAATAAATATATGTATAATATATATATGAGCTATATGAGCTATATAATGAGCTATATAATAAATGAGCTATATATAATGAGCTATATAATAAATGAGCTACATATATGAGCTATATAATAAATATATGTATAATATATATAACTATGTATATTTAAAGTATTCAATTTGATACTTGACAAGTATATATACCCATGAAGCAATCGCCACAAATATTATGACAAACTTCCGACATACTCAAAAGTTTTCTCCTTCCTCTTTGTAATCCATGTCTTCTCAATCCCTTTTCCCACAAGCAAAGAACTGGTTTGCTTTTTGACAGTACAAGACAGTATGTGTTTTTTAGAGTTTTATACAATTAAAATCATACTGTATAATTTTTTCCCCTGGATTCTTTCATCACCTGTAATTGTTTGGAGATTCATCCACATTTTTACCTGTATTAATTGCTTGTTCTTTCTTATTGCTAAATAATATTCTATTATACAGATATATCTCAAATTGTCCACCCATCACCTGTTGATGGACATTTTTGATTGATTCTTGGTTTAAGGTATTACAAATAAAGCTGTTGTGAACATTTGGATGCAAGTCTTTGAGTGAACATATGCTTTCTCCTTGGTAAATACATAGGACTAGGTTTGCTATGTCATGATAGCAATACATATAACATTTTTAAAAGATGAGACTCTCTCCAAGATGGTTGTATATTTTACATTTCTGCAACCAATGCATAACCATTACAGTGGCATCCCATCCTAACTAACACTTGTTTTCATTAGTCCTTTTGAATTTATCCACTTTGAAAAAATCCATTTAGCCATTAGTGAGCATGTAGTGAATGATACTGAATTTGGGGGATTGGGGGTAGGGGTTGAGGGACTCATTTTTAAATGAGAAAAGGCTTACATGTAATTAAAGCACATGAGTGAATTTTCATGTATGTGACTTTTTAAAACTTATTATTGAAGGTTAGAATACAATGTTATATTAGTTTCAGGTGCACAGCTTAGTAATCTGACAATTCCATACATTTTTCAATGTTCACCATAAGCATAGTCCCAAGTGAAATATGGCTTTAATTCATATTTCTCCAAAGATCAATGACATTGAGTACCTTCTCATGCAGTTATTTCCCATCTGCATATCTTCTTTGGTGAAGTGTCTGACTCTTTTGCCTATTTTTTAATTAGATTGTGTACTTATTGTTGAGTTGTAAAAGTGTTTTATATATACTAAATATAAACCCTTGGTCAAATCTATATCTTGCAAATATTTTATCCCAGTATATGTCTTGCTTTTTTATACTCTTAGCAGTGTCTTTTGAAGAACAAACATTTGTAATTCTGATGAAGTCTATTTTCTTTTCTTTTTTTTTTTTTTTTGCTATTTTTCTTTTTAAAGAAATCTTGGTCAAATAAAAATTTGATTTTGTAAGATTTTTTTTACCTATGATTCCTTCTAGAAATTTAATACTTAGATCTATACTGACATCAAGTTAATTTTGTACATGGTTTGAGGAAAGGTTGTCTCTTGTTTTTAATGGCCATCATTGGTCCAGCATCACTTGTTGAAAAGTTATTTTTCCTACTGAATTGCCCTGGAGCCTTTGTCGAACTTCAATTAGCCATGTATGCATAGGTCTTTTATGAATTCTCTATCCTGTTCCATTGAGCTAATTGCCATTGTTACGCCATTTTGATTACTAGAGTTTTATTCTAAATCTTAAAGTCGGGTAGTATAAATCCCAAATTTTATTATTATAATTCAAACTTCTCAGTTATTCCAGGTACATTTCCATGTAAGTTTTGGAATCAGCTTATCAATTTCTACAAAAAAAAAATGTGAAGTTTTGAATGGGATGGTATTGATCTTTATGTCAATTTAGGGAGAAATAGCAAAGAGCTAGGTCAGGTCTAAGTAGTCCCATGAGATTTGTGTAATTACTTTCCCATTTTATAGATAAAGAAACTAGAGGCAAGAAACATAGTAACTTGCCCAAAACCACGTAGGTAATAAGGTATAGAATTCAGATTAAAAAGTCTGACTCTAAAGCCCTTGAACTTACCTTAAAACATTTTCTGATACTCTAGTGCTCATTTCTCAGTACCTTTAATATTTCCCTTCAAACATTTTTACTTATTTCCATTTTCTCTTACAATAATTGTAGACATACTTAAGATCAAAATACAAACACTAAATTAAAAGACATTGGCAATAGTATTAGAATCAAGGGGGTACTTTGAAATATAAAGAGTTATTACAACAATAAGTAAAATATCAAAAATTAATAGAAAGAGAAAAATAAATAGGATTTGTTTGAACAACTAATGCTTTAGGAAGATCTATGAGGTCCAGCAAAACATAGTACCAAATTAAATTCTGGTAAAAATATCTGAGGAAAATGAATGACTTAAAGTAAGAGTAGGGATAATGTTTAGATCTAAATAATGATTATCCCTACATAGAGTACAAAGGACATGGAATCAGTAAAGATGACCATTTTTTTTAAGTTGATGATTTTCTACATGTTTAAAGTGAGAACGTAAATCTAGTCCCTCTTACTCCATCATAGCCAAGAGTGAAAGTGTCTAATGGCATCTACCGGTGAACAGAACAGAGCAGTAAATGGAGATAAATTGCCATAAAGTTCTTTCATTAGTCAGAAAGTGGTAGAGGAACTAACCTGGGGTAACTTTTCAAAATAAAAGAAAATGATTCAAGATGGAAACATTATGGTAGCTAGCATAAACAAAAATCAATTTGAAATAAATCATAAATATAAATATAAAAAATATACTTCATGCAAATAAATTTATGAGTATATATCTGTAATCTTAGAATAAGCCAAGTTTAGAAAAACAGGATACAAAATTAAAGTAAAAGAAAAAACACATAAACAGGACTTTATTTATTTTTTAATTTTTTTTTTTAACGTTTATTTATTTTTGAGACAGAGAGAGACAGAGCATGAACGGGGGAGGGGCAGAGAGAGAGGGAGACACAGAATCAGAAGCAGGCTCCAGGCTCTGAGCCATCAGCCCAGAGCCCGTCGCAGGGCTCGAACTCGCGGACCGCGAGATCGTGACCTGAGCTGAAGTCGGACGCTTAACCGACTGAGCCACCCAGGCGCCCCAATAGGACTTTATTTAAATAAGAAATTTATACCATTAGATAATCAAACTCTGGGCCATAATAAAGTGACACTCACTTTATTTTTTTTTTTTAATGTTTGTTTATTTTGGGGAGAGAGAGAGACAAGTGTGAGCGGGCAAGAGGCAGAGAGAGGGAGACACAGAATCCAAAACAGGCTCCAGGCTCTGAAATGTCAGCACAGAGCCCGACGTAGGGCTCGAACTTGTGAATCACAAGATCATGACCTGAGTCAAAGTCAAACGCCAAACCGACTGAGCCATCCAGGAGCCCCAACACTCACCATAATATGAAAATAAACCAGAAACTTAAACAAAATAGATGAAGCAATGATTTTAAGACACCAGATACTAGTAATAAAATGATCCCTGAGAGAACAGAAACAAATGAGGTGGAGTTTACAATTAACTCAGCTTACTGCCTGGAGAGAATTTCTGGGTACAGCAGAGAAAGGAGGAAGTAGACTTTATAAATTATAGAAGCAAAGGGTAGAGTTCTGAGAGGGCAAGTTCTAGAATTTGAGAAAGTACACAAGAGGAGGGAGTGATAAAGGAAGGGGAAGAGGGAGAAGGACAAAGGGAAAGAAGGTGATGGGGAGAGAGGGAGCTTCAGGATCTGCAGAAGGGTCCCTTCAAGCCTTTGGCTGAATACTATTTGGTGCATGTATGTGAAAAAATGACCCAAACCCAGAGAAAGAACAACCATAAAATATCAGCAGTACAAATATTAGAACTACACAAGCGTGAGAATAGTTCATGATCCCCTTCCAGCTAGAGCAAAAAAATCCACCTAATAGAGAAGACATCATTGGGTAAGTCCTCAGAACTATTTTTTTCTTTAATAGTAAGATCTAAATAGCATGATTACATAGGGGTAATACAAATCAACACGTTTGGTATAATGCATAAAGCTGAATACACACACACACACACACACACACACACACACACACACACACTCACATAAATGAATGCATATAAAACTTGGAAAATGTGAATAAAGCTAGTGTACTGTATCAATGTCAATTTTCTGGTCATAATATTATACTATAGTTATACAATATGGTCCCCCTCACCGTATGAGGGGGTAACTGAGTGAAAGGCATATAGGATCTATCTACAATATTCTTTCAAATGCATGTGTATCTACAATTATCTCAGAATAAAAAATTATAAATAAACTAATCAAAAAGGAAATTTGGTCTTAAGTTAATTATATATAATTAAAATATACTTATATAAATGTGTTTCAAGAAGTGTATGCCTTAATGTAAAAGGGAATATATTTAAGCACAAAGGCTGACTTCATTTCTAGGTTTTTAGGTTTAAAGTACTTTTTTTTCCCTTTGGGGCCAAATATTATTACCTTTTATGAGATAAATTAAGCACTCTATAGATTTGTCAATGCCCTCGTTGCGTTTTCTCCCCTTCAAATATCTACTGCTGCAATGTCTTGAACACAGAAATTTTCCTTTTCCTTCTCCAGAAAGGAAAATCTTACTATTGCTTCACTTCTTTTAGTAACATAGGATTCATGCAAAACTCTAGAAACTACCTTGATAGTATTGATAATTCTCTGCTAATGGTTTCCACTTAAATATAGAAACTACAATGTCCAAGCTTACTGGCCTATCACTTACTTAAATTCACTATATCTTTCCAAATAGCTGAACTAATTGTCCTCAGTCAAGCATACTAGTTAAAAAATGAAAGAAATGGACTGATGATTTTCCTTGTTGGAGGTATACATTTCCTTTGAACTATTATTTTAAAGTTTTGTAAAGCCTTGCCTTTTATCTAATACTGCACTCACCATCAATTTTCCTCAATCTTGCTATGTGCTTACGAATGTTATCCCTGTTCCTGTCTCTTTTTTTTTTTTTTTTTAATATATGAAATTTACTGTCAAATTGGTTTCCATACAACACCCAGTGCTCATCCCAAAAGGTGCCCTCCTCAATACCCATCACCCACCCTGCCCTCCCTCCCACCCCCCATCAACCCTCAGTTTGTTCTCAGTTTTTAACAGTCTCTTATGCTTTGGCTCTCTTCTATTGCGAATTTAAGTGGAAAAGGACTCATACAATATGCAACTGAATCTCTGTAACATACAAGATAGCTTTTACAACATTTTCTTAGCCTGGAATTGGTCATCCACCTCTGTGTGTTCAAGACTCTTTATAAGGGCTAATAATTATTTTATTTCTGATACTTGTCTGTACTGCAATTTTCTAATGTATCCTGTCCAGTCTTAAATGATTCTTCACAGTTACTGTAAAGTCAGATAATTCAGTAATTCATGCTCAAACAAAAGGAAAAGGAGGGAGTTACTCTAATATAACTATAAACAATATTTCTTAAACTTTATTTATTTTAAAGAGGGGGAGGGACAGAGACAGAGAGAGAGGGAGGGAGGGAAGGAGGGAGGGAGAGAGAGAATCCCAAGCAGGCTCCGCAATGTCAGGGCATAGCCCAATGCAGGGGTTCAAACTCACAAACTATGAGATCATGGCCTGACATGAAATCAAGAATCAGACATCTGACAAGAATCAGACAACTAAGCCACCCAGGTGTCCCAATAAATGATATTTTCTAAATACCCTCCTGTTCAGTAGAGTTTTGGCAATGGTGCAGTCCTGAACACCATAGATTAATAACATGTAGGGGTGGGGCCAAGATGGTGGAGCAGCATGGAAGTTCTTGACTTCTCTCATCCCTTAAAGGCAGCTAGACCAGCACTAAACCAATTTTCACACCTAGGAAATTTATCTGAGGATTAACACAACAATCTGCGTAACTTGAGCCACAGATCTTGGCTGATACACACTGTGTGGAGAGATGAACTGGGGGAGAGAGAAGCCATGGAGGGTAGGGAGCTGCTTTTGTTGAGAGAGGACAGAGTAAATGGGGAAAAGTGTGGCACGTCAGGAAAGTACAGAAAAAGCATTCCCCTGAAAGTAGCTGGAGAGAAAGAAAAAGAGTGGAAACACTCACAAGGGACTAAACAAGAAATCTGTTTCCCTAAACCACTGACCTGGAGAAAGGAAAGGTTTCAATTCCATTAGTACTCTATAAACAGGGGAGTGCAGAGTGTGAAATTCTGGAGCTCAATACCTGGCAGTGCTCTGGTGGGGAGAAAGATCGAATCTCCAGGAGTAGGCAGTGATGTCCAAGGGGTTCATGGGCCAAAAAGGGAGAAGCAGTTCCCCTGCTTGGAGGGCATTTGGTAGAGGAACATGGTCTCCCACAGGCAAAGGTCCCAGCAGACCCTGGAGAATAGCCACATTTTCTGGAATTGGAACAAAGATGATACAGTGTGGTGAAAACTGGTGCTGGCTATGTGTTGTGATTTGCCATAATCTCTGAACCTTTGCCATTGCATGATTGCATGAATTTATTCTGGGGTAAGCCAGTACCCGGCCACAATCTCAGAACCTCTGCCTCAGCAAGATCACATGAATGTTCTCTGGGGCAAGCCTGCATCTGACCATTGCTCAGTGAGACCCTCTCCCAGCGGGTTGGAGCAGGTCCAAGCCACAGGGTTCTCAGAAGTGAGGGGTTTGGAAACGCAGTCCCATCTGAGATAAAATTTGGGAGGGAGGTTCCTGGAAGGCTGACAGCTTGGATACAGACAGTGTAGAAGTGGGGAGTGGACAGAATCCTGAGACAAGGGATGGGTGCCTGTTTGTGGGTTGGTATGAGTGCAGAGTTCCTGTGCCAGAAACTAGGAGGCTGGGTGATGCTATTTTCACTTCTCACGTGCATGCACATACACGCTCACACTGATCTACCCCATTCTGTTTTCTGGTTCATTTATTTGTTGTTGTTTTTGCTTTTGTTTAAATTGTTTTGCTTTTTTTTCTTTTTCTCAGATACAGAAAGAGAAAATTTTGTTTTTATTTTCCTTTTTTTAAAAAAATATTTTAAATTTGGGACACCTGGGTGGCTCAGTCAATTAAGCATCCAACTTCGGCTCAGGTCATGATCTCATAGTTCTTGAGTTCGACCCCCACATTGGGCTCTGGGCTGACAGCTCAGAGCCCAGAGCCTGCTTCAGATTCTGTGTCTCCCTCCCTCCCTGCACTGCTCACACTCTGCCTCTGTCTCTCAAAAAAATGAATAAATGTTTTAAAATATATATATATTTTTCTGTTTACTATTTTTTGTATTTTTTTTATTCTATTTCACTTTCTTCATTTCATTACTTTTCTTCCTTTTCTTCTTTACTTTCCCTTTTATCTCTATTTTATCAAGCTTCTTTCAACAAGCAGACCAAAACACTCCTAGGATCTAGCTTTCTTTGTTTGATTTTTTGGGTTGTTTTCAATTTTTTTATTTTTTTAAATTTTATTTTATTAATTCTTTTTCTTCCTCCAAAATGACAAAACAAAGGAATTCACCCCAAAAGAAATAATGGGAAGAAATGACAGTCAGGGGCCTAATCAACACACATATAAGCAAGATCTGTGAACTAGAATTCAGAACTATAATAATACTAGCTGGGGTTGAAAAAAAGCACAGAACCCCTTTCTGCAGGCTTAAAAGAAGTAAAATCTAGTCAGGATGAAATTAAAAATTCTATAACCCAATGTAATCTTGAATAAATGCCAGTGATATAGAAGATGTAATTATGGAGAATAATGCAGTAAAAAAGAGGGAAACCAAGGCAAAAGAACATGATACAAAAATTAGAGAACTCAGTGACTTATTAAAAAGAAATAACATCCATATCATAGGAGTCCCAGAAGATGAAGAGAGAGAAGAGGTAGAAGGTTTATGTGAACAAATTATAGCAGAAAACTTTCCTAATCTAGGGAAAGACACAGACATCAAAATTCAAGAAGCATAGCGAACCCCCCCCCCAAAATTACCATCAACAAGGCATATCATAGTCAAATTCACAAAATACACAGATAAGGAAAGAATTATGAAAGTAAAAAGGGACAAAAGTCATTAACCTATAAGAGAAGACAGATCAGGTTTGCAGCAGACCTATCCACAAACTTTCTAAAGAAGGTAGAAAGGTCTGATACACAACTTAATCTTACAGCTAAAAGAGCTGGAATAAGAACAGCAAATAAAGCCCCAAACCAAGAGAAGACAGGAAATAATAAAGAATAGAGCAGAAATCAATGATATCAAAATAAATAAATAAATAAATAAATAAATACCCAGTAGAACAGATCAATGAAATCAGGAGCTCGTTCTTTGAACGAATTAACAAAACTGATAAAACCTAGCCAGATTGATCAAAAAGAGAAAGGAAAGTACCCAAATAAATAAAATCATGAATGTAAGAGGAGAGATCACAACTAACACTACAGAAATACAAACAATAAGAGAACATTAAAAGCAATTATATACCAATAAATTGGGCAAACTATAAGAAATGGACTGATTCCTAGAAACATATACACTACCAAAACTTAAGCAGGCAGAAATGGAAAATTTCAAGAGATCCATAACCAGTAAAGAAATCAAATTCGTAACCAAATATCTGCCAAAATACAAGAGTCCAGGACTGGATGGCTTTCCAGGGGGAGTTCTACCAAACATTGAAAGAAGAGTTAACATCTATGCTTTTGAAGCTGGTCCAAAAAATACAAATGGAAGGAAAACTTCTAAACTCATTCTACAAGGCCAGCATTACCTTGATTCCAAAACCAGACAAATACCCCACTAAAAAGGAGAACTACAGACCAATTTCCCTGATGAACATGGATGTAAAAATTATCAACATGATACTAAGCAACCAGGTCCAACAATAAATTAAAAGAATTATTCGCCATAATCACTTTATACCTGGGATGCCGGGCTGGTTCAATATCCACAAATTAATCAATGTGACACATCACATTAATAAAAGAAAGGATAAGGACCACATGATCTTCTCAATAGATGCAAAGAAAGCATCTGAAAAAATACAGCATCCTTTCTTGATAAAAAGCCTCAAGAAAGTAGGGATAGAAGGATCATACCTCAAGATAAAAAGCCAGATATGAAACACTCACCATGAATATCATCCTCAATGGGGAAAAACTGAGAGCTTTTTCCTAAGGACAGGAACAAGGCAATAATGTCTACTCTCACCATTGTTATTCAATATAATGTTGGAAGTCCAAGCCTCAGCAATCAGATAACACAAAGAAATAAAAGGCATCCAAATCAGCGAGAAAAAAAATCAAACTTTCACTCTTTTCAGACAACATGATACTCTATTGGGAAAACCCAAAAGATTCCACCAAAACACTGCTAGAACTGATCCATGAATTCAGCAAAGTCACAGAATATAAAATCAATGTACAGAAATCCGTTGCATTTCTATATAACAATCATGAAGCAGGAGTAAGAGAACTCAAGGAATCAATCCCAATTACAATTGCACTAAAACCCATAAAATGCCTAGGAATAAACCTAACCAAAGAGGTGAAAAATCTATACACTAAAAACTACAGAAAGCTTATGGAAGAAATTGAAGAAGATAACCCCCAAAATGGAAAAATACCCCATGCTCGTGTATTGAAAGAACAAATATTATTAAAATGTGGATTCTACCCAAAGCAAACTATATATCCAATGACATCCCTATTAAAATAATACCAGCATTCTTCACAGAGCCAGAACAAACAATCCGAAAATTTGTATGGAACCAGAAAAAACTCTGAATAGCCAAAGCAATCCTGACAAAGAAAAGCAAAGCAAAGCTGAAGGCATCATAATTCTGGACTTCAAGATGTATTACAAAGTTGTAATCATCAAGACAGTATGGTACTGGTATAAAAACAAACACTAGAACAGAATAGAGAACCCAGAAATGGACCCACAAATGTATGGCCAACTAATCTTTGACAGGGAAGGAAATGATATCTAATGGAATAAAGACAGTCACTTCAGCAAATGGTAATGAGAAAACTGGACAGCAACATATATAAAAATGAACCTAGATCATTTTCTTACACTGTACACAAAAGTAAACTCAAAATGGATGAGACCTGAATGTAAGATAGGAAGCTATCAAAATCCTAGAGGAGAAAGCAGGCAACAACCTCTTTGACCTCGGCTGCAGCAATTTCTTACTCAACACATCTCTGGAGGCAAGGGAAACAAAAGCTAAATGAACTACTGGGACCTCATCAAGATGAAAAGTTTCTGCACAGTGAATGAAACAATCAGCAAAACTAAAACACAAATGATGAAATGGGAGAAGATATTTGCAAATGATATATGAGATAAAGGGATAGTATCCAAACTCTATAAAGAACTTATCAAAATCAACACCTAAAAAACAAATAAGCCAGTGAAGAAATGGGCAAAAGACATGAATAGACACTTTGCCAAGATGTGGTATACATATACAATGGAATATTACTCGGCAATCAAAAGAATGAAATCTTGCCATTTGCAACAATGTGGATGTGTATTATGCTAAGCGAAATTAGTCAGAGAAAGACAAATATCATATGACTTCACTCATATGTGGAATTTAACACACAAAACGGATGAATATAAGGGAAGGGAAGCAAAAGTAACATAAAAACAGGGAGGGAGACAAACCATAAGAGACTCTTGAATACAGAGAACAAACTCAGGGTTGCTGGGGAAGTTTTGGGTGGGGAGGATGGGCTAAATGGGAAAAGATCATTAAGGAGGACACTTATTGGGATTAGCGCTGGGTATTATATGTAGGGGATGATTCTCTGGATTCTACTTCTGAAATCATTATTGAACTACATGCTAGCTAACTTGGATTAGATAGATGATAGAAAAATTAGATAGATGATGGATAGATAGATAGTCAGATAACCTAATGAAGCCTTTATCTACCTTTGGCCAAAATGGTAAACAGAGAATAACACAATTACCCTGATAGCTGACAACTGGTAGCTTGCCTAGAAATTATACCAATCCATGGTGTTCCTGCTGAATTTAAATAACTTAACAGAATATCAACATCTGATGACATTACTCCATGGCTGTAACAGAACAAAACAAAATACAAGGACATCACACAAAAACAAAAATTACTATCTCTTTCTCTCTCCTGACCAAATACTTGGCCACTACATCTGTAACTATGACAATTCTAGCTCTACTTTTCCACTTTACCTACTAGATTAAAAATTATTAAAATACACATAGTAATTTGCCAACATTCCATAACAAATACTAATCCAGAACATAATCCCCTTTTATTTTCCTTCTCAAAAATCACCTAGGATAAACCAAAAAACAGTAAAGGCCCATGCTATCCTTTACTGACACAACCTACAATTCCACACTTGTCCCATCATCATTGCTACAGCAAGTTAATAAATCTACTTTGACTCTAGGTGTGTTCCTGATGGTCTTTAGACATTATGGTTTATTAAGCTCACACACAACAGGAGGGCTTAATTAGAAAGACTATGACTGCAGTACCTGGGTGGCTCAGTTGGTTAACCTTCTGACGGTTGATTTTACCTCAGGTCTTGATCTCAGTGTCATGAGTTCAAGCCCTGCATTGGGCTCCATGCTGGGCATAAAGCTTACTTAAAACAAACAAAAAAAAAAAACAAAACAAAACAAAAAAAAGAAAAAGAGAAAGGCTATGACTATGACTATTCCAAACATTAGTTAGCCTGTATATTAAATGGAATTTTCATAGTTTGTTGATGTGAATGTAAATTGGTATGACCACTTTAGAAAATTCTTCAGCTATATCTACCTAAGCTAAATATATAACTATTCCATGTTCCAAGACTTCCATCCTAGGTTTATGGCCAAGAGATAAGGAAATGCATAGCCACTAAAAGATAAGCATGGAATGTTCATGGCTCTTCTATTCAAAATAGCACCAAACTGAAAGCAAGCCTAAAGTTTATCCCCCCAAAAAAGTAAAAAGGTAAATCACTTACTTACTACACAGCGATATGAATGAACTAATTAATATTATACTTCATATGAATTAATCTCAAAAACATGTTGAGCAAATAAACCAGACACTAAATGTACATGCTGGATGAATTCCTTCATATATAAAGTTTAAAAAGAGATTCTAATACAGTTATAATTTAGAATATTGGTTATACCTAACATTTAGTTACTAGAAGCACAAAGGGGATTTAGGGAGATCTGGTAATCCTCTGCTTCCTGATCTGGATTACATGAATATATAATGCTTGTGGAAATTCATAAATCTGTATAGATGTCCACTTCTCTGTTTGCTAAAATTTTTGTTTTGTTTTGTTTTGGGGATTTGCAGAGTCATCTGAGGCTTTATTTGGGAAAAGACACTTGAATTGGCTTTTAGTAGGGGGTACTGGCAAGAGGGGGTACCCAGGGCTGCAGACTCCCTGCTAAGGGTAGGCTGAGGACCTGTGCTGAGCCTCAGGCATGTCTCCTGTTCTCCAAGGCTCCCCTTGGAGGAGTATAGCTCCTGCCCACAAAGGCTCTATGGTAACCACAGGAGTAGGAGGCCAGGAGGAACCACAGATGTTGTTCACTTGGACAGAAGGACGTTAGATGACTTGCACACCAGCTTCCCATGATAGGTCTCAATCTTCTTCACAATCATTGCCATGGAGAAGCTGACAGGGCTGAAGGAACTGGATCCCTCACCAGAGCTGAAGTTACACTGGAAGAAGCTGAGTTCATAATTGAGGCCAGGGCTTGTGAGGCCCCAGTAAGCCAAGCTCAGCCCACCTGAGTAGCCATTGGTGGTCTTAGTTTGGATACTCATGTTCTGCATACCAGACTCCAACAAGCTCTCCTTACCCTCCAGGAGCTTGTTGTCAGTGGTGATCTCCATGTCCAAGGCCAGCTTGATGTTCATGAGCTCCCTCAGCCACCATGCCACGTCCTCCTTGGCTCACAGCAGGGTGTCCTCCAGCTTGGCCAGCTTGGCACTGGTGTCCTTAATGGCCAACTCCCTGCACTGCTAAGCATTAGCTGTGGCAGACCCCAGGGAAGCCCTCTGGCCTTTGAGTCTCTTGATCTCAGCCTAGAGTTGTCTAATGTTCTGTTTCATCTTGGAAACCTCCATCGTCTGTGATGGAAGTCATCCCTGTGCTTCCTAGCCAATACCTGCAGCTCTTCCCACTTAATCCAGTACATGGTCTCAGTCTTAGCCCAACTGCAGTTGGCAATGCCCTCATAGTAGGCCTTGACCTCAGAGATAATGCTGTCCAGGTCTAGGGAGAAGATGTTGTCCATGGACAGGACCACGGACATGTCTGAGATCTGGGACTGCAGATTAAAGATCTCCTCTTCATACATCTGCCTTAAGAAGCCAATCTTGTCAGTCAGCTCTTCCAGGCAAACTCCAGCTTCAACTTGTTCACATAAGCTTCCTCCAAATCCTTCTTGTTAAGAACAAACTCATTCTCCATGTCTACACTCACTTTGATCTCCTCCTCCTATTCTTGAAGTCCTCCACCAGCCCCTGCACATTGCCAAGCTCCACCTCCGGCTTCAGCTTCTCCTGGCCCAGTGTGTTCAGCTGCCATTCAAGATTGTTGACATAGCTCTTGAACACATTGCCCATGTTGCTCCATGCTACCGTAGAAGGCTCCACCTCATCTCCAGAATTTTGTTCTGCTGCCCTAGGTGCTACATTTTATCGATGAAGGAGGCAAACTTGTTTTTGAGGGTCTTGATCTACTCCTTCTCCTGGGTGTGCACAGTCTGGATGCTGGGGCCCACTGCCAGCTTACAGGGGTTCAGCAGGCTTTGGTTCACTGAGAGAGCTGTGACGCGCCCCCACACCCCTGGCCACACCACAACCCCGACTACATTCATGCAGGTGACCAGACCACTCTGGAAGCTGCTGCTGCTGCCACCCACTCAGGGAAAGGCAGAGGAGGTGATGTGGGCAGCAGGCACACTCGTGTATGAACGGCTGCTGAAGGCCTAGGCTCTGGAGGTGGACATGTTGTAGGACTTCTGGGTCACCCTGATGCACATGGTGAAGGCTGGGGTGCAGGTGAGTAGGTTGAAACTGACAGAGCTTTGAGAACGAGCTGAGAAGCTGCTTTTAGGTAGGCTAAATTTTTTGAATTTACATGTTTTCATAAAAATGTAGAAGGCACACCAAAACTGAACTCTCATTCTTGCATAAAGATTCTATTAAAAAGAAGACTACTTTAGATATAGTTACTGTATTATTCAGAGTCCCACCATGAAACACACAGCACATCAAAGGTTAGTTGAAACAAGTTTAAGGAAGAAACAGTCTGTACAAGTGTAGGCAGAATTCAGTGCAGTATGCCATGGTGATGCACCCAGGAGCTAGCAAGAGTAGGAAACTCTTACGCCTCAATGAGGAAGGGGTAAGAGTTACCAGACACCAGCAAATACTGTAGTAGATGATGAGCACCTCAAAGGGAGCAGCCGCTGCTAAAACCTTACTCTGGCAGGGAAAGGAAAAAGGAAATAATTACTTTGAGCTTTCTTTTTCTTTCCACAATCAGCTCTCATGTTGCTAATCCAACCAGAACCTGAGTTAAAGGGATTTCAATAGGTACAATTTATAACAAGTAGTTTCCCAGAGTATAGAGCAGAGCAGAGGAGGGTAGAGAAAGAACCTGAAAGGGTAAATGGAGAAAACTAGCAGTTGTAGAGTCTATAGAGTAAGTATTTACAATGTACTTGTACTGGATACTGTCTGCCTTCATTATAAGGAAAACATATACTTTTCATCTTACTCCAACCTCTCTCATTTTTTTCATCTTTCTTTCTATGAGGCTAATTGCTATTTGAATTGTATTTTCACTGCTTCATTTTTTGAAACACAGTATCTTTAAATTTTGATCAAAATAAAGTAGTATGATAAATCAGGAGAGCAGAAATTTCTCCCCAAATAGCAGAAATTGTGTATTTTTGTGGATCTCAAAAATATTGTTTCCTGTTTAATGTGTGTTACAAAACTTGTCCTTCTAGGCATTTTGACTTTCAACCCATAATCCAGAAAAATTAAATAAGCAAATACTTAGTTCAAACTAGTCACTGGTCAGGATAAGCATAAAGTAACAAGATAACTGAAGATTCATTTACAATTATTTATTCTTTGACTTGGAATAGAGAGTCTTTTACAAACAGCTCAATTTGTATTTTAGGCTTCCTTTAAAGAATATGTTTTACCTGTAATTCCCCTCCCCCAAAGAAAAGCATTTTTTAATGTTTAGCAATAATAAAGTATTAGCCATTTTTCCCCATCAGCTAAAAAGAATAATATACAACTAATTATGCTTGTATGAGTAAAAAAAGAAAATCCTGAAATTTGTTCTAAACATTGATATAAATAGTTAAAACTTGACATCTATAAAAACACTAAAGTTTATCATCTCTATGGGATATTTTTAAACTTTTTAAGACATAATTTTTATGTTTCTAAAATCTGATTATTGGCATATGCATAAAACAGTTTTAGAAAATCTAAATGATTATCACTAGCTAAATATTCCTTTTAAAAACTTGCCAAATAAGAACAGTTCAAAAATGTGATCACCCTAATCTAAATTCGAATCAAACATCTATAAAGGGAATTCAGGACTTTAAATTAAAACTATCTTCTGAATGTGTAAATCAAAGTTATGCTTATAAGTACTAATTAGATTGTATTTAATTAAATCTCAGTTATTCATAATAGAATTTTTAAATATCATTAAAATTATATGCCAGAAGTAATTACTGAAAAAAAAAATTTGGTTTAGACAATCTTGCAAAAATCCCACGCAAACATAACTTTTATTTCACACTTCATAATTTTACTTTACATAGTGTTCTTAAATGGGTAAATGTGGACATTATTTACCACCTTACAAAATAAATATCCTTCATTCTCAATACCAAAAAAAAAAATTAATACCCTCTATTCAATTCACCTGTAAGATTGGTTGAAGGCAAAGCCTTAAAATCAGAAAAGTGTAGTAAGGGGCACCTGGGTGGCTCAGTCAACTAAGCGTCTGACTTCTGCTCAGTTCATGATCTCACAGTTTGTGAGTTCAAGCCCCATGTCAGGCTCTGTGGTGACAGCTCAGAGCCTGGAGCCTGCTTCAGATTCTGTGTCTCCTTCTCTCTCTCTCCATCCCTGCTCACGCTCTCTCTGTCTCTCAAAAATGAATAATTACAAAAACTTTAAAAAAAAGTGTGGTAAGACATTCATAATGATCACAACATCCCTATCCCCACCTTCATCTGGTAAAAAGCAAGAATGGAAACACAAAGTCTCACAGTAAAATCTCACATAAAATAACATCTACAAACTATAAGGCAGATCTATCTTAAAATGGTAGTTTTGTAGCTTTTTTTGTAACAAAACACACACAAAAAAGAATCATGGTCCAAAATAATCATGGTCCATGGTGTTGTGTAAGTATCAGATACAAGCTATTTTCTATTAAAAAGCATATATTTTCCCCCAATGTCTCCTGTAAATTAACATACAATAAAATATTTGCTTTTAAATGTTCACAATTTTTCTCAGGAGGGTAAGCATGCATTTCCATCCCATGTCTAATGGTAGCTTATTTTAATCTCAATAGGTCAGTGATGAGGAACTAACTTCATGCTGATGATTGATAGTACCACTTCAGAATAAGCAATGACGGTTGCTGAGCTAATACAAAGGTACATATTATCAAGTCACACTCACACAAACCAGAACCCTTATCCACTCTCAAGAACCTTACTAGCAATTTCAGAGATGCAAAGCAAGGAGAAACAAGCATGTCTCACTTGGTTTCCTGGTCTTTTTGTCCCACATTAATAGGTGAGGCTGAGGTAAAACTGAGTAAAGGGCGAGTTAATCAGTAACTCCTATGACCGGGAAGGGAGGAGACAACCTTCTTCATCATGTGTAATAGGCATCCCAACTATGCAGTTAAAAAGTAACATAACCATCAGATGATCTCTTTGGCCAAACTTTCCCCTTTTTTGTTGTGTATTTATTTATTTTTGAGAGAGAGAGCGAGCATAAGTGGAAAAAGGGCAGAGAGAGAGGGAGACACAGAATCACAAGCAGACTCCAGGCTCTGAGCTGTCAGCACAGAATCCAACATGGGGCTTTGAACCCACAAACTGTGATATCATGACCTGAACTGAAGTCAGAAGCACAACCAACTGAGCCGCCCAGGCAACCCAAAACTTTCTAATTCATAACATCACCCTTACCTTGAATGCCTCCATCATTGCATTTTCTACTCCCCCAGTTTCACACGGAAGTCTTGAAGAGCAACATCCATATTCCTCATAGGGATTACTACATATCAAGTTTCTCAACCTCAACACTATTAATATTTTGGGCTGGATATTCTTTGCTGGGAATGGGTAGGCTCTTCTGTTCTTTGGTGAATGTGTACCTCTGGCCTCTACCCAGTAGTTGTCAGTGACAACTACTTTGTTGTGACATATCTCTAGACACTGTCAAAGGAATGGTTCTGAACTGCCAAAATCCTCCCAGTAGAGAATCATTGCTATTTACTGAGCACCCTCATATGGCAATCCTAATGAATTTTGTATGCCAGACCCCAGACCACTACACCCAAAGAATTGCAAATGCCTAAGATCTTTTATTACAGGTTGTGCAAGCTGATCTCAGATTCTTAGACAACATTTTCAGATTCTAGGGCTTTTTACGAGGATAACATTCAGCCCCCCTATCCAAGTACTTTTCATTCTAAATCACAGTTCTCATAGTGAGATTTTAATTTATCTAGACTAGAATATAATGAAATTGCACAGTGTTTTAAGTCATAAGAGTATTCTTATAACTTAAAAAGTCATATATACAGACTCCTTCAGTTAAGTAATTTATCATTTCCTTCTCATACATATGTGTATGTCTCCCCTTCAGCCCTTTTCTTTATGTGACCTGGAACCCTTTCCTCAATGTGACCTAAATCTTTTATCCATCCTGCACCCTACACAGGTAACTGAGTCTTGTAGTCATTACTTCCACCTGAATATTCTCTTGATTTACTAAGAATTAGATTACAAAAAGCTCTCAAGATTAGGAAGCACTCCAGATCATACATCTAACAATCTATACCAGTGGCATTTAATTAAGTATGTCTTTCTGGTCATGATAAAGGAAGTTAAGGTCACAAGCACTTGTCACATTCCAAATGCTTAGGAAGGATTATTCCATTTAAGGGTGGGGGAGTTGGTGGGACAGATACTCCTCTCAGGGGGGGTTCTGTCACCCCTTGCCATTATCCACAGCAACAAATTAACCGTAACAACAACCAGATTTATCGGCTTGCAGAAATTTACAACCACTTGGGGATCCATTGTCAAGACAAAGATTCCTTCCTTTTAGTAGAACTGAAAATTAGCAACATAGCCCCTATATTAGTTTCCTGGGGCTGCCACAACAAATTTCTAAACTATGTGGCTTAAAACAACAAAAATTATTCCCCTGCTGTCCTGGAGGCTAGAAACCGTAAATTAAGGTGTTGGTAAGGTCATGTTGCCTCTGAAGGCTCTTGGGGAAGATCCCTCCTTGCCTCTTCCTAGCTTCTGGCATTTGTCAGTAATCCTTGGTGCTTTTAGTTTACTGATTCTTCATTCCAGGCTCTGTCTCCATCTTCACACCCTCCTATATGCCTGTGTGCAAAGCTCCCTCTCCTTATAGGGATAGTAATCATTGGATCTAACCCTACCCTAATCCACTTTGGTCTCTCATTAACTTCATCACATATAAATTGATTGCCAAATAAGATCACATTCATAGGTTATGGGTGGACACAAATTTGGGGAGATAGTATGCAACCCAGTACACTCCTTGATCATTAATTGAGGAATCCATACCAAAAGTAATTCACCAGACTTTGTCTAGTATTTCTTTGTAATATGTCTAAATTCCTTAACAGATTGCTCCTGGTAGTTTTAGTCACATGACCTTAGCCTGCAATTGGTTGTATGGTTTTACAAACAATGGATTTACTGGTGTTATTATGTAAATGAACAGGAGATCTCACCACAAAGCCATAGAAGCATAAAGAAGCCTTCCAGTATCAAGAAAATTCAGTCTTAAAGTGTTTCCTATTGTTATCTGCTGCTTGTCAACGGGTCTTCATTTTTTTACCCACAGGGCTGCCAACAAGAGTCAAGAAAAAAAAAAACTTTTTGCTCTTTTTTCCATTGCATGTCACTCTCTGTCAATCCACCTAGCCTGTCCCTCAGTTCTAAATCTATTTCCTCCAATTTCATTGGCAAGATTTTCCCTTGTAATGTACCTCATTTTTCTCTCCACTTCATAAGAAAGCAGTTACCCAAGCATCACTTTTTCACATATTTTTTCATCCCCTCCTCCTTCTTGCCAAAAACTGCCTTAGCCTTTCTTTTTTCATGAATCTGAAAGAAAGCCTGGCTTATCACACCAGCTAACACAAATAACCGTTCAGTCAGACTCATACAAATCAGAGATTTTATAAAACATCAAGACTTTCTTATGATCTTAAGCATATAAACTAAAAGGTTCAAGCAAAGCAGAAAAATGTCTCTGATATGCTGTTTGCATCTCCAAGTCCCTCCTTGCTGCAACTGTCCTTTGATTTCTGGCCCAGAATTAGATTCGCTTTTTAATGAGGCTGGCACGTTAACATACAGAATTATGAGTGTTTGGACTATGAAACATTTCCATTTGATACCCTACAGAGTTGTGTAATATTCTTCTTAGGCTTATTATATATCCATTAACTGTAGGCTTGTTTATCAAAAGCAACCCTGAATCAGGGACGTCATTGCTAAGACCACTATTCCACAGAGACTCTTCTTCTAGCAAATACATGGGCTAATATGGGCAAAATTTGCCCAAAGGTTCAGGTACCATAAACCATGTCATCTGGGTCCTTCTTTGGGGGGACAGGAATGGATCACAAGAAAACTACTTTATCTCCTTCTACCCCAGATGCTTTCTAGAGGTCATTATTGCTGATGACACAAGATATTAAAGATAGAAGTAAAATCTTTTTTACCTTACTAAAGGAGCAAAAAATCTTCTAATGGCAAAAGAGAGAAGTCTGTATTTGATGTTTTTGAACAACTAGTTTTAAGGAAAAGTAGTCATGTTCAAGCCTATGTAAAAGAAAAATATTTGGAATACTTAAAAATGAACAAATGAATGCATCCCTGAAAGTGGAAATGCCAATAAGCAAGGTTGTAGACTGTCTAGTCATCTTCAGCCCTGATGGCATCTTAATATTACATAAAACATTGTACCAGATGTTAAAGAATTACACAGTCCAAAGTCAAAAAAGTTTTTTGGAAGATTTAGATATATTCATGAAATTATTAGAGAGAAGTTACCAAAAATACATTTAAAATATTATAAAATTTTAAATATTTACAAAATACTTTTAAAAAAATAGACAAGGGGTAAAATAATCCAAACATCATTTTTAAGAGATTTAAAGATAAAATAGGGAGACTAAGAAAGGATAGTGGTACAGTGGTACATTAGAAAAGATGGGTTCAAGGGCATGAGCTTACAGTCATATATAAATGACAAGACCATTAATGAAAACAAAATGGATTTTAATAGCTGAAATAGTATCCACATCGTAACCACTGCCTGCAAGTGAATTTATTTTATTATTAGAGACCTGCTTGATTTTCTTAATGCCAGGGAATTCCTCAGTTTCACTGGCAGCCTCTTCAGTTTCCAGGAGACTTAAATGTTCAGTTATGTGTAATATATCCTGAGGGAATTTTTTATTCTCATATATATGCATATGCCTATCTATATTATAAATGGTGACTGCACCTGCTTTTTAAAACAGTGATCATATATAAAATAATTCATCACAGAATTAAATATCTTCCTTTTTAAAGATTTAAAACCCTGATAATTGTGTATTATAGAAAAATATTTTCAGATAAAACCCAGCTTTAAATTCTAACCTTTAAAAAATAACATTTACTGGAAAGCCTACAAGACCATTGTTCTTTTTAATTTTTAAAGCAGTGGTAGTCCAACAAAATAGTTGTATTTTATTCTTAGACCTTTATTACTTACAGATAATATCATATATATTTTTAAAACAAAAAAAAGTTCAAATTGATATGATTTAAACCAAAAACTGTTGGCTATATTATAAAATATATGCAACAGAGGCTCTTACAACACAAGAGAAAAATTTTGTCACTACTTTAGACTTTGAAGTTTCATTAATATACAAAGGTTCAAGCTTAAAGAAAATTTCTTGTATTGATTTCTCTCAATTTAGAAACTTTTATTTATTTTTTGTAACGTTTATTTTTTTTTTTTGAGACAGAGACAGAGCATGAACAAGGGAGGGTCAGAGAGAGAGGGGGACACAGAATCTGAAACAGGCTCCAGGCTCTAAGCTGTCAGCACAGACGCGGGGCTCGAACACACGGACCACGAGATCATGAACTGAGCCAAAGTCAGTCGCTTAACCGACTAAGCCACCCAGGCACCCCTCAATTTAGAAACTTTTAAATGGTTACATTATTTTTTTCTTAATATGGTCAAACATTCTCTCAATTGTTTATACAAAACATGTCTCTCTGGAATAAATATAATTATCTCAAAGTTCCTATTTAATGATGGCAATCATAAAATCAAAATAACAAAAATAATGAAAGCTCAGCTACCAAAAAACTTGGACATTTTTCCAGTATTTATTATAAATCAACTGGCTTCCTGGAATTGTTTTACAGAATCATGATTGAATGAATAACCCTAGTGGTGCTAGTCATTCCTGTGAGAAAGCAGCCAGATTTCAAATCAATACGTACTGTTCCGAGCATTTGTTCTTGCTGTTCTAGATGTAGCATTCATACTGAAGCCACCTATTTCCTCTACCTGCTATATTTACTGGTCAGGCCTATCTCTCTTATTAGAAGCCATGTTGGCCTCTCTTGATATCTTGACTTCAGCTGTCCTAAGGATAACATAAGTTGATATAATTAAGTTCACATAATTAATGTATGCCAATGCAAGAAATTAATCCTATATGATATATAGCCTATATTTTAATTTAAACCACTCCAATTCTAGAAACTGGAAATTTAGGATTTAAAATTTTATAAAAATTCACTTAGCCATAATTCATATAACTTGGTGATAAGCAAGATAATTTTTTTAATTTTATAATGAAGCCAATTCAGTATACAAAAATATTGTGTAATGAAGTCTCTCTTACATGGTTACCTAGTTACACATATATCTATCTATAGATAAATAAATATAGATATAAATGATATAAATACGTGTGTGTGTGTGTGTGTGTGTGTGTGTGTGTATAATCAGCAGAGAGTTGCTTAACTTTGAACTAATTCCTTACTCCCCTCCACACTTCATGTATTCGGTATCATAATTTGCATCCTTTTTTTTTGAGAGACAGAGCATGAGCAGGGGAGTGGCAGAGAGAGAAGGAGACACATAATCCGAAGCAGGCTCCAGGCTCTGAACTGTCAGCACAGAGCCCGATGTGGGGCTCGAACCCATGAACTGTGAGATCATGACCTGAGCTGAAGTTGGACGCTCAACCAACTGAGCCACCCAGGCACCCTTATATCCTTTTATTTTGTGTTTCTCTTGACTTATTTTTACAGAAATACTTATGTTTTTTTGCTTTTGTTCTTCCTATTTTTTTTTTACTCTTACTTATGGTTTTTGTTTCCCACCCACAGAGTCCCCCTAAACATTTCTCTTAGCACTGTTTTAGTGGTAATTAATTCTTTTAACTTCTGCTTATCTGGGAAATTCTTTCTCTCTCTTTCTGTTCTGAATGATAGCCTTATTGGATAGAGTATTCTTGGTTGCAGATTTTTCCCTTGCAGCACTTTGAATATACCATGCTGCTCCCTTCTGACCTGAAAAGTTTTTGCTGAAAAATCCACTGATAGCCTTATGGGGTATCCCTTGTATGTAAGTATCTTCTTTTTTCTAGCAGTTTTTAAAATTCTTTGTTATCACTGTTTTATGTAATTTTAATCTATCTGGACTGCTATATGTGGAAGATGTTATATATAAAACCAATGGTAACCACAGATCAAAAAACAGTAATAGAGATGCAAAATATAAAGAGTAAGGAATCCAAGTATTTCACTAAAAAAGCCAATTTATCATGAAAGAAAGTAAAAGAACGGGATCAAGAGGAACTACGAAAACAACCATAAAACAGGTAACCAAATGGCAGTAAATACACTCATATACATGCAGAAATAGTCAACGAAATAGTAGCAAACCAAATCCAACGATACATTAAAAAATCAACTACCACGATCCACTAGCATTTATTCCCAAGATGCAAGGGTAACTCAATCTTTGTAATTTGATCAACATGATACATCAGATCAGTAAGAGAAAAAATAGAAATCATATGATCATTTCAATAGATGAAGAAAAAGCACTTAACAAAGTACCACATCCATTCATGATAAAAACCCTCAACAATGTAGGTCTAGAGGGAACGTACCTCAACACAATAAAGGTCATATAGGGAAAACTCACAGTTAATATCATACTCAATGGTGAAAAACTGAAAGCATTTCCCCCAAGGAATAATACAGGAATGTCCAATCTCACCATTATTTAACATAGTACTGAAAGTCCTAGCTACAGCAATCAGATGAGAAAAGGAAGTAAGAGGCATTTAAATTGGTAAGGAAGAAGTGAAACTTTTACTATTTGCTGACAACATGATACTACATATACATACATATACACGTACGTATACATATATATGTATATGGGAGCGGCATGGCATATATGTATATGTATGTGTATATGTATGTATATGTATATATTTATATATATGTGTGTGTGTACACAGCACACTAAAGACTCCACCCAAAAACTACTAGAACTGATAAGTGAATTCAGTAAGGTTTCAGGATACAAAATCAACATACAGAAATGTGTGGCATGTCATATGGTAATAAGCAATACAAAGAGAAATTAAAAAAGCAATCCGATTTAAAATTGCACCAAAGATAATAAAATACCTAAGAATAAATTTAACCAAAGAGGTGAAAGACCTGTACTCCGAAAACTACAAAACATTTATAAAATATATAGAAGATGACACAAACAAGTAGAAGGGTATTCCATGCCCATGGATTAGAAGAACACATGTTGCTAAAATGTCCATACTACCCAAAGCAATCTATAGATTTAATGCAATTGCTATCAAACTACCAATAATATTTTTCACAGAATTAGAACAAAAAATCCTAAAATTTGTATAGAACCAAAGAAGACCCCAAATGGAAAAAGCAATACTTAAAAAGAAAAACAAAGCTGGAGGCATCATAATTCTAGGTTTCAAGTTATATTACAAAGCTGTAGTAATCAAAACAGTATGGTACTGGCATAAAAATTGGCACATAGATCAGTAGAATAGAATACCCAGAAATAAACCCACGGCTTATATGGTTAATTAATTTTTGACAAAGGAGGAAAAATATGCAATGGGAAAAAGCTTCATCAACAAACAATGTTGGGAAAACTGGAAAGCAACATGGATAGTAATGAAATTGGACCACTAGCTTACACCATACACAAAGACAAATTCAAATTGGATGAAGGAGTTAAATCTGAGACCTGAAACTATAAAACTATAAAAACTCTTTCTAGAAGAGAGCACAGGCAGTAATTTCTCCCACATCAAATGTAGAAACTTTTTTCTAGATGTGTCTCCCGAGGCAAGGGAAACAAAAGCAAAAATAAACTATTAGGACTATATCAAAATAAAAAGCTTCTTCAAAGTGAAGAAAACAATCAACAAAACTTAAAAGACAACATACAGAATGGGAGAAGATATTTGCAAATGCAATCTCTGATAAAGAGTTAGTATCTAAAATATTTAAATTACTTATACAACTCAACACCCAAAAAAATAAGTAATCCAATTTAAAAATGGACAGAAGACCTGAACAGACATTTCTCCAAAGAAGACACACATATATACAGCAGACACATGAAAAGATGCTCAACATCACTCATCATCAGGGAAATGCAAATCAAAACTACAATGGGATGTCACCTCATATCTGTCAGAATGGCAAAACAAAAACAAAACAAAAAAACACAAGAAACAAGAAGTGTTGGAGAGGATGTGGAAAAATAGAAACTCTTGTGCACTGTTGCTGGGAGTGCAAATTGGTTCAGCTACTGTGGAAAACAGTATGGAGTTTCAAAAATTTTAAAATGGATCTACCATACAATCCAGTAATTGCACTACTGGGTATTTACCCCCAAAATACAAGAAATTAAATCAAAGGGGCACATGCATCCCAATGTTTATTGCAGCATTATTTACAATAGCCAAACTATGGAAACAGCTCAAGTGTCCATCAATAAATGAATGTATAAAGAAGTAGTAGTGTGTGTGTGTGTGTGTGTGTGTGTGTGTGTGTGCGCGCGTGCACGTGTGTATATATATATATATATATGTGTGTGTGTGTGTATATATATATATATGGAATATTATATATATGTATGTATAATGGTATATTATTCAGCCATACAAAAGAATAAAATTTGCCATTAGCAAAAACATCGATGGAGCTAGAGAGTTAAAGACAAGTGAAGTAAGTCAGTCAGAGAAAGACAAATACCCTAAGTTTTCACTTATATGTGGGATTTAAGAAAAAAAACCAAAGAGCAGACGAATAAAAGAGAGAGAAACCAAGAAACAGACTCTTAACTACAGAGTACAACCTGATAGTTACCAGAGGGGAGAAGAGTGGGGGGATGGGGAAAATAAGTGAAGGAAATTAAAGGATATACTTGTCATGATGAGCACTGGTGATGCATATAGAATTGTTGAATCACCATATTGTAGACCTGAAACTAATGTAATACTGTAGATTATAATGAAATTAAAATAAATTTGGGGTGCTTTGGTGGCTCAGTTGGTTAAGTAACTGACTTTGGTTCAGGTCATGATCTCACGGTTTGTGGGTTCTAGTCCTGCATCAGGCTCTGTGTTGAATGCTTGCTCGGAGCCTGGAGCCTGCTTCAGATTCTGTGTCTCCTCCTTTCTCTGTCCCTCCCCTGCTTGTGCTCTGTCTCACTCTGTCTGTCAACCATAAATAAATGTAAAAAAAAATTTTTAAAGAACAAATTTAATTAAAAAGGTTAAAAAATAAATATATAAAACTGCAGCAACTCAGATAAGTCAATGATGCTTTACACATCCAAACTCTTTTTTACAATATTTCCTGAAGCAGGATATACAACCCTCAGTCCCTGTATGCACAGTATGTTTTTTGATAAATATTTATTGGTTTCTTCTATGGAACACACTGGGAGCTAAGCTCTAGTGATGCAAAGTAAGCCAAAGAAAAGAATCCTGCTTTCAGGAAGCTCACAGTTTAGTGGAGGACATATACTAAAAACGAGTAAACAAGTAAACAAAAATGACCAATTGTGGTAACTGATATAAAGAACAGGATGCCAATCTAGACAAAATAAGAATAGAGTGAAAGTATGAACCTTTGTCAATAGGGTAGTCTGGAAGGGTAACTTTCTGGCTGAGACTCCAAGGGCAAAATTGGATACTTCCACAAAAAGCATGGCAGGAAAGAATATCCCAGGCAGCGCAAACAACCAGAGCAAAAGCCCTAAAGCCACAAAGAACTGGTTTTATGCAAGGAACTGAAAGAAAAACAGTTTGCCTGCAGTCTGGGGGTAAGAAGGAATAGTAGCAAGCTAAGAGTTTGGAGATAATTAGGGATCACATCAGGAAGGAACTCACAGCACATAGTAGGGAATTAGGATTGGCTTTATTTACAGTGAAAACCAATGAAAAAATTAAACAGTGAATGTTAAATTGTATTCAGGCTACTCTGATTGTTAATGGTGAAATGATTGCAAGAAGATGAAAATGAAAGGGAGAGTAGTTGGTTCTTTTGAGAACCAAGAAAGAGATGATAATCTTTGAGACAAGTATTAAGACAACAAAAATACATGCTGAATTTCTTATGGGAATGAATTAACAAAAAGAGTCAAAGACACTAAACAACCCAGTCACTGGTTTAAGCAATTGGTTGAATATTTCTGCAAAATTCTGAGATGGAAAAGTCAGGTAAAGAACAAGGGAGGAAGGGGTTGGAGGAAAGGATTCATAAGAGAGTTCAATCTTAGAGTTTGAAAGGTTTCTGATAAACCAAATCTGAAACATCTCTAAGGCATCAAAGTCTAAAAGGTTAGTCTGGAGCTTAGCAAAGAGATCTGGAATCTACACATTTGGGAGTCATCAACATCAAGAGTAATTAAATCCAGACACAGAAATCCCTGTCCACTTTTACATGGTTTTACTCACCATTACTGAGTTTACCTTGAAATTATTATAATTTACTCAGATTTCAGTGGTTTTAGTTTGTGTGTTTTTTTTTTACTGATTCCTACTTTGTTTTTTCCACAGTATGGAATCTGGTACAGTGCTTATTTTGACCTAACATACTCCATGTTACCTAAGACCTTCCCTGTGCCTGGAACTAATACCTAATGCTTGTGGTCCCTCAACTGTTTCCCAACCGTTTTTTTTTCAATATTACCTTCCATAGTAGCCTTTATAGCCATTTTTTTCCTAATTTATCCCCATGATATTTTACAATAGATAGATTATATATTTGTTGATATAATGTCAGATAAAATATCTGAGCTCTGTACATAAAAAAGAATAAGTATATGGATAATCTTTTTATACATTGCAGAATAAGAATGACTAAATTTTTCCAGTAAAAATTTAAAACTGGAAAGGCTACTAACTTAATACTGTTTATGGTAATTTTTAATGTAAATCATTTACTTAAGGAAATTATATCGAATTATATATGCAAATTAGGAGCATATATCAATACATAATAGCAATGTAAGAAGAATTTAAAATTAATAATTCAAAACTTATTTTCCAGCAAAATAAGCAGTAGAAAAACTAAATAATTACTTAAAAATTACTTTTAGTGAACATTTAACTTTTGCTTTATATGAGGAAATAATTAGCTGACAGTCTGACAGTCATTCAGATACTACAGCTTTCCTTTTTCTTTTTAGTACTTTACAGAATTCTAGGTTGATTACGGATGTAGAATTAAATAATAAAATATAGACTATTTTTTATTTAATCTTCAGAACCAACCATACACACAAAACCATTGCGAATCAAACATAAACCACCCGATCCATAATGCAGACAGTAGCAGACAAAAGGCAATGGAAAGTGACCTCTCATATAAGATTTCTATACTGAGCAAATGACTGAGATAAAGTCCTCTGGTTGCAGCCATATATTCACTACAATTTTGTAGCAATATCTTGCAAACATTTTGTACATCTTCCAAGAACTCAATGTCAGTGCAATTTATGTGATATGCAAGAAAATCCCATGAGAAAAACTAAAGATTGAGAAATACAACTTTGTAGGGTACAACTGAGCTTTAGATGGCCACATACCATTGTAATAACATTCCTCTCCAAGAACCAATTTTTATTTATTTGAGGGTGATCTTATTCTTACTGAGAATCTAGATCTTAGATCATCTGAGGTCCAAGAGACTATAACATTGCCCCTTTCCAGCTCTACTGCTGTAGACTGAACTCTTTAATTGGTAAGTTTCTAGAAGAGGACATCCCATACATCTGGCTTCTCAAGACTTAATTATCCCTTTACTATTAAGTAACATATGCAATAAATATAAAAATAAATAAGTCATAAATTCAAACCTTACTTAAAATTAATTTCAGAAACTATGACATATAATTAGAAATATACATATAATAATAATAAACCACTAAAACATTTTGTTTTAATTCTACACTGAGTTACACATAAACAGAGGTGTCAGTGGAAGACGGTCCAAAAATATAAATGGTATTTGGAAAAAATATTTAATGACTGGCACAGTTTTAAAATGTATGCTTTTATTCATTTCCATTTCTATTTCAGGATACCTTGACCTCATTCTTCAAGGTAGAAGTATTTTCTTTACAGCAACTGCTGATCCATGGATAACCTAGTCCAGAGCTGTCTGAAAGCTTGTGAATCACTCCACTAAACTAGGCTAAATTCAAAATAACCCCAAAATCTTGCTGGGGAATAAACATCTAAAAAAAATCACTGTTTAGAGGAAGATCTTTTATATATGATGTTACAATTTGAAAAAAGAAAAAAAGCAGGCAAGTAGTTAATAATCACTACCTTTGCTTTTTCTTTTTACTCTTGGAAAAATCCAACTCCCCAAAATGCATTTTTAAATGCAGCAAAAATACAAGTGAATTATCTCTGAATTTTTTTTTCTTAATTATTCAAGTATGAAAAGTTGTGTGGTTAAAAATAGCAGGATTTTTTGAGGAGATAATATTTTTAAGTAATTGGCAAAAATCTCAGCTGGAAGTGAAATAGCCTTATTATCAAATTTAGTAAAGTACAGGGCAAGGCACAAGTGGCAATTTGCTGATCACATGGAGAGGGATGAATTTGGCAGAGCTGAAAGAAGTAGACAGCTCCGGAGTTGTGAGGCTCCTCAGAATTACATCTACTCTCTCAGCAACCAGAATAGGCATATTCTACCTAATAATCATATCTTCAGAAACCTTTCTAGCTTTAAAATAGCTAGTGAATAGTTGTCTAGATCTGTCAATGATTGAAATAGTTTAGGACACAGTTACACATAAGGAATAAATGTCCCATGCAAGTTCAGTTTGGCATACATTAAGGAAAATAGGCTTTCAAAATCTTCCCCACCCCCCTCCAACTTTGAAGCATTAGACTGGTAGCCTAATGTCCTGAAAGCCTCTAGTTTGTTAAAAGCAAGGGTTTTGTTTTTCTTTTTTCTTTTTTTCCTTTTTCTGTATTTGAACACTGTAATCCTCCCAAATTTATAATTCTCACTTTTTTTGTGACAATAATTTTCACTCTTATTGTTCCATCTTCTGTTTTAAACTCCTTAAACGCAAGCTCCATTACTTTTAACTTACTCTGAAAAGCATCGAATGTAATGTCACTTGCAAATAGGTACTTAAAAGGCTCTGAATGATAGAATGTTGATGTTGACAGACGTAGGGTCCCAGCAAAGAATGAAATTGTTAAAAAGTGACAGAAAACTATGAACCTGGTGCAAACAGGATTTTCATCTCTAAATGTTGAGTTACCTAAAAGACATGTTTTAGTAGAGGCGAAAATACATAAAAATAATTAGCACGGTATCTCCTAACACTAGCAACTTAAAAACCCTAAGGCCAGAAGGGCCCAATCCTTAGAAAAGTTAAGAGTCCTGTACCTATTCCCCAGAAGTTGGGTTGGGTTAGGGATATAATTATTGCAACTACCAAAATCTAATTTTGATATATAGTTTTTGTGTTTTTTTTCAGAAATATCTTTCTGATTATAATATCTAAAACCCCGAAGATTTTAATCAATGGACATTTATAGCTGCTTAACAAATGACTGACAATAATTCTTTATTCAAAGCACTCCCCATATTCGCAGCTCATAAAGCTGGGTAATTATCACCACTTGGTAACCATGGGACTTCAAGAAGGTCATTTTATTTCTCTCAAATTTAAAAGTATCTCTTTTATATATTATAAAAATATTTTCTCTGGTTTCCTCACGCAAATTTCAAATGAACTAAAACAAAGTGTTTTATATCATCAAAAACATTATCATACTCTTGATGGTGACCACAGTGAAAAGAATGAATTAGACTAGTTTTCATATATACTTTCTACAAAGTAATCATAAAGACTTTCATTAAAAAGATGTCATCAAAGGGAAAAAAAGTTGACAAAATTCTAAATTTGTAAAAGTGATCCTCTCACTGTCTATAATCCTAGTTTAATGGGATCATATGGTATACATTGCTTCATAATTATTTTTTCTCAACAATTTATCTGTATTCTATGTCAGAGCATATAGATTTATTGTTTTAAATTTCTATCTTTTAAATTGCTATATAGTGTACCAGAATTTAGGAATATTAAGGCTTATCGCTTCTCAGCCTTTTGGCTAAGATCAAGTGTAGGAATATTAAGGCTTATTGCCTAATAAAAACTACTCCCATTTATAAAATGAAAAATTATATTTCCAGTATTTTTTATTTACCCCCTTATTCATATGTAGAATTACCCAAGAATAAATGCCTAGAATGAAATGACATGTAAAAAAAAAAGTTATATTTTCAGAAAAACATGCATTTTTATTCTGCCTTTTTCTGCATTTTATTCCACATACTTAAGACTACACTTTGCAGCTGTATGGATGTGGATGGGATCATGTGACCAATTCTGGAAAAGAAAATGTTGGCAGAAATAGTATTTGAGCCATGTCTGGTCCCTAAAACTCCCATGAGATCCTCTGTTTGTTTTCTGCTCTTTAGTCTGGCCACATGCAGGATGCTAAAAAATTGTATGCTGCCCAGTCATTTATATTTCTTCTCCCATGTCTTACTCATGAATACTGCTTTTCTATGTTTTTTATCTCTTTCACTTTTATTTGCAAGATTTCTACATCTATTTGTGAAAATACATTTGTGTCATGTGTGAGGCAGATAGCATTTCTGTGAATCTACTAAATTTGTTTACAGAAGTTTCTATCATTCATCAAATCTATTTCTTCACTTTTAGCTTCCAGTTATTACACTGTATTTAAAGAGCCCCACTTAAATCCCTCACAAAATACTCATAAAAAATTGCTCAACCTAGGGGCTCCTGGTTGGTTTAGTAGGTGGAATATGTGACTCTTGATCTCGGGGTTGTGAGTTCAAGCACTACATTTGGCATAGAACTTTAATTTTTTAAAAACAAATGCTCAACCGTTTCTCATGATAGGTCTTTTATAATTTAACAGTCATTTTGCAAAGTTGCTCAACTTTTTTTATTCTAAGTCTTTTATATTTTCATTTTTAGAAGTAATTTTCATCCATTTTTAATATTTGTTAAGGGAAGTAAAACAGGAATTCAATATTTTTCTTTAAATGATTAACCTTTGACAAAACACCATTTATTATATAACCTATGTTTCATCTATTTGAAGTGTGATTTATCTATTAAATTTTTCCATGATATTTTTCTTCCAGATGATATAATAATTCTTCCTGGATGCTTTCAGGATTCTTTCTCAAAAGTCAGTCCATTTTCCAGGATATATCATAATCTCACTATTTTTTCTAATTATTTTATTAGTATATAAACACTTCCAAGTACTGATTTAATTATTTTACATAAGATGTCTTCCAAATTTTCATTTATTTGTTCCATTTGTTCTATACTCTTCTTTACAAATGCCAAGTATGTATATATTGATTAACCATTTTCTGGCTCTTACTTCTATTAGCTTCTCTGGAATAACTTTTATCTCCATTATTTTCCACCAAATTATTTCTCAAATACTGTCTTTGCTAACAATCCTGCTTTTGACAGATCCTAACAATGTTTTGATTCCTGTAATTGTTTCTTTAATGTGTCATCCTTTCCTTTTTTTCTGACATTTTTTAAATCTCCTCTGTCGTAGCCCTTATGTTTTTACTCTTATTTTTTTTTATTTGAATTGGCTCCACACCCAGTGTGGAGACCAACACAGGGCTTGAATTCACGACCCTAATATTAAGTCCTGACCTGAAACCGAGAGTCAGATGTTTAACCTACTGAGGCAACCAAGCAACCTTCTCCTAATTTCTCTTCTATTCCTGAAAATTTACACTTTGCAATTTCCTTAAGATTTTTAAAAGTATACTTTGATTTTTGGTAGCTATATACTTCAAAATGTCTGGATGAGACCTACCTTTTGCTTATGTTATCTTCCTTCATTTTCTTAAAATTATAGGCAAATTTGATTTGGATACTTTCTATTACTTTTATTTGTATGACTGTGTTTCCCATGAAAAATGAAGCTGAAGTATCCTTGACTTTATTACTGGGCACTGATTTAACTGTGTCTTTGGAATTTGAGTTGTAGGACAGAAGACTGTTGGTTTATAATAATTTTTGAGTCATTTATTTGCTCAGGGGCAGCAGAATGATATGCTAAGTAAACTGAGCAGCTCCACTTGGGTTTTGTTTGTTTGTTGTTGTTGTTTTTCCCATCTTTTGTCACTAAATTCTATTTATTCCTTTGTCCTAAGAATGCCGTTTCAAAGGCATTCACCTCAGAATTCAGCTTTAACAGGCTGGAGGCCACTCTAGATCCAAGTGGCTATATGCATTTTGGATTTTTTTTTTTTTTTTTTGTAATTTTCAAGAGTTTTCTGCATACATAACTGCGGTCAGAAGCTTCACGGCTATGTTTCACATTGCTACATTTCTTCTGCCACTACATCAACTCCATGCTATTTATCTTTTTTTTCTGGTGGTCCACCACTAGAACCTTACATTTCTTTCTTTCCTTTTCTTGCTTTTTCTTCTTTTTGTCTTCGTATGTGTGTGCATATGTGCGTACTTATAGATACTATTTTCTGGCCTCTTTCTTTTGGACAAGGTTATGCTATGGTGGGATCTGGGAGTTGCTTGCCAAATCTCAATGATTTAGTCTAAATTTCAGTCTCTAATAAATATTCTTTATAGTCTATTGGACAGTGTGATTGTTTCTTATTTTTTTAGTATGTGGGCTGTGGGCTGTGCTTTTTTCTATTTCAGATATTTCAAGGAAGGGAAATTAAGTGCAGGTACTCTGCTATCCCTACTAGATGCTCTGAATTCTGACTCTAAGAATTTATTTCTAGCTACTTCAAAATGAGTGATAGGGGCACCTGGGTGGCTCAGTCGGTTAAGCGTCCGACTTCAGCTCAGGTCACAATCTCACGGTCCGTGAGTTCGAGCCCCAGGTCGGGCTCTGGGCTGATGGCTCAGAGCCTGGAGCCTGCTTCCGATTCTGTCTCCCTCTCCCTCTGCCCTTCCCCCATTCATGCTCTGTCTCTGTCTCAAAAATAAATAAACGTTAAAATTTTTTTTTTAAATTAAAAAAAAAATGAGTGATAAAAAATGAAACTGATTTTAGTATTTTTAAAAGATATGACTCTATTGCTCTTATAGCCAGGCTGAATACCAGGAAAATTCTGGCTTTAATCACTTAGAGCCATAATTCCTGAATATAAATTACTTCTTAGTGACTAAAAATCAAATATAACAGACCAGAGGAAAGAACAAAGAAGCAGACTAAAGACAATGCAAATGGTAAACTCACTGGAGAGAATTCAAAGAACAGAGTTATGAATGTTTATTCTTCCCAAGAATAAAAAAACAGATCACCTACAAAGGTGAATGATTGCCCCAGAAGAAACACTGAATGCTACAAAGAGATAGGCGGATACTTCCAAAGATCTAAGAGAAAATTATATTTAATCTGGAACCTGTAACCAAAGCATAAATTAAATATTAGGTTAGAATAAAGGCACTTTCTGACATGAAAGGACTCAAGAGATTTGCCTCCTAGACATGCTTACCAGTGAAATCCAGAAATAAAATGATGAAGTAAACTAGAAAGATGCAAACTTGGGATCCAGAGGACAGGAGAAACAGCAAAGACATGATCCAGGTTGAGGGCCATGCAGCAGGTCTGTGGCAGTCAGATCAGAGCAGGCAAATGTAGAGCCCCAAAAGGGAAGACAGAGAGAAACCTGAAAAACTGACTGAATGGGGAATTTGGAAAAACTGGAGGTTATGAATAAATAGGGGGGAAATGGCAATTTAAAATACCAGATAACTATTTTTTTTTTAATTTTTTTTTTAACGTTTATTTTTGAGACAGAGACAGAGCATGAACAGGGGAGGGGCAGAGAGAGAGGCAGACAAAGAATCCGAAACAGGCTCCAGGCTCTGAGCCATCAGCACAGAGCCCGATGCGGGGCTCGAACTGAGGACCGCAAGATCGTGACCTGAGCCGAAGCCGGACACTCAACGACTGAGCCACCCAGGCGCCCCTAGATAACTATTCTTAAGCACAAAGATCTGTGCTCTGCTGTGAAGAGGATTTGCATGATCACAATAATGAAAACACTGTTTATAGAATGTTGACTAAAATAATGAACTAATGTACAAAGCACGGAAGACTTAATTGTGATCATCATAACATAAATGTTATCAACCCTCACAATATAGGGGTAAGCTCATATATAACAGAAATAAAGTATAGGAGGGAGGAAACCTCAACAAGAAGTTTTGAAAAATACAATTAAGAACAAAGTCTTCTCCCAAAACAAAAACCTCTCCACAAAGGTAGTAGAAAAAGAAATTACTTTTGTTATTAAGTATTAAAACAAACTGTGATACATACCGCAGGCAATCCACTAAGAGATTCCAAAAAACAGAAAAAAAATCTCACCTTATATAGCTTCTTATATACCCTATTGCATGCAAGTTATCAAGATAAACAGTAACTAGTCCTCAAGAGAGAGAGGATGCAACACCACCATTTGCAATGCATAATTCATCTCCTAAATTTAACTGGTGACCATCTGTGTTAGCTAATTGGCATTATCCAGAGGAAAACCAAACTTCTCATATCTTTATGGCAGGAGATCATTTTGCAATTTGGAGCAAGGTGCTTACTGAAGTTAGGCCCCCACCTTTGCATAGAAATACTGATGATTACGTTTCAAAAATGTGACCTCTGTCTTTAAGACATTCCTAGGTCATGAGTTTACAAAGGGCTTATTTATATTTCAAAAGAATCTGTATTCATTTCAAGGAGAGGAGAGAGTACTTAACAATTACACGTGTTCTAACGTAAATTTTCTAAGTAAAAGGAGGAGGGTGGAAATCTCTTTATTTCCAATGGGATGAATTAAACCTCATTTTAACCATGTATTTGCAGTTACAGAAGATCATTGTGTCAAGAACCCCTTCTTGGAGAGTGGGCTTCAAGAGACACGGTCTTGACCTCATCAAACACAGCATAAAAATGTTCAGATTTTTTTTTGAAGACAGACAAGTTAAGAAACTGAAATAGCAATAAAAATTATTAGGAATTAAAGGAAAGCAAGGTGAGAGTATTATATAAACAAGATAATTTGCTTTCTATGTAGCTAATAATCAGATATATCAGGAAGAGCACCAGAATTCTAGTATCTAGATGTTTTGAGAAGTGTACGATGAAAACAACTGAGAAAAGTAGATACAGTTGGCACTGAAAAACAAGAATTGGGTGAAGACTGCTGCTTATCCACGTACATATGACCTTTTTTTATATTATGAGAAAAAAAAACACGGTACATTTTTTAGCGACCCAACTAAGATATATTAAAACACAACAATAAAATAAGTGGAGAAATGGCAAGAAAATAACCTGTTTATCTTATATGATTTGAAAAAGCACATTTACAGCAACTTTTGCTTATGCCTAATTTTCAAAAAATAAAACATTGTATGTATGTGTGCGCACTAGGGTGTGTATATCTGAAAACATCTCAAAGAACTTATTTTAAAAAAAATACTTCAAAAAAATTTTACATAAGACGACATCATAAACATCTCCATGCCCACCACTTATGCTTTACCAAAGCCTCCTGTTGTACTTCCTTCAAAACGGTTCGTTCTTTAAAACTGGATCTTCTTGTTTTTGATCTGCCTCAGAGTTTCCATGTTTCTGATAAAATTGAGTCTTATCAGTCCAATATCAGTACCAGTTCTGTTTTGGAGCTACAAGGAATTCAACAATTCCTGCCCTGGCCTGCCCCCTGCAGACACAATTCGTAGGCCAGTCAACTGAACCCTGCTAGAAGTCTAGAGTGTCTCATACATTTAATTTCTGGCGCACAAGGATCAAGTGGTAAGTAACATGATGTACTTACATTACCTTCTCCCATTGGTCGTTGAGGTACACTGCTCCCAGGTGGGCTTTCTTCCCCAAACTTCAGTATTAGCAGTCCTAACTAACTACTGGTTTAAGGATCAAGCTTGATTCTTTGAGAGTTTTAATTTTTTAACTTAATATTGGACTCACACTACACATCTGAAAGTGAATTCCTCAAGTCTACCCAGAAAACTTGGCCTTCTCCATCTCAGTAAATGGCCACATCTTCCTTTTGCTTGCACAGGCCAAAACCCATGGGTAACCTTGACTCCTTTCTTTTTCTCATATTCTGCAACCACCTATCAGCAAGCAACTCCTCTTGGCTCTAGCATTTCTTTGCTAATCCCCACTTACAATCAGAAGCTTGAAAATGTTTTTAAGTTCATCAGATCATGCCTTTCACTCAAAATGTTCCCTTTCACTCAGACTACAATCGAAAGCCATTGCAATGGTTCACAAATCTCTGCTTTCTCTCTGACTCAGTCTCTTGCCATTTTCCTCCTCTCCCTTAGTTCAGCTACACTGTCTTTGTTACTGTTTCCTCAAACACATTAAGCATATCCTCACATCTGGGTCTTTTACCATGTATTCCTTCAACCATGCAATGTTTATTTATTTCTTTTCTGTCTTCAAACTGTCATTTGAAGAGAAAACAGAAAGGAAATAAGGAGTCTTCTAAGGTTAAGGAATCAATGAGTCTTCTCTTATAAGATTAAATGATAAAGTAAAGTCCACCCTCTGGGACCCCAATTCTCACCTCCTCTGCTTTGTGTACCTGCATGGTAATTATTACCAACTGATATGCTACACAGTGACATTTGCTTATGCATATATATTATGCCCTTAATCCCATTACAATGCAAGGTCTAAAAGAGGAGGAGGGTTTTTTTTTTTTGTTTTTTTTTCATTTACTGTTTTATTCTCAATACTTGTAAAAATACTCATGTTAAATGACACTTCTTCATGGAAGCCTTTCTTGACCAACCCATACCAAACCTTAGGTTAGTTCTCTGTTATACATTATTATCAAAAGCTCCCCTGTGTAGTGCTCATTGCCTTGCAAATTGCATTAACATAATGATCAGTGGATAATAAAGGTTCCACTAAAGGTTAAGCTTTAAGAACTTTTTTTGGCTTTGAGTACAGGAGCATTAAAAGTGTCTGGCACAAAATATTTAATATATATTTCTTGATAGGATGGTTAGCTGAAAAAGTGACTTCATGAATCCTGCACTCTACCCATGTCAGGTTACTTATAGTTCTTTGGGGTCCTTCATTTCTCTCTAAAGTAAATATGCTATTTACTATTCCTATCCTTCCTACATTGAACCTACCCCCAGTCCATTTACTTATTCACCCAACAATCAATTTTAAACAATTTTTCGTCACACTGATCTAGATGTTATATATACACCAGTCAACAAAACAAAGGTCTTATCCTCATAGAGCTTATATTACAATGGCGGGGGAGCCACATGGAATCTTAAAGAAGTATATAATATAAAGCCATAGATTAGCAAGTGCCATGATGAAAACATGAAGCAATTCCTTACTTTGTGGATAAAAGGTATGAGTGGGTATCTTCAGAAAAGGAGTAAAAGAAGTTCTCTTTGAGACGTGGAACAAGACAGAGAGTACACCCTGTAGAAATGCATGGTGTCCTTGAATCAGGGTCCATATCCTAGCTTCCTAGTACTTTACCACATATGGCTCAGAGCAGAGACCTTCTCCCATTCTGACACCAATTCCAAGGTGTTTTTTATTCCACACCATCAAGCAATTAACTCGGTTCTGACACTATGAATCTGGAGATAGCCTCATATCCCGTAGGTTAAAGACTCAGTCCTACAAGAATGTTCCTCAATCCACCCCTACTTCAAACACCAATCCCAAATCCAGGTTGTCACCTGCTACTGACCAACTGGCCATCAATGCAAGTTCCAAAGTCTCCCCCTCCCCCCCAGTACACACACTTCCCGCTTGATTAATTTGCTAGAGTGACTCACAGAACTCAGAGAAACAATTTACTTAAAAGATTACCAGTTTATTATAAAAGTACGTAACTCAGGAACAGCCAGATGGAAGAAATACATAGGGCAAAGCATGTAGGAAAGGACACAGAGCTTTTCTGCTCTCTGGGCAGCCATTCTGATTCTCCACATATTTACCAACCTAGAAGCTCTGTAAATTCCGTCATTTTGGGTTTTTACAGAGGCTCATTACATAGGCATGATTGATCAAATCATTGGACATTAGTGATTTCACTTGGTCTCCAGCTCTTCTCCCCTCTCTGGAGGTTGGAGGTAAAATTGGAAGTTCTAATCTTCTAATCACATCATTAGTTACTCTGGTGACCAGCCCCCAGTATTACTTTCCAAAAGTCTCTTCACTGACATAAACTCAGATGTGGTTCAAAGAGGTTTGTTACGTATATCAAGATAACTTCATCATTGTTATCAGGAAATTCCAAGAGTTTTAGGAACTCTGTGCCAGGAAGAGGGATGAAGATTAAATATCTATTTCTTATAAATTGCAATATCATACCTTCTTTAGAGTATTTTCCTTAGGTAGAGAGAGCCAAGTGCCTGGAACATTATATTTACTGACCCCTACCTCTCCCTCAAGCATCCAAAGCTAATGACTGAATAGTGTGAAAATACAAAAGTCTAGGTCCTTTGTTCAGATGCAATTCATGCTCCACTGGGGAGCAGCTTCTCCCCAGAGCCTTCCTTCCCAGTAAGGCATTACCTACACTTGAATCCTTGGCTCTGGATTTACTTCTGAAAGAACCTGACATAAGACACAACAAAAGAACATTCTAGGTATAAGAAATGGCAACTACCAACATGATTCAGAATATCGTTGATATACTTTGAGGGAAAGCAAGAAAGTTCATATGGCTCAGGTATGAGAGAAGTGTGGTAAGAAATAACATCAGACAGGGTCTAGACTGGTTGGTTTGATCCCCTCCACTTCTCCCATGCCCAACCATTGCTCTATGAGCTTTGGGACAGTGATTGTGTCTTGCTCATTCTGCTAGCTCTGGTGCCAATATTCTTTAGCTATTTAATACATACTTACCATTTTTTTTCTTTTAGGAAATTATCAAGTGGATATTTATTTGAACCTATTGTCTTATAGCTCATTCAGTTTTCAATTCACATTTTTATAACGTAAAAAACGAAAGACTGATAGAACTGCAGCAATATACACAGAAACAACTTTAGTGTCATAGTGAACAGACTAACTAACTGAACATTTGATAAGGTGTAAAAGAAAGTGTGAAAAATCACCTAAATGGCTAGGGTATTTGTGCTATATAAATTGTCATAGTGTTGAAAATAAATCCTGCATTTTTCTTCTGATTATGAGTTACTTCTTGTCATGCCCATTTAAAATATATATACACAGGGGCGCCTGGGTGGCGCAGTCGGTTAAGCGTCCGACTTCAGCCAGGTCACGATCTCGCGGTCCGTGAGTTCGAGCCCCGCGTCAGGCTCTGGGCTGATGGCTCGGAGCCTGGAGCCTGTTTCCGATTCTGTGTCTCCCTCTCTCTCTGCCCCTCCCCCGTTCATGCTCTGTCTCTCTCTGTCCCAAAAATAAATAAAAAACGTTGAAAAAAAAATTAAAAAAAAAAAAATATATATATATACACATATATACATATATATGCATTATATATAATAATATATATAATAAATATAAGTATATACATATATTTATGTATGTTTATATATATATTGATATATACATATATGTATATACATATCATATACATATGTAAATATATATCAATATATACATATATATGATTTTATTATATTTCTTAATCATTTCAAATTCATGATGCAATAGAGTGAAATGTAAGTATTCAATTATGTGTATTTTGAGATTATAAGAATGGATACCGATACAAATATTTCAGATGAGCTATGTCAATACAAAGTCCCAGTTCCAAATGTTTTAAAAATAATTCCATTACCCACACATGACAATAAAAGTATTTCCAAGAGCAAAAAAAGTATCCTGTGGGTGAACTTATCCATACCCAGGTAGGTAGTCTGGCAAGCATAAAATAAATCATTAAATATTAATAACTATCAATTTCCTGTATAGCTATCCTAAAAACATTTACCATATCTAATAAGCTCTTTGCCACTGCCCATGAGTCACACTTAGCTTCTGGTGTTGGACTGGATCCCTCAGCTGACAACATAGTACTTTTCATCTTTAGCAAAGCTAAAGGGTAAATTCTGGACTTTCAATTAGATACTTTTAATAATGTGCAGGCCTCCTATAGGGTATATAGACTTTTTAACAATACCTTTCATTTACCCATCATGCCATACCATGCCTTCTTACCAATAATTTATCTTTTTCTTAGATAATAAATGTCCTCATTATATACCATTAGTAATAGCATACCATATTAGTTCACGGTGGCTGCCATAAACTCACCACAAACTTGGTGGCTCAGAACCACAGAAATTTATTTGCACAGTTCTGGAGCCAGAAGCCTAGAAATCTAAACTCAGTTTTGCTGAGTTCAAATTAAGATGTCAGCAAGACTGCACTCTGAAGGCTTTAGGGAGAATCTGTCTCTCCCAGCTTCTCACGGCTATCGTCATTCCAAGGCTTGTGGTCACATCTCTTTCTTCTCCATCTTCACCTTGCCTTCTCCACTGTGTGTTTGTGCCAAAACACACCCTGTCTATTTTAAAGATACATGTGACTGAATTTAGGGCTTACCTGTAAAATCAAGAATAAGCATTTTTTCCTCTCAATATCCTTAACCTAATAAATCACATCTTTTGCCATACAACATAACAGTCACTCTTTTACCATATAGAGTAAAATTCATACATTCTGGAGTTTAGGTTACGAATGGGAAAATATTCATAATGTGCTGTTTTTGATCTTCTCCACTTAAAACTGTAAACATACTAATAAGGTTTTAAAGATATACAGACATTTAATTAGAAAAGCTGAGTCTTTGGCAAGGAGAAATTTAGTAAAATTGTTCAATGTTCAGTTTCTTCTCCCATGCTGCAGTGTAGATTGCTCTCAACTGCAAAATTATATATCCTAAATAATTATTTAATGGCCTACCTGATGCTTCCTTCTTGGGTTTCTATACATTTCACAGAAAAATCTTCATCTTACACAATCTCGGTCTCTGAGCCCAATGGTTCCGTGGTAAGAATGTGAATATCCCTATGACTGAGATCAGCAGTCAACCAAACTTCGCAACTACTCAAGCCAAGATCCCAAGGATACATTTCTTGCCATTTCCCAATTAACCACACCTTTGAAAAACAGATACTCCAGTTTCAAGCTATTTTCAAGACTTATATCTGTTTTCTACCTAGAACAACAAAACTTACACACCAACACCTGCAGGATCAGCAATATAATTTTAAGGGCCCACTGCAAAATTAAAATGTGGGACCCTCTGTTTCAAAACTATTATGACTTTTGAGATGATGACATCAGAGCATTAAGCTAACCATGGGGTTCTTCTGATTGTGAGCACCTGTGCAACTATACATGCATCCTCATGAAGCCAGCCCCGCCCCATCCTTAGAGCTTTGTATCTAGGTCGATGCAAAGGTAGGCCCCTGACTTCAGCTTCCTCAGTTTGATTTGCAGCAAAGCTACCCTCAAGTATTAACACTATTGTACATCCTCAGAAATTCCTTTTACTAAGCAATCAAAAACTATTTTGCTAAGTGTTGGGAAATATCTTTAAAAGTTAAATGTCTTCACATGTTTCACTTTGGACATCATTTTTAAGTAATAGGAAACTCAAACTAGGTTTTAAAAAAAGGCAATTAATTGTTGGCTAATGTGCTTGAAAACAATCTAGGGATAGGGTTAAAATCAGACATGATTTGATTTAATAAATGTTCCTAGTCCATTACCGTGAAGCCTCTTAGCCTTACCCTCCTCTGCCTACTGCCTCTGTTCTCCAACCAGTGGCAAAATGGCCTTAGCATATTGATATTTGATATCTACACACAATGTCCAGAGATAAAGAGAAACCACCTTTTCAATAAATACCTTCTTATATTAGAGTTATCATTGGCAGAAGCCTCTAGTAAACGTTCCCTAGAACTTCACTGACTCATTTAAAAGCATGTGCTCATTCCTGAACTAACATTATAGTGCCAGGAAAATTCCCCATTCATGCACGGGTCTAGGTTTCTGAACTATGGTAAGGAGAATGGGGTTTCCCTTAGACAATGGAGACTTGGACTGAGCACATAAGAGCAGATAAACTGTGAAGGTGAGTAGGGAGATAAGAGCTGGGCAATACACCAATAATTTTTACTGAAAAACCTCTCTGAATTACTAACGTATGCATGTCTAAACTTTTGTTTAGCATTTATGTTAAGATAACTGCTAGTTAAAATTAGGATAGCTAAATGATAACTTTTTAAAAATTTTTATTTGAAAGATAGGTGACATATATTAGTTTCAGGTATACAACATAGTGATTTAAGAACTATAGGTGTATTACAAAATCCTCACCACAGTAAATGTAGTTACCATTTCACCAAAATTATAACAATATTATTGATCAAATTCCCTACACTGTACGCTTCATCCCTGTGACTTATTTATTTTATGACTGAAAGTTTGTACCTCTCAATCCCTTCTACCTATTTTACCTATTCCTTAAACCTCATCCCTTCTGGCAACTACCATTGTGTTCTCTGTATTTATGAGTCTGTTTCTATTTTTATTGTTGTTTGTTTTGGTTTTCTTAGATTCCACATATAAGTAAAATCATATGGTATTTGTCTTCCTCTAATTTATTTCACTTAGCATAATACCCTCTGGGTCCATCTATGTTGTTGCAAATGGCAAGATTTCTTTCTTTTTTAATTGCTGAATAATATTCCATATATATTATGTATATATTCCATACACACACACACACACACACACACACATCTTCTTAATCCATTCATCTATGGATGGACACTTAGGTTGCTTCCATATGTAGCTGTAGTAAATAATGTTGCAATAGAGGTGTATATATCCTTCTATATTAGTATTTTTGTTTTCTATGAGTAGTAAATATCCAGAAGTGGAATTATTGGATCACATAGTATTTCTACTTTTAGTTTTTTGAGGAATGTTCATACTGTTTTCCACAGTGGTTGGACCAATTTGCATTCCCAGCTATAGTACATAAGGGTTCCCTTTCCTCTACATCCTTGTCAACTAGTTACCTCATGTCTTTTTGATACTTGTCACTCTGACTGGTGTGAGATGATATCTCATTGTGGATTTCATTTGCATTCCCCAGATGGTTAGTGATACTGAGCATCTTTTCATGTGTCTGTTGACTATTTGTATGTCTTCTTTGGAAAAATATTCAGGTCCTCTGTCCATTTCTAATTGGAATTATTTATCTGATGTTGAGTTGTACGTGTTCTTCATATATTTTGGATATGAACCCCTTATCAAATCTGTCATTTGCAACCATCTTTTCCTATCCAGTAGGTTGCCTTTTCATTTTGTTTACAGTCAAAAAAATATTAGCAAATGCAAATTCAAAAATACATTAAAACTATCATCCATCATGACCAAGTGGATCATGTCCATCACAGATACAAGGATGGTTCAATACATGCAAATCAATCAGTAAAATATACCACATTAACACAGTGAAGGATAAAAATTATGATCATCTCAATAGATGCAGAAAAAGCTTTGACAAAATCCAACATTTATTCATTATATAAACTCTCAGCAAATGGGTATGGAACAAAAATACCTCAACATAATAAAGGCCATACATGATAAACCTATAATTGATATCATACTCCACAGTAAAAACCTGAAATCTTTCTTGTAAAATCAAGAACAAAAGACAAGGATGTCCACACTCACTTTTCTTTTCTTTTTTGAATATAATTTATTGTCAAGTTAGCTAACATATAGTGTATACAGTGTACTCTTGGCTTCAGTGGTAGATTTCCATGATTCATTGCTTACATACAACACCCAGTGCTCATCCAAATAAGTGCCCTCGTCAATGCCCATCACCCACTTTCTCTTTTCCCCTGCCCACCCCCCCCCCATCAACCCTCAGTTTCTTCTCTGTATTTAAAAGTCTCTTATGGTTTGCCTCCCTGTTTGAAACTATTTTTTCTCCTTCCCTTCCCCCATGGTCTTCTGTTAAGTTTCTCAAATTCCACATGAGTGAAAACATATGATCTCTGTCTTTCTCTGACTTATTTCACTTAGCACAATACCCTCCAGTTTCATCCACATTGTTGAAAAGGGCAAGATTCCATGAAACCACATCTTCTTTAACCATTCATTAGTTGATGGACATTTGGGTTCTTTCCATAATTTGGTTATTGTTGATAGCACTGCTATAAACATAGGGTACATGTGCCCCTATGCATCAGCACTCCTATATCCTTTGGATAAATTCCTAGTAGTGCTATTGCTGGCTTGTAGGGTAGTTCTATTTTTTAATTTTTTGAGGAACCTGCACACTGTTTCCACAGCAGCTGCACCAGGTTGCATTCCCACCAACAGTGCAAGAGGTTCGTGTTTCTCTACATCCTTGCCAACATCCGTTGTTTCCTGAGTTGTTAATTTTAGCCACTCTGACCAGTGTGAGGTTGTATCTCAGTGTGGTTTTGACTTGTATTTCCCTGATGACGAGTGATGTTGAGCATCTTTTCGTGTGTCTGTTGACCATCTGGATGTCTTCTTTGGAAAAGTGTCTATTCATGTCTTCCGCCCATTTCTTCACTGGATTATTTGTTTTTTGGGTGTTGAGTTTGGTAATTTGTTTATAGATTTTGGATACTAACCCTTTATCTGACATGCCATTTGCAAGTATCTTCTTCCATTCTTCCTGTTGCTTTTTAGTTTTGTTGGTTGTTTCCTTTACTGTGCATAAGCTTATTTTGATGAGGTCCCAATAGTTCATTTTTGCTTTTATTTGTGTTGCCTTTGGAGATGTGTCGAGCAAGAAATTGCTGTGTCTAAGGTCAAAGAGGTTGCCTGTTTTTTTCCTCTAGGGTTTTGATGTTTTCCTGTCTCACATTTAGGTCTTTCATCCATTTTGAGTTCATTTTTGTGTTTTGTGTAAGAAAGTGGTCCAGTTTAATTCTTCTGCATGTTGCTGTCCAGTTCTCTCAGCACCATTTGTTAAAGAGACTGTCTTTTTTCCATTGGATACTCTTTCCTGCTTTGTCAAAGATTAGTTGGCTATACATTTGTGGGTCCATTTCTGCATTCTCTATTCTATTCCATTGGTCTATGTGTCTGTTTTTTGTGCCAATACCATACTATCTTGATGATTACAGCTTTGTAGTAGAGGCTAAAGTCCAGAATTATGATGCTTCTAGCTTTGGTTTTCTTTTTCAACATCACTTTGGCTATTCAGGGTCTTTTGTGGTTCCATACAAATTTTAGGATTGTTTGTCCTAGCTCAGAGAAAAATGCTGGTGCAATTCTGATAGGGATTGAATTGAATGTGTAGATGGCTTTGGGTAGTATTGACATTTAAACAATATTTGCTCTTGTAATCCATGAGCACGGGATGTTTTTCCATTTCTTTGTGTCTTCTTCAATTTCTTCATAAGTTTTCTACTGTTTTCAGCATACAGATCTTTTACAACTTTGGTTAGATTTACTCCCAGGTATTTTATAGTATTGTAAATGGGATCGATTTATTGATTTCCCTTTCTGTTGTTTCATTATTGGTGTATAGAAATGCAACCAATTTCTGCACATTGATTTTGTATCCTGTAACTTTGATGAATTCATGTATCAGTTCTAGCAGCTTTTTGGCGGAGTTTTTTGGGCTTTTCATGTAGAGTATCATGTCATCTGTGAAAAGTGAAAGTTTAACTTCTTTGCCAATTTAGACGCCTTTTATTTCATTTTTTTGTCTGATTGCTGAGGCTAGGACTTCCAACACTATGTTAAACAACAGTGGTGAGAGTGGACATCCCTGTCATGTTCTTGACTTCAGGGGGAAAGCTCTCAGTTTATCCCCATTGAGGATGATCTTAGCTGTGGGCTTTTCATATATGGCTTTTATGATGTTAAGGTATGTTTCTACTATCCCGTCTTGCTTTAGGGTTTTTATTAAGAAATGATGCTGTACTTTGTCAGATGCTTTTTCTGCATCTATTGACAGGATCATGTGATTCTTATCCTTTCTTTTATTAATGTGATGTATCACACTGATTGATTCATGAATATTGAACCAGCCCTGTAGCCCAGGAATGAATCCCACTTGATCATGGTGAATAATTATTTTAATATACTATTGAATTTGATTTGCTAGTATCTTGTTGAGAGTTTTTACATCCATGTTCATCAGGGATATTAGCCTGTAATTCTCCTTTTTAGTGGGGTGGGGATATCTCTGGTTTAGAAATCAGGGTAATGTTGGCTTCATAGAAAGAGTCTAAAAGCTTTCCTTCTTTCATTTTTTGGGGAACAGGTTGAGAAGAATAGGTATTAACTCTGCTTTAAATGTCTGATAGAATTCTCCTGGAAAGCCATCTGGCCCAGGACTCTTATTTGTTGGGAGATTTTTGATGACTGATTCCATTTCTTTTCTGGTTATGGGTCTGTTCAAATTTTCTATTTCTTCCAGTTTGAGTTTCAGTAGTATGTAGGTGTCTAGGAATTTGTCAATTTCCTCCAGGTTGTCCAGTTTGCTGGCATATAATTTTTCATAGTATTCTCTACTAATTGTTTGTATTTCTATGGTGTTGGTTGTGATCTCTCTTCTTTCATTCGTGATTTTACCTGTTTGTGTCCTCTCTCTTTTCTTTTTGAGAAGGCTAGCTAGGGGTTTATCAATTTATTTTTTCAAAAACACAGCTCTTCGATTCACTGATCTGTTCTGCTTTTTTTGATTCTATATTGTTTATTTCTGTTCTAATCTTTATTATTTCTCTTCTTCTGCTGGCTTTGTAGTTTCTTTGCTGCTCTGCTTCTAGTTCCTTTAGGTATGAGTTTAGGTTTTGTATTTGGAATTTTTCTTGTTTCTTCAGACAGACCTGGATTGCAATGTATTTTCCTATTAGGTCTGCCTTTGCTGCATCCCAAAGGGTTTGGACTGTCATGTTTTCATTTTCATTTGATTCCATATATATTTTTAATTTGTTCTTTAACTTCCTGGTTGACCCATTCATTCTTTAGTAGGATGTCCTTTAACCTTCATGCATTTGAAGGTTTTCCAAATTTTTTCTTGCTGTTGATAGCACTGTGGTCTGAAAATATGCATGGTATGATATCAATTCTTTTATATTTATTGAGGGATGTTTTGTGACCCAGTATGTGATCTGTCTTGGAGAATGCTCCATGTGCACTCGAGAAGAATATGTATGCTTCTGCTTTTTGATGAAAATTTCTGAATATATCTGTCAAGTCCATCTGTCTATTGTATCATTCAAAACCATTATTTGATATTCTGCCCAGATGATCTGCCCATTGTTGTAAGTAGAGCATTAAAGTCACCTGCAATTACCATATTCTTATCAATAAGATTGCTTATGGTTTGTGATTGATTTATATGTTTAGGTGCTTTCAAGTTGAGGGCATAAACATTTATAATTGTTGGCTCTTCTTGATGGATAGACCCCATAATTATGATATAATGCCCTTCGTCATCTCTTGTTACAGTCTTTAGTTTAAAATCTAGTTTGCCTGACATAAATATGGCTACTCCACTTTTCTTTTGGCATCCGGTATCATGATAGATGGTTCTCCATCCCTTACTTTCAATCTGAAAGTGTCCTCAGTTCTAAAATGAGTCTCACTTGTAGACAGCATATAGATGGATCTGGTTTTTTTTACCCATTCTGGATACTTTTTGTCTTTGATTGGGGCATTTCGTCCATTTATATTCAGAGTTATTATTGAAAGATATGGATTTAGTGTCATTGTGTTATCTGTAGGTTTCATGCTTATGGTGATGCCTCTTGTCCTTTGTAGTCTTTGCAGCATTCCACTCACAGAGTCCCCCTTATGATGTCTTGCAGAGCTGTTTTAGTGGTCGTAAACTCCTTCCGTTTTTGTTTGTCTGGGAAAGCCTTTATCTCTCCTTCTATTCTGAATGACAGCCTTCCTGGATAAAGGATTCTAGGTGCACATTTTTCCTATTGAGCACATTAAATATTTCCTGTCACTCCCTTCTGGCCTGTCAAGTTTCAGTGGACAGCTCTGCTACTACCCTTATGTGTCTACCCTTGTAGGTTAAGACCTGTTTGTCCCTAGATGCTATCAGACTTCTCTCTTTATCTTTGTATTTTGCCAGTTTCGCTATGATATGTTGTGGTGAAGACCTAATCTTGTTGATTCTGAAGGGAGTTCTCTGTGCCTCCTTGATTTGGATGTCTGCTTCCTTCCCCAAATTAGGGAAGTTGTCAGCTATAATTTGTTCAAGTAAGCTCTCTGCCCCCTTCTCTCTCTCTTATTCTTCTGGAAGTCTCGTGATACAGATACTGTTTTATAATAAAAAATTTTAAAGGGGGTGGTGGTGGAAGAAGCCTTAATCCATACAAAGAGAAAAATGACAGGGGCAGGGAAAAAGAGAAAAGAAATTGATGAGGCAAAGAATCAGAGAAACTATCCACCTTAATCCAGAGAGAGAGAGAGAGAGAGAGAGAGAGAGAGAGAGAGAGGAAAATAAGGAAGAAGGAGATACAGAAGAGGTGTAGAAAGAATAGATTAAAAACGTCTGCTTAAACCAACAACCAGAAGAGAGAAGGGAAGAAATAAGAGGAAGAAAGAAAAAAGTATATGTGTATACACACACACACACACACACACACACACACACACACAAACACACTAAGAACTGACCAAGAATCAGATCAGAAATCGCAAAACTGCTGGACTGATACCTGATGGTGCCTTGGAATTGGTGGTTGTGCTGGTCTGGAGGAGGGGTGACTAGTTCTGTCAGTGTCAATATTGCTCCCATAGATACGCAGTTACCAGGCACAGAGGGGCGTGGTTTGGTGTGGGCAGGTCCCGCCTCCACTGTAGGACTGCTTTCCTGTTCCCTGAAGCCCCACCTTGTTAGTGATGCGGAGAAAAACGGCAATACCCCAGTCTCTTCTCCCCCAACCTGTTCAGGCCATATCATACCAGGCATCCACAGTGCCACACAAGCATGAGTGGGCCGGCTTTTCCCGCTCCACAGTCTCCTGTGCCTTCCAGGCATCGGCATCAGATTCAAACCCTGATTCTGGGGGTAGTGCCACTCCACCCAGCTTACAAACAGCCTCCGGCTGCCAGGAGCCTGCAGGGTCTTTTGTCCTTGGAGCGGCTATATACCTTCTTCCCACAGCACTCAAGGGAGGGGACTGCTCTCTCCGACTGTGCCTGTGAGCTGCCCTACTCCCCAGGCGTGTGTGTGTGTGTGTGTGTGTGTGTGTGTGTGTGTGTGTGTGTGTAGGACAGCAGGCCCCAATCCAAAGGAAGTTCCACAACCCCGGATAATCACTCCTAAGGTTGTTTCCAAGCTGGAAATTGGTTTTCTTCATTTTTTCTGCTCCCTAGTCATGGTCTAGAGAGGTTTTTCCTCTTGTCCAAATATAATCCTACACTTCCACAGCCTCTTTTTCTCTTTTGTATCTCCACAGAAGATGATCCCTCCCCTCTGTGCCTACGCCACCCATTTTATCTCTCCCAATTTGCAATCATGCACCTATGGCCTACCAAGCTGTCCCGTGGGTCCCTGGAGATGTTTCTGTCACTCTGTAGCCCAGATTCCTAGAATTCCAAGTCTTCTGGCCGCAAAACTGCTGCATCTGAGGGAGGAGGGAACTTTGGGCCCCCTTACTTCTCTGCCATGTTGACTCCTCCTTCTCACCACTTTTTTTCAACATAATAGTGGAGGTTCTATGCATGGGCATCAGACAAGAAAAAAAAATAATAAAAGGCATCCAAATTGGTAAGGAAGCAAAATTGTCACTATTTGATGATGACATGATACTGTGTATAGAAAATCCTAAAGACTTCACCAAAAAAACTTGTAGAACTGATAAATTCAGTAAAGTTGCAGGATATAAAAATCAATATGCAGCAATCTATTGTATTTCTATACATTAATAATGAAACAATAGAAAGGAAAATTAAAGAAAAACAATCTAATTTACAACCAGATTATAAACAATATATCTATGAATAAATTAAGGGGCACCTGGGTGCCTCAGTTGTTTGAGCATCTGACTTCGGCTCAGGTCATGATCTCACGGTTCATGAGTTTGAGGCCCACATCGGGCTCTGGGCTGACAGCTCAGAGCCTGGAGCCTATTTCAGATTCTGTGTTTCCCTCTATCTCTGTCCCTCCCTGGCTCTCACTCTCTCTCTCTCAAAAATAAATAAACATTAAAAAAAAAGAATATATCTATGAATAAATTAAAACCAAGTTGGTGAAAGACCTATACTCTGAAAGCTTTAAGATACTGATGAAAGAAATTAATGACACAAATAGATGGAAAGATACACCATGCTGATGGGTTGGAAGAACTAACATTGTTAAAATGTTCATACCATCCAAAGTAATCTACAGATTAAATGTAATTCTTATCAAAATACTAATGGCATTTTTCACAGAACTAGAACAAAAAAAATCCTCAAATTTGTATGGAACCCCAAAAGACCTCAAATAGCAAAAGTAATCTTAAGAAAAGAGCTGGGGTATCACAATCCCAGATTTCAAGATATACTACAAAGTTATAGTAATTAAAAAAAATCATACCAGCACCAAAATAGACACATGAAGGAATTAAATAGAGACCCTAGAAATAAATTCATGCTTATATGGTCCATTAATCAATGACAAAGGAGACAAGAATACACAATGGGAAGAAGGCAGTCTCTTCAATAAATGGGGTTGGGAATACTGGGCAGCTACATGCAAAAGAATAAAAAGAATAAAACTTAAGATACACAAAAATATACTCAAAGTCATTTAAAGACCTACATGTAAGACCGGAAGCCATAAAACTTCTAAAAGAAAACATAGGCAGTAAACTCATGGACATTGGCCTTAGCAATATTTTTCTGAATAGGTCTCCCCAAGCAAGGAAAACAAAAGCAAAATTAAATAATCAGGACTACATCAAACTAAAAAGCTTTTGCACAGCAAAGGAAACCATCAACAAAATGAAAAGATAGAGAAATCTTAATGACTTTATTGCATGGTTTTAAAATGCAAATTCTAAATGATTCTTCAAATTATATTGAATTGATATTTTCATTGAGGATAAGTAGTGCTGGATATTTGTTACCAAAAGGTATCACAAATGCAGATTGTAAAAAATTAAGCTGAAGGATATATAGAACTATATAACAATTTTTGGGATCAGGCACAGGGTGTAAGAAAACTGTGTAAATACAACTCTACTGCCCTTGCTTCTTCAAAAATAATGCATATAAATATAATTTTTAAATCAGCTTCCTTATTATGTGAAAGATTGAATTTTTAAATGATATTAAAATAAGGAGAAAAACTATTAAGATACTGATGAAAGAACATTTTTTACTGCCTTTGAAATAAAATATTCCAACATATTCCCTGTGAGATAATACGTTTGACATTTTGGTAAATATAAATACTACTATAGAGTTACGCCACAGAAGAAATGGAGAAAGAAAAAAATTCAACTGTCATTTCATCTATAGTTATTTGAAACTCACCTTGTATTTGATGCTAAGTATTTATCAACCAAAGCATAGTTAAGAGATTTCAAAATATGTGCACACATAAAATGTATTATTTTATTGTTGACTATCCCTCCACTTACATTCATCATGAAAACTTAAGAGACAAATTCAAATTTGCTCCTAGTGGCAATAATATATCATTATGCCTCCATTAAACACTTCAATTTTGCTCTAGAAAAATATTAGAAAAGGCAAATTGTTGATACAATGGAACATTTGCTTCCAATGTGCTTTCTATGTTCTCTTTTCTTTTATTGCCCACTTTAAAAAGATTTTCCATATAAAATGCCAGAAATTTAAAAAAAATGCAAGTTATAGGGACAGGAACAAAAGCATGGAGATAATGTTTTACTTACAATAATTTACAAAAAAAAAAAAAAACATTTAGGGAAATGGTATACTTATTTTTAAATGAATTTATGAATAAATGGGTAACAAATAATTTCTGGTTCCAAAACTCATTACTATAAAGTACTGAATCATTAAAGTTTTTTTTATATAAGTTATATATTTAAACTAATATACTAGTTCAAGAGAACATCTGTCTACAAAAGCAGACCTTTTCTCAATGTTGGAGAACAAATATTGTTATAATCAACTAAGTGCACAATTAATGTACTTCTTCCAGGGGGTCCTTTAGAGTTCAAAAAACTGTCATTAATGTACTTTCAGGAATATTGCCTGCAATTGTGTTTTCCTTAAGTGTAATAAAAATGAGTTTCTTAATAATCAGTATGTATAGAGAAGTGAAGTATTTATGAAATAGCCTTATTCCTCTATATTATCTACCCCATGTTTTCCCTTTCTATTTTTTCACATTCTTCTCTCTTCACATACTATTTTCTTCCCTGTCATTAAGGCAGTTTGAAAGCCAGCATAACTTTCTTTTGTAGTCTGAGAGAGAGAGAGAGAGAGAGAGTGTGTGTGTGTGTGTGTATTTTTACTCCAATACAAACACGATGCAATCAGGTTATATATACTTAAAAGTGTACAATTCTAAGTTTGTAGACCATGTAAATAATATGACCAGAAAAAAAAAAACAAACTTGAATTGGCAAGATTTTTCTTTAAACTCATTTCTCCCATGACTTATTAGATCAACATTTCAAAATAATAGCAAAGGTGTAACCACATTTGGGTGGAGAGGGGAGGGATCACTGAAAAGTAATGGAGCTTCCCCTTCCCTAGTGTCCATCCCAAAAGGTTAGCCAGGGCTAGGTTTTTGAGAATTGAAATTCCCTTGTCCCAGGAGAGATGTAACAGATCTTTTGTTTCCAAAAGTATTTATCCGAGAGGATTAAGTCAAGAATAGCTAAAATCAAGAGAGAATAAACCATGTGTTATTGAGTGGTTATGTCCCCATATAAGATGTTTCCTTGAGACTTAGAATAAATCAGAGATTATAGGTTCTGGCCTACTAAATCATAGCTAAGGCACATTCCTGTCTAAAAGGTAGGAATTCTGGTGAAAAAGCCTATATGGATATACAAGATAAGTGGTCGCTAAATGTCACGAATGAGCATTTAGCAAAGATTTCATGACCAGCCCTGTGCTTACTTAGATTGTGAAGCTCTGGGGAAAAACCACATGCGGTCTTCTCAGAGAATAGATGCCTCATAGGTAGTGAAACACTAGTATTCAAGAACAGTAGCTAGTAGCTGAAGAACAATGCAAGGTGATGATCATTCTCTGAATTATTTAATGAGTACTTTCTACAGGCTAGGCACTTTGTACTAAAAGCCAGCTTGCGTACCCAGTTTTCCCAGAATTATATAGATTCTGAACTTCTTCTATAATCTAATGATTGCAAATCCCCAAAATTTAGTAATATTCAACTTTCACTGAATCTGTTATGTCATATCCAGGGCTTTTAGAGAAAGTAAAAAGTGAAATTTCTTCCTTGGGACATCATGAATACATAGATGACATGCCATCATTAATTCTGCCACTTGTGCATCATGGACTATCACTTATCCAAATCTCCAGCCTTCTCACTTATAAAAGAGGAAAAATATCTCCATGTCTTTTGCAAGATTTACTGGTAATCAACTTATTAGACAAAAGGACAGGAAAACTAACTTCTCAGGATTTCAGTTCTCTCATTTATAAAATGAGGACAGAGTTTCTCAGTCTCAGTATTACTGACACGCTGAGTGGATAATTCTTTGCTGTGGGAACTCTGCTGTGAATTATATAGGATGTTTAGTATTTTTCCACTAAATTCTAGCAATACCTACCCCTCAGTTATGACAACCAAAAATGTCCCCACATTTTTCCAAATGTCCCTACATTTTTCCAAATGTCCACTGGGGGCCAAAATCACTCCATTTGGGAACCAACAGATTACAGCTGTCTCTAATATCCTTTCAACATTTCATACTTCTGTCATATTAGAAAATGGACAATGAGAGCACTTTGTAAATTTTAATATAAGATACAAATGTTATGTGTTCATTATTTAATAGTCTTTATTAAAAAAAAAAACAGGTGTGATATACTTTAAGAACTGAAGGTGAATTAGAAATTATATTCCAAGGGCCTTACCTGCTAAGAGGGAAGGTCAGCTACACATATAAATAATATTTTCAATATTCTACAAAGCAATGGAATTTTCAGACTGAAGAGTTAAAGTAATACACTTTAAGTAAATTAGAGTAAGAAAAGAAGCTTAGAGGATTGTTTCTAAGCAAAGTAGGCCATTTAAGACAACTGTGCCACAGACTAGGCTAAGAAAAGCTACTACTCTTATTAACATAGTTTAAGCTTACGTTATTAGACTCATAAATTTTTTGAATTTGAAGGGACCTTACAGACCACCCAATACCCTCATCCTCATTTTACAGATGAGGAAATTGAATCTTTTCTTACCCTTTGTGCGTTGGCAGCACACAGACCAGGAATAAGCATGAAAAATCTAAATTGATGCCAATAGCAGCAGGAGGCTACTTATTTTATATATTACATTTTAAAGGAAATAACACAAACCATGACCTTCTGCTAAATTAGGAAAGAATCACTCATACTACATACCAGGATATTGCATACACGATTAAAACTATGATGATAAAAGCAGAAGCATTGTGTTGCCTGGCAGGGTGTAAAGTTTTCACAGCTGGGAAGTTCAATATGTGGGAAGAATTTCCATAGTTCTGAGAATAGTATTTAAAAGAATTCCCTGTAACATATATACACACACATATGTAAAGCAGTGACTTCCCAATCTCAACTTTTGCCCTATGTTGTTTAGTGCATATTTATTTTAAATTAAAAATAATCCACAATTTAAAATACTCCAATATATTTGAAATGCATGGTAAATTTTCAGAGGAAGTATGCTAATTATAATGTCTGCAGGAACCAAGCAGGCAATGTGAATATGAAAAGGAGTCCAAGTATAATATAATAGTTGCCCTAACACTTGCAGTGCATAACCTGAATCACAAGTCTGAGAGAACGCATACATTATATGATTCATAGAATGCTGAGAAAATAGAGTTCCCCAGAAATACATTTTCTGATTTTAAAGGTACCTAGCAGAGAAATTTAGACATCCAAACATTAAAAATTAAATTGGAAGAACCTGAGAATTGGAATAAGACATATTATGCCTTTTAATTTATTCTTAAAAAAATATTGAAAATGTTTTTACTTGGAAGATAGAGGATATAGGCGGATTGCCTTTGTAAGATATATATATATATATATATATATACACACATATATAATGTATGTATATATATATATACATACATATATATATATAATGTATATATACATACATATATATATACATACATACATATATATATACATACATATATAATGTATGTATATATATATATATACACACACATATACATACATATATATATATATACACACACATATACATACATATATATATATATACACACACATATACATACATATATATATATACATACATATATATATATATATATCAGTAAATATTTGTTTGGGGGTTATATTTGTGAATTATTAAGCAATAGTTTGTGTTTTTGGTATTTTATATTCTCCAGCTCTTCCCTATTCAGGCTACTAGAACTTCTCATTAGCTGTCTTAATTAAAGGTTGAACAAAAAGAACCAAAAAAAAAAAAAACCCCAAAAAGTCAATACTTGGGTTTAAAATTTCAAATGTTTACTGTAGTGAACTTGTCTGCCTCAATTTGGATCTATACACTCTTAAATTTGAGTGACTCCCAATAAAAATAGTTGAGAATTGGCTGTTCCACCATTACAGAAGCAAATCCCAGTTCAAAATTTGCCACATACGCCACCTTTATTAGCAACCTAACATACACAAACAAAAGTTATACACTGAATTCTTGAAGACGTCTCAGCCATCCAGTCTTTCGTGTACTCTAAAACTATGTTGCATGGAAGGCTTACTTGAGGCAAATGTGACAATGTTCTAGCATCAAATACAGTCAACCGAAAGTAGAGGATCAAGAAACCTTCCAATTAAAACAGGATTATAGCATCATTTATGGATTAGTGCTAGAGATCCATTCTAAAAGATACAGGTTTCAGGACAAATGACATTTTTATAATCTCTTTACGTAAGAAGAGAAGAACCACCCCCCACCCTTACAATACTATAGCCAATCTACTAATGTCATCAATAAAATCTCATTTCTCATATTCATTCTGCTAATTAACAAGTCACCCCTTTCACCAATGAAAACCTATTTCTAATATTCATTATGAAAATGAACACATTTCTCATGGTGATAGGAAGTAAGGATTGTTGAAGCACTTGTTGGATGGCCTCTGAGTTTGATCAAAGATGAGCTGATTACTCCTAGATTGGATATTCTGCTCAATCCAATTGAACACTCAGAGACTAACTTAAAGCACCTAACATATACCTCTGAAAAGAACATCCATGTTGAAATATTTTAAACAAAATTATAGACATCCTATCATTCAGGGATAAGGGCCTGGGAATGACTTGAGCAAAGACAATGGAGAAAAATATCCTAAGTAAGAAAGTTTATTTTTTGGACTCTAGAAAAGATTTCTTGGACTTGTAGGTAAGGGGAAAAGTCAGAGAATGTTTGAAAAAGGAATAAGACCAGTTAGGACAGAGACAAAAGACAAAAGACAGGAACCATAAAAAACTAAAAAGTTTACTGATAATGCGAGCAAACACCCAGAAATTACCTATTTTAATGAACTCTTTCTTTATACCTCCCTGTTGTAATGTCAACAGAGAAACCTGTACCTAAAATAAGCACTACATATTACCTGTGCATAAATTATACAAGACATAGAAGACACTAATTTTTCTAATAAAAATGCATCACCTTAAAATTTTCATACTGCAGAGTGAAGTTAGACATACAGATTTTTTAAATATGATACTGTACATTACATCATAAAAATATGCACAGAGTTCTTTGGAGACAGAGAGGTACATTTAGCTGAGCCAGAGTGTTCAGAGAAAGCTTTCTGGAGGAGACCATGCTGCATAGAATATTTAGTTTGGAGTGCTTGATTTAGGAGACTATTTTTTCAGTACTGGGGAGAGATGATGATGGGCCGTAGTGGTACTATGTGACAGAGATAAAATTAACAATATTTAAGAAGTAAAAATGATGTGAGTGGAAGGTTGTAATAGGCAGGGTGGAGATTATGAAGAAAAATGGCAAAGACTACTAGCGAGCTCTTCACCAAACCTATTTCCTCTTCTTCCTGGACACTCAGCTGGACTGTACTGACTCTGGTGTAACCATGTTACTAAGTTGTAGACAATGGAATATAAACAGAGATGGCATGTCCTACTCTAGGTCACTTCTGCCATGCCTGGTCCTCCATGTTCTTTTCTGCCGCTAATAGAAGACAATGAGACGGAAGGTGACTGGTTTCTAAATCATCTTTGGAAGAGACAATTCTGCCCATCAGTAATACCATTCAAAACTTTGTGTTGAATGGAAAACCAACTTTTATCATGTTTGATTAACTGCACACTTTGAAGTCTTTTGTTACTATAGGATTACCTTTATAAACAACAATCTAGAACAAGATATTTGAATATGGATTCATAGTGGTGCCAACTTACAATAACACAGATGGAAGAACAGGTTTATGAGAAAAGATGACAGATCAGTTTAACACATTCTGCACTGAGACGTCTGTGGGATGAAGCCAAATGGGATACTGAAGAGACACTTGAACATTTGAGTATGAAAGGGAGGAAGACCTTAGAGATTTAGCTAACTTCAAAAACGATATACAGTAGACTTAATTCTAAACATGATGATACATTAAAATATGCCTAAGCAAGACAATGACATGGTTTCATTTGCCTTAAAAAGTTTTTTGTATGGTGTGGAATATGAGACTGGACACTGAGGAGGAGTCATGCTTAAGGAATTTAATCTTCACAGGATAATATACTATTTCTATTGGGAAGCAAAGACAAAAACTTTTCAAACGTGAGGTACCACCCTGATCAAACAATGTCCAAGATAAACTGGAATCTGTATTAAAAAGTAAAAAAGAGTATCTTCTTGGGGTCTGTATTCCTCAAAGGTTCACTACTGTGAACATAACGTGAGCCAATTCGGCTACTCAACTATTATCATGTATTTTTTTTTAATGTTTATTTTTGAGACAGAGAGACAGAGCATGAGTGAGGGAGGGGCAGGGAGTGAGGGAGGCACAGAATCCGAAGCAGGCTCCAGACTCCAAGTTCCGAGCTGTCAGCACAGAGCCTGATGCGAGGCTCAAACTCACAGACCGTGAGATCATGACCTGAGCCAAAGTCAGACTCTTAGCCAACTCAGTCACCCAGGCGCCCCTATCATGTTCTCTTCTTAAACATCAGGAAGCCTTAGGAGAATGGGGAGTGGGGAGAAGGGGTACTATACATATACCATATAATTTTTCAAAGAGGGAGACATTTCCAAGCCTGAAAGGGGGTACTGTTAATAATCATGGAACAAAAATATAAGCCAGAATTGTCCGAGGCACATATATGGCCATTCTATCCATCTGATCCTGCCATACTCCGCCAGGCAGTATAGTTTGATGAATACAAAACTCAGATCAGATTATGCCAAATACATATAATATAGCTTATTTTTGTAAGATTAAGGAATTCATCACTCTCTGTCTTCAAATACTGAAACAAGGTCTTTGCATAGAAGGTTTGCTTTAGTTAAATGAGAAAAATATTCTGAAACTCTCTAAGTAAATAATCCAAGAGTGGAATTTATCATATCTTTTTGCATAAACAGAAAATAAATTCCCAAGGATTTCTTTTGGCTTTAAAAAAGAACCTCACAATTACCTATGCTTGACATCATCCAGAATACAAAGATGTCAATTTAAACATTCTTACGAGAATAATTAAATCACCAATCAGACTTTTTGAAGTTACTAGTTATATTTCATAGGACTTAGCGACAACTCTGAAATCTTCAGATTTCTTCACAGACTTTTTACAAATTAGACTTTCAAAGATGACTTTATCAACAGCAACAACAAAAAGAGGTTAATGACTCATCTTTACACAAGTCTCCACAATGAGCAGGGGAGTGAGATGAATATATTTGTGATATTATCACTTCACCATTTTATGAGAGCTAAGTTTGTGATACCAAAAGTTGCAGATCTCCTTCTGCAACTATTGAGGAAAAATGTATACCACCTACTTTTTGGTTATGAGATATTTGTTTTCATCAGCAATAAGATGACATAAAATTTTAAGAAAAATAATTAGTACTTTGTTAGTTAGCAGTGAGCCAAAAATACGAAAAAGAGGTCCTAGAAGCATAGAACTTTAATACGAAGTATGCTAAGGAGAAATTTTAAGTAATTGGGATATTATGTAATATTGTGAAGGTAACATCCCCAGGTAGAAACAAATACACTTTGATGTCAGGACCAGTCAACATTCTTGGATCAGATGACAGAGTTTTCCACAAAGAGAGGAAAGGCAGGATTGGATGGAGCTCTAGAACTTGAGGACAGGCCCCAATGGGCTATGGAACCTGGTATATTTACAAAAACAATAAAAAAGCCATGAACTGTACACAATCTAAAATACGTCTTCCTGTGTTCTGAGAAGTTGTGAGTAAAAACTACGTTTCCAGCCAGTTTCCCCTTATGTTTTAAAAGAATAAAAGCAAACTACAGTTTCAAATTATTACTTTGGTAATATGCACAAAACCAGTGAAGTCATGGAATTTTCTTAGGTGCCTTCTCCCAATATACAGGGTGTCAATGAAAGACAGCTAAGGTAGCCATGAGATTTTCACAGCATGGCAAGAGTTACATTGGGATTTCCAGAGTAGCACTAGAAGCCCCAATCTAAGTGGAAGTTGAATTGTGGGGTGCAGAGCTGCCATGAGGTTCCTTAAGTCCATCTCCTGTCCCAATGTTTTTGTATCTGGAGCTTGTGATTGCAACTCCTTTATCTTTTGTAGCACTTCAGAATGGAGGATGCTTCCTCTGTACCTGATCATAGCTAAAAAATGAAGCTTTTACTTTCTCATTTAACGAATTATTCTTTGTCATTTCAAACTGACTTTATTGTTGGTTAGCACCAAAATCACACTTTTCAAAAAAAATTTAACTCCAAATATGCCCCCTTCTTTCCAGCCTCTCAAGCCATATTATTGTTCATGGAATTGTTTCCTATACTCCAACCTTTCTCAATCTTCCTCTCAGCCATGAATTTAACCATCTAACCATCTCCTCCCCTTCTTGAAATCTGGCTGTGGCAGGAGTCACCCAATCTGGAAAGCAGGCTTTGTCTTCCCTGTGAGATTTGGCTGGGGCTCCTCTGTGCACCAAATACTTACTCCATCCCAGAACCTTCCAAACCTGCTTTAGGATAAAATATGACTGCTAATTTTGTCTATCTGTTCCACTCCTGCCAATACGGTCTTAAATGTATTGCACTGTAGTAAAATAAATATTGTAAGCTACCATTCAGTAAGCGTTTGCTATTAAAGTGGTGGCTTAGATTTTATTTAAGGACTAAGTTCTTTGGAATACTTGAAATAGCTGGCTGGCAGAATCACCACTTCTCTACCATTTGTAAAGACAAATTTATAGATTCTTCAAATGTCACTACGATACGTATATTTTCAAAAATCTTAATGATGAAACTTTAAGCACTATACTGTAGATTCTCCAAGGTCTAGCCTCCCAGGTACACTGATTATAAAGTTTAATTGATGTGTCATATAAAGTTTGTTTAAAATAGAACTATAAGGAAATTATCTGGATATAATTTTGGATCACACATTTTTAGAGGTACTACAGCTTTACTTCACAAAATATCAAAAAGTTATTATGTTCAGGCGTGAAAATATTTCATATTTTTATATGCATTTTATTAAAGAATTTTATTTATTTATTTTTAATTTTTTTTAATTAACATTTATTTATTTTTTGAGAGTTAGAAAGAGACAGAGCACGAGCAGGGGAGGTGCAGAGAGAGGGAGACACAGAATTGGAAGAAGGCTGCAGGCTCTGAGTTGTCAGCACAGTTCGATGTGGGGCTCGAACCCACAAACCGTGAGATCATGACGCGAGCTGAAGTCGGTCGCCCAACCGACTGAGCCACCCAGGCGCCCCTATTAAAGAATTTTTAAAATAAGTAGTTCTCATGAAATTCTACCAGGTTTTAAGCACTCTCTTCGACTTCAAAATATCAATACAAGATTATGAATGAGTATAAAAATCTAAAAAGGCTTAGGCTTTTAAAATATATCTTGACGTTTAATACAACTATTATTTGAAGAACACTACAAAATGGATGGTTTATTAAAGAAGGAAAACAGCACAGTAAACAATCAACCAAATGCAAAGGCAATCTATGAAACGGAAAAAAAAACTGCAAACCATTTAACAGGTTAACATCCAAAATATATAAGGAACTCATTCAACTCAATGGCAAAAAAATAAATAAATAACCTAATTTAAAAATGGACAAGGAACCTGAAAAGACATTTTCCACAGGACATTCAAATGGCGAACACACACATGAAAAGGTGTTTAACATCACTAATCATCAGGAAAATGAAAATCAAAACCACAATGAGATATCAACCTACATCTGTGAGGATGGTTTTTATTATAAAGATAAGAAATCGTGTTGGCGAGAATATGGAGAAAAGGAAATCCTTGTACACTGTTGATGGAAACATAAGTTGGTGCTACCACCAACAGAAACTGTATGGAGGTTCCTTATGAGAACTACAATGTGACCCAGTCAACCGACTTCTGAGTATATATCCAAAGGGTCCAGAAGGCACACCTGTGCTTCCATGTGCATTGCAACATTGTTCACAGTAGCCAAGGTACAGAAATAACCTAACTACTTGTCAATGGATAAACAGACCAAGAAAATGTGATACACATACACACACATATCATTCAGCCATAAAAAAGGAAACCGTATAATTTGTAACAACATGGATTAACCTGGAGGGTATTATACTAAGTAGAATAAGGCAGACACAGAAACACAAACATGATCCCATTGTCTTAATTACACGTGAAATCCATTTAAAAAGGGGGGAAGAGTAAGTGATGGATGTTATGAATTAACTTGGAGAGAAGAACCACTTCACAATGCCTATTTAGATGAAATCATCATGATTATACTTTATATATCCTTACATACCTTATAATTATATGTCAATAAAAATGAAAACAATAATACTGTATTATATACTTGAAATTTGCTAAGACAATAGATCTTAAGTGTTCTCACCACAACACCCCCCCCTACGAAAAAGGTGCAAGGTGATGAATGTGTGAATTGATTGTGATAATCATTTCACCATGTATAGATATATCAAGCCATCACATTGTACATCTTATACATAGCATTTGTATTTATCACTTATATTTCATTGAAGCTGGGAGGTAAAATAAATCTCAAAAACAAAAAAAGGAAGACAAGTTCAGAAGAGAGTCAATGAGGTAAAGAAGCAGCCCAAACCCCTCGTCCCTCCCAGCATGGGTGAGCTACAGGGAGACATGTGCCCTCCATGGCCATTACTGCCCTCACTCAAGGCAAGAGGCCATAGCTACCCTTTCTGGGACCTGATGACAGCAACATGGCTGGGAGAGAAGAATGACAGCCCCTAAAAGCGGGAGGTCTCTTGGGCTATGAAAGAGGGTTGGTGTGGACGAGAGCGCAGCTACCCACAGCCAGAAGCTGCACAGATCTGGGAACCTGGGTGATCACCAATCACCTCAGGAGGAGATACCACCACATCCTGATAATACTGGGCAAAGGCATTGTGGCCCAGGAGATGCAAGATGATAGAGCGGTGGGGGAATGGCCAGCTAGACTTTGGTACTGGAAGAAAGGGTAGGATAATGGGCCATGTTTATCCAACAGGAAGTGTGTACTGCCACTTGGGAAGATTTTCTGCTATTTATAGAAGGTTTGTGTAAACATGAAAAAAGCTGCTTTCAACTTTACCTGCCAACCTTTTAAAATTCAACCTACTTTTCTACATCGAAGCTTTAAAAATGTAAAGAAGTAACTTACATATAAAAAAGCAGAGTTTAAAAAAATCACCTCACTTTTAAATAACCTGTTGTTATTTATAGAAAGAAAGAAAGAAAGAAAGAAAGAAAGAAAGAAAGAAAGAAAGAAAGAAAAAGAAAACTTCTGGGAATGACTTTTGGAAATGGAGCTGTTAGACTATCTCTAGAAATGACATTTCTGCATTTGATCTAGAGGAGATGAGATGGAGAAGAAGGCCCTCAAGAGGTTGATTAGAAAACTGAAGGTACATTTTATCTGTAATTGGTATATGCTGACTGAGGAGAAAGAATGCCTAATATACTAAATTTATATGAGGGAGTTAAAGTTAAATATCTGGGTTCATAAAAATGTATATAATTACAATCATCACACAAGTATGTATCTTGTATCACACAAAAGCAGAAATAAAGAGACAATCTTCAGAGATAATTCTGCTATCAAGAGGAAAAAAGGTACCTGCCGACTACTCCTGTTGAGAAGCCATATTTCTATTATAACCTTCCTTCTATGGTGCATTTTATTCTTCACTGCTCTACATGTAGTTCACAGTGCTAAGTACTTTTTTTTAACATTTGTTTATTTTTGAAAGAGAGAGTGTGCGCAGGTGCACACACATGAGAGAGGGGGGGTGGAAAGAGAGACAGAGACAGACAGAGGTTCCGAAGCAGGTTCCACACTGTCAAGACAGAGCCCAATGAGGGGCTGGAACTCAGGAACCGTGAGATCATGACGTGAGCCAAAGTCCAACGCTTAACTGACTGAGCCACCCAGGCATTTCACTAAGTACTATTTTAAAATAATTAGTTTTACTGGATGTTCTGAAGTGCTTTATATTATATGTAGTAAAGTAACACATCTAGTGAGTATTTCTATTAACATTCTTTGAAATATTGTTGTCAAGTTGAATGGCCAAACCACATGTTTGAGCAGTACATATGGTGCTCTGATTTCAAAGGAAAAGAGGGGAAACTAAAGTGCGAAGGGCCGTATGCCATTGGGTTTAGAGTGAAGATGGTTGTCCCACGTGTCTGTGCATTTTGCGCTACTTTGCTGGGTGGATAGCATACGCAATGGACAGACAAGACCTAATTTTACAACATCTGGTCTTTCTAGATGGTAAAGACGTTGTCAAATTATGACAAAAGGAAAATTGGAAAAATAGTACATTTTCTGCCAAACCTCATAGGAAAGACTGTCTTCTGAAAATTTGAACCTTAAAGTCCATCAGATGGGTACAGGAGTGAAATGAAAAAGAGTTCTAAATCAGGGGTTCGTATTTCAAAAACACTTTCAGATTATAACTAGTGTTAACATTTGCGCAGTGTATCTAAGGTTATTACATATATAGTGATTGAACACAGTTCTTATTTTAAGCAGCTGCTCATGTTAAAAGCAGATTTTGTGAAATACAGTTTTGCCAAACATTTATAGGAAATATTGTCTTTTGGATATGGAATTGCTAAACCACTTGTATGAACAGCATGTGACTATTGATATTGTTCAACGGTTTGGAGAAAGTTGTAGGAAAATGATTACAAAAGATAATTTTCTAGTGTTTTCCTAGATGGATAGTTTCAGGTAAACCATTTTTTTTGTATGTGTATTTTGTTTTGCTGTGTTTATAGTGTGTATAATGAACAACTGAGTCCTAATTTTATAACATCTAGTCACTAAATGTAAAAATTGCAAATGTATGAGACTTAGATAAAAATAAAATAAAAATTTTTAAATTAAAAATACAATTAACACACTTTGTACACTTTATTTTGAAATTACAGGAAAGCTTATCTCCTATAAATGGCTTTTGAAAATGAATTTGTTCAATACCTCTACACATTACAAATGCCTATATTTGTCCACTCTTTTGGTGGTAGAGAGAAGTAAGGAAATATTTAGAAGAAAATGCCTGCCAATTAGAACCATTGTTATCAGGTAGTTTTATTAACACTCCTGTTAACAAAGTAGACAAGTTCCTATTTGAAATATCTAATTTTTATAGATGTTTATAGGTGCAAGATGCATTTAAAAGCAGAGGTAGTAAAACAACACCACTTTGTAAGTATCTTTTTTAAACTAATGAATGATACTGTCTTTGAAAACAGAATCGTTATATCAGCTTTTTGAGCAGTATACTGTCTGCACTTGTCCATTGGGTTGAAAGAGGTAGGCATGAAGAAATTGTAAAAGTTCTTTTTCTAATGTATACTAGAAAATTTCTGAATGTCCAGTGCCCTATATGTGAGATATTTTTTTAACTTTGCTCTACTGTATATATTGTGTATGCACTGGAGGAGTGAGTTTTAAATTTATAGCATATATAGGCTCTACACACTCAACAGGGGGCCAGTGTGGGACCAAAGTAGTCAGTAAACTAACACATTTTATATACTTTGTGTTAAAAGTCACAAAAAGACTGTCTTCTGAATGACTTTCAGAAATAAAGTTCTTTTTTTAAAAAAGGTTTATTTACTTATTTTGAGAGACCAGGGGAAGGGCAGAGAAAGAGAGTGGGAGAGAGAATCCCAAGATGACTCCATTCTGCCAGTGCAGAGCCCAATGTGGGGCTTGATCTCATGAACTGTGAGATCATGATCTGAGCTGAAACCACTGACACTTAACCAACTGAGCCACTCAGGCGCCCCAGAAATAAAGTTCTGAAACCACATCGAAGTCACACACGTGCCACAACCACTGGGTTGTGGTGGAATGAAGGAATTGAAGAAGCGAAGGATTCTGACCTAGAATATAGATATTTAGAAGACAGTTTGAGATATACCTATTATCAGATGTGTGTAATTTGTTCAACACAACTGGACATATAGTAGACAAATGTAAAATGCAATTATTTGAAACACAGTCTATTTGTGTAGAAGTGCACAACATATGTTAATAGAGGATGTGAAATAACACCTTTCCTTAGGGACCACAGGGACAACTGTCTTTTGGAAAGGGGGCTGTTAAATTTGTTCTCTTGAAACAGAATATGGGCCATTCACTGGGTGAACTCAGAACCCTTGTTTCTACAAAGCACCGAAATTCAAAAACTGCTACAGATTTCTTTACTATATTAGCAATAATACATATGTTGCAACAATCACACCATTCTTTTCTGAATATAAAAATGAGGGGCTTAGTCAGTTAAGCATCCAACTTTGACTCAGGTCATGATCTCGCGGTTCATGGGTTCAAACCCCGCGTGGGGCTCTGTGCTGACAGCTCAGAGCCTGGAGCCTGCTTCAGATTCTATGTCTCCTTCTCTCTCTGCCCCTCCCCAACTCGTGTGCCGTCTCTGTCTCTCAAAAATGAATTTTAAAAAAATTTAAAAAAGAAGAAAAGTGAAATTATCAAATTTATATTAGAGATGTAGAGGTCAGGTACTGAAAGTTAATTTGCCAACATTATGGGTGACACAAACCACATATGATCAATTGCTTAAGGATACTGCATGTACACAGTTCACTGGATAAAACTCAGGAAATTGGCTTCTTGGTCTCTATATTTCCCATAATAAAGAAACTAATTCTTCTGCAAATTTGGGTAGGTTTTTTGTTTTGTTTTGTTTTTTTACGAAGTGTCAAACGTGCTACTAAAATAGCTCAATAGTGTCAAACGTGCTACTAAAATAGCTCAATTACAGTTTTAAAAACCTATCTTCCAACACTCTTAACACTTCACTTGTTAATTATATTAAACAAAAATTCAACACAAAATGTGCATTGATATTTACCTTTACCCAAAGTGAAGTACCTTGGAAATTTCAGTCAGCAACCGCACAGCACAAAAGTAAAGGTATTTTATAGCTTCCTAGTTTTTTGTGTGAGTCCTCTAAGCTGTACTCCTAACATCCAGTTTGTCTCATAAGTACATTTGTCAATACTGGTAAGAAATATCAGAGTGGATACTAAGAGACAGCAACTTTAGCAACTAAAAGAGAAGTTGAATTCTCAGTCCCCAAGTTCGCAAAGTTCTCCTTGACAAGATCAGCCATCAAAATTCTCAGCATGTAATCATTTCCTGAAACCCCAAAAGAAACAGGAGTTGCTAAATGGTCATTAAAATTGTTTTACATCTCAGGGTGCCTGGATGACTCAGTCGGTTAAGTGTCCGACTTGGTTTCAGCTCAGGTCATGATCTCACAGTTCATGTGTTCGAGCCCCACACTGGGCTCCACAATGGCGGCTTAGGATCCTCTCTCCCAGTTTGTCTCTCCCCTGCTCACTTTCTCCCAAAATAGGTAAACTTAAAAAAATTGCTTTTACATCTTGAGCCTACCTTCTTACTCTCCCTAAATCTATCCTTCCAATAAATCAAACTCCATTTTCTAACATGGCCTTTCAACCAACAATGCTTTTAACTCCATTTTTATTCTTGTCTTATTTTGAAAGCTATTAAAGCATTAGAAACTATAGTTCCATCAGTTCTAAAGTATAGACTAAAAAGTTTTTCTATAAGCAAGGAAAATAAGGAATGCAGATAAAAGAAATAACATGGAATTAGATCACGAGTAACACTTAAATAAAAAAGTGAATGTAGGTCCCAAACTTAAAATCCCAGGGATGTTTCTGTGTTAGCAGATACACAACTCTTCCAGTCAATATTTGCTGCTTCGACTCAAAACATCAACAATATTTCTCAGGCTAATTAGCTATATAAGTGGTGATTTTTCTCCAATTAGAGAAACTTGGTTATTATCACCCAAATTACTCCAAAGGGCCTTTTTAATTTTTAAGATATCAAATAAACTTATGTTTTCTGCAGATTCAATTTCCTCCTTCTCTGCTGATGAGAGGCAAGGGAGCTATAAGCCTTCAAATTGTGTGTTTGCTAAAATTACTATGAACAATACAAATCTGATTGGTTTCTGATAATCACTCATTTTATCATGTCCATGTCTTCTACCATGGTTCATTTTGATAATAAAGAAAAGATTTTTTTCATCCAAACATTGTGTTTTGGTGATCATACAATACTAACCACAAAATTCTTTAAGTGCTGAATTTTAAGATAGATGGATGGTCTTTGCTTGTTTAGGTTGCCAAACTTCTATTACGTGTCTTACACGTAACATAAAACTTCACTAAATGAGTGTGAAAACTTGAAATCCAAGGAATAGAAATAGGAGGAAAATGTTGTCCAAGAAGGAAACATACATTTTAAAATAAGCCCTCATTTTAAAAAACGTGTTCTCCTTACCCTACATGGAAAACCACTGTCATTAGTTCTGACCCAACTTCACTCTCATTTATATCAATAAATCCCCTGACAAGCTTGAAAACTTTTTCTACCTTTATTGTCTGACAAAGACAACCCACTGTGAGAAATAATGGCACTCATAAATGAGAGGCAAAGAAGCAATAACAGTATCATTTACAGATCATTAAACAAGAAACTAGCTCAGAGAAAAGATCTCTGTTTAAGGCTCTTATAGGCAAATATGGGCAGGCATATTTCAGATAGGTGAATTCACAGGAATAACCTTACCCCTTCTTCTACCAAAAAAAGCTGAAGAAAAGCTCTCAATGAAGAAATAATGATCTATACTGTCACCAAGGATCAAATCACTATGCAGAATTATGCTCTTAAAAAGATACTTAAATGCTCTCATTAAATAAAACATTTGTTAAATTCACTGGGTCAAGTAGAACGTGCTCTTTACTACAATATCTCAATTTTGTATATGGAATGAAAACATGCACAAGGGTTCTCACACCCACACACAATTCCAAAAGAAAAATTATAGCAAGAAGTAGTTCTCATAATATGTGCCTACCATTTTTTAACCCTGTAAAATTCAAAGAAATGTATTTTTCTAAAATAATTCAGAAATGTACTAAAATCTATCAATATCTTCTTCTATAAATTCTTCCAGAGCCTTCTTGCTTAGAAAACAGTTCCTTATTCAGATATCACATTTCTCTATTTCTTGGTTTTTGCTTTTATCCTATTCTTCACAGTCTTTCTCATCTCGATAAATGGCAAATCCATTTTACCAATTAATCACCATACAGATTTTTTTACTTCTCCTATACTTAAAATTTTTATCTTATGGTATACTTTGTGTCTGGTCACTTTGGTTCAACATAATATTCTCCAGATTTTCCCATATTGTTGAGTATCAAAACTTTCTTCTCTCTTATTTCTGAGTTTTCTACTGTGTGGCTTTTTTTTTTTTTTTTTTCATGTGGGAGGATTCAGAATAAAGTTGATACAAACATTCTTCTATAGGTCATTTTTGTAGAGACATATTTATTTTTAGGATCTAAAAGTGAAATGGCTAGTGTGCCACCTATCTGCCCTTCCTTCCCAGATCTGCAACAATGCCATGGGACCCTGTCAATATCTTGTCCTTTGCCAGCTAGCACCAAGTTAAGCTCATCAGTAGAGGATACTGAAGAAGAAAAGGTTTATCTCCCCAGTTCCAATGTTTACCTGTCCTCATGCTCCTGAGAGCACATGGCTTTTACAGACAGTAATGAGTGACAATGGCATACAGTACCTTCCTATAGGTAGCTCCCCCAGGGTTCTCTTGGGATACTTTGTAGCAAACTTCCAAAGCTCAGGATATCTCTTGGGAAGGCTTTTTGTGGCATTCCAAAGGGCATATTTCTAGGGAGTTCCCCTGGTACAATACCTCAGGAACCATCACCATCCTATGTGCACAGATATCCTCTCCACTGAAGCTGGGATCTCCGCCCAAGAGGTGGGAGGGGATGAGGTTCTCTGATGAGTGCTTTATCTCAGTCTTATGGGTAATGGCTGTTCCCTTTATCTACTATTCCTGTACTCTTGAAAATGTCCTTTACCTTTCATTAGTCCAAACCCCATTACTCCAAATCTGTTCATTCTTTTATTAGGCTTCCCCTCTTCCAGTTACTATGTACTTTCTGTCTTCTGAGTAGACTCTGAATCAAACAGCTTGGTTACAGAGAAAATATATAGATGTCTTGTAACGTTTATTCATTTTTGAGAGAGAGAGAGCACACAAGCATGAGCGGAGGAAGGGCAGAGAGAGAGGGACACAGAATCTGAAACAGGCTCCAGACTCTAAACTGTCAGCACAGAGCCCGACGCGGGGCTTAAACTCACAAACGGTGAGACCGTGACCTGAACCAAAGTCAGACACTCAACTGACTGAGCCACCCAGGTGGCTTTTATTTAATTTGAAAAGCCACTGATAAAATAGTTTTCTCAAACGTTGTGCAATTATACACCTTCATTAGCAATGGATCAAGGATCTGGTTGCTTTACCTTTCCACCAATATTTAGAGGTGCTATGTTTTTAATTTTAATTATAAGTCTGGCTGTGTATTAGAATTTCACTTGGGTTTATTGCTCATTTCCTGATGACTTATATGCTTACTAACTATATTTGTGAACTATCTCAAAGGTTTTTATCCATTTTTACCTGGGCTATCTTCTGATCACTTAACTATAAGATCTCTTTAAACACTGTGGATACAAGTTTGTAGCTGCCCTATTCAGTTCTTTCAATTTGAGATGGGCTTATTTTCTTAAGGGTGTCTCCTGAAGAGAAGTTTTAATTATGATGCAGTTCATCATTTTTTTTCTTTTGCATTTAAAATTTTGTGTGTATATCCCCAGAAACCTTTGATCACCCACAGGGTCATGAAGATATATTCCTACACTTTTATCTAGAAAGTTTATAGCTTTAACTTTTATATGTAGGTCTATGACTTATCTTTAATTAACTAACAGTGTTTAAGGCTTGAGATAGAAGTCTATTTTTAATCCTCACATGAATAATCAGTTTTTCTAGCACTGCTTTTTTTTAAATTTTTTATTTAATGTTTATTTTTGAGACAGAGAGAGACAGAGCATGAATGGGGGAGGGGCAGAGAGAGAGGGAGACACAGAATCGGAAGCAGGCTCCAGGCTCTGAGCCATCAGCCCAGAGCCTGACGCGGGGCTCGAACTCACGGACCGCGAGATCGTGACCTGGCTGAAGTCGGATGCTCAACCGACTGAGCCACCCAGGCGCCCCATAGCACTGCTTTTTTAAAAGACTTTTTCCACTCCTCACTGACTTGCTTCAGTACCTTTGTCAAAAGTCAATTGACTACATATGTTATTTTTTACTGGTCTTTTCCCTGAACGATTTCTCAATCTATCCTTATGATAATACAGCATTCTTTATTATTATAACTCTATAGGAAGTTTGCAAGCAAGTAGTATTAGTTCAACATATTTTTTTCCCAAAACTATTTGTCTACTTAAGGCCCTTTACATTAACATATATTTTATTACCAGCTTGAAATTTCTATGGAAAGCTTGCTAAGATTTTGAACAAGACTGTTTGAAGTCTATGTGACAGCTGAATGATACTGCGTCACCTGATCCATGAAAATTTACTTAGGTCTTTTAAAATGTATCTCATCAATCCTTTTTTAGTACACAGGTCATACAAATATTTGATCAAGTTTAATTCTAAGTATTTTTGATGTTTATGTAAATTGTATTTTAATCGGATTTTCAATTGTTATTGCTAAGTATACTAATAATTTTTATAGATTCCCTAAAATTTTCTGTTTTTATACCATCTGTGAATAAAGACAGTTATTTTTCCCTTCTAATTTGCATGCCTCTTATTTCTTCTTGCCTTGTTGTCACTCACTAGGGCTTTAGTAGAATGTTGAATAAAAATAATGAAGCATATGGTATTCATCATACTAAAAGAGAAAGTAAATAGTTCCCTCTAAAAGTTCTAAATCAAGTTGAGAAAGTTCTCTAGTCCTGTTTTGCTGAGTCTTTTTTTAAACATGAATGGGTGTTGAATTTTGACAACCTGCACTTATTGCGATGATCATACAAATGTTCTTTTCTTTGTTAATATGGTGAATTACAATGCTTGATTTGTGAATGTTAAATCACAATCAAATCAAATCAAAATGTTGTTCTCTTGAGAAAACAACTTGGACATGATGCATCATTCTTTTTACACTGTGCTGTGTAAATCCTTACTATGCTAAGGATTTTTGTGGATCTAGATTCACAATAGATATTGGATTGTAGGGTTTTTTTTTCTTTTTTCTTCCCCTGTAATGTCTGTGTCTGGTTTGAGTATCAGGATAATGACTAATAAAATGAATTGGGAAGTATCCTTTCCTACTCCATTATCTTAAATAGTTTTTATGATACTGCTCTTCACCATTTTAAAATATTGGTATCAATCACCAGTAAAGCCAGCTGGACCCAGCAGTTTTCTTTACAGAAAAAGAAAAATTTGTTTAATTATATTTTCCATCGTGTTATTGCTGATTGTGCTGGATTTTTTGTTGTCAAGCTGGCAATACTGCTTCAAAATAAGGCTGGAAAATACATTTCCCAGCTCTCTTCTTGACTTTATTCAAGTGAAATCTTCAAATACAAGGTCATACATGAGATTTGGAAGCAGAAGTGAAACACTGGCCATTACTCGCACACCAATCATGGTTGACAGATCCAGTGATGACTCTTCCTTGAGAAGCGTAGCTTGTCTTCACTCCCTTCCCTACTTGTCTTCCCAAATGCTTGTCCAGCCAACCATCCACTGCCCCATGTGTAACACCAGACACAATCCCACAAAGAGGGCAGATCCCACTGAGAAAACAGCAGTTCATCCAGAGACAGATATTTTTTAAATGTTTATTTTTTTGAGAGACAGCAAGCATGAGCAGGGGAAGGGCAGGGACATTCTGGCGCTGACAGCAGAGAGCCAGATGTGGGGCTCAAACTCACAAACCCAGAGATCATGACTTAAGCTAATGTTGCAACTGGCCTGAGCCACCCAGGCAGTCCCAGAGATGGGTATTTTTAAGGCAGCAAAGACGTATAGGCAGGAAGCAGATTCCAGACCTCTCCAAAAGTTCCCCCTTGGCCAACTCTCTTTGGTGGCCACACGCAACTTCTCAGATTTCCCTCCATTCATTCGTTCATCCACTCTAGTGCTGAAGGGGATTGTGATTAGTTGCCATTCCTCTGATCTCTCACCCTTACCCCCACACCACCCTCTAACTTCTGTATGTCAGCTTCTCCCAGATTATGTGAATTCTAGCCTAAATTAAATAATTTATCTCCATAATTGTAGTAGTTCTATTTCCTGACAGAATTATCATTGGTATACTGATGCATGGGAAATAATTTTAAAATTTGCTTTTTGATTTCCTGCTTTATTAAACTTTTTTACTGTTCTACTGAGTTCCAGTATATTTTCTGTGGAAAGATGTTACCATTTGATACTTTAGTCCCTTCTTTCTAATATATGTACCTGTTATTCTCATATTAGTTCAATGAAGTAGTAAGAATAATGTGAATTCTTATGTCTTAAGTTCTTATGATAAATGTGTCTCTAGTGTTTTACTATAAAACTACTTTTCCCCCTTAGGGCATATTCCTTTTCATATCGAAGTCATATCCTCCTCATCCTAGTTTGTATTGATATTAAAATATCTTTGGGTTTTTGGAGATATTTCATCTACTACCTTGAGTCCTGCAGTACTTAGTCAAGTTGTAATTATTAATAATATGTAGCATATTTGCCTTAGAGTTTTCCTTCATCTTCATAAGTAGGATTGCTTTATTCATCAATAGTGCACATTGATGCACTCACACTGGTATGATTGGTAGAACTAACTCAAGAGCTGAAAAATAAGACTTAATATGCCACCCTTATGCGAAATAGAGAAAGATAAAAAGGACAACATAGGCAAACATATTTGTCAGCCATGAGTGATAAATGTCTACCATGAACTATACCTGTTCAATGTTACTTTGCCAGACTTTGTTATGAGAGATACAACTTCTTAATACAAAACTCCCCTAATTCTCTCTGTTCTTTCCTTTAAAGGGCTAAAAAGTAAATGTTTTAGGACTACAGGTTATATGTTCTCTGTCATCTTACTCAACTGTGGCATTGGAGAGCCACAGACAGTAGATCAGTGAGTAAGTGTGACTATGTTTCAGTAAAATTTTATTTACAAAACAAGCACGTGGCCACCAGGCCACGGTTTGCCAACTCCTATTGTAGAACCACTATATAGTGAATGAAAATATCTCTTCCTTAAAAGTTTAAATGATTAATCCAATTAATATTTGCACAAAAATGACAAATTTTGCCCTTTTAAGCTTTTTTTACTTGATTTTATCTCCATCTACATTCTTTGGTTTCTACTTATGTCTGTTTACCAGATCATTATTTATTACTTTTATCCTTATTAAGTTACCATGTATTTTTGCTGTCATCTCTTGTAGACAGTATATATTTGGATTTAGTTTTAATCAATTTTCAAATTTGAGGGATTTTTCAGTTATAACCAAAGCACTGGAAATTTGATTAGATAATTTTTTGAAGAGAATATATAATGAATGTGGAATATAAATAAGTAATGGGTGAATACCTGGAATGAATGCCAATAGACCCATCTATTTACTAGCATTATAATGACAGTTATTACCATTGTTTCTAAGCATTGAGCTGGAGATTTAAAAGAGGCAATATTCATAACATGTGAACACAGACTAATTACTTTTTTCCATGAAAAATAAAAACAGTGATTTTATTTCTATTAATAGATGTGTCAAATGTAAAGCTACCTAAAATAATCATACTAATTAGCAAACTTAGACTGGTAACAGTTTGCATTTTTACAGATAAAAAATATTCCTCCCACCATGTCTTGTATTTCATATTTTATATTTAAATTGCTTTCTTCACATTTAAAGTTTTACAAATAATGTACCAGTATTCCTGGCTTTCTGAGTACTAGCACACTTTAGGGCACAGATGTGACTATCTAGAGGCTAAGTCTTTTGATTCACCTCCAATAAAAAGATCAATTTTCTAAAACTGAGAAATTATACTTATAAGTTTACAAGGCACTACTGTGTCAACTTCAACAAAAACATGGTTTTCTGGGCCTCAGTTACCTTTTCCTATAAAATGGGAAAAATAAGGTTTCCTTTCACATATCACAGGGTTACACGAAAATCAAAAGACATAATTTGCAATTTCACTTTCAAAACTATAAACTGTTATACAAACCAAAGATTCTGCTGACCTGTGTTCTCAACAATTTGTTATTATAATTCAAGACATCAACCACTGTTTTAATTGTCTTTTTCTCTTTAACATCTTTGAAATTCAACATGATATCAAGGTACCCTTTTCTAATTAATGGCGCAGATACACTAAAAATTAGAGAATAATCGAAAAGTTTATGATAATCTTTTTGAAAGTTAGACCACCTTGACCACTTTAATAAAGTATATATAACATTTTTGAAATAGGAACTATATAAAGTACCGTACGGTAAAAAAAAAAAAAATCCTATATTCATACTCTAAAATCTTCTTTAATTAGAAAATTAATTTTGAATTATAAAATTTTAAATGTGCAGCTTCTTTAGAGTCCTTTTAGTGCATTCAAATATGGTCTATATCATTTAATTGTCACATGTATATATTTTACACAAAAATTTTATATGCTGAATTGTGTATTTCCAAAACTAAATTGAAAAAAAAACTGCACTGAGATTTTGCTTGTTTTGATCTTATTTTGCTTTCTTCTTCCTGTGTTTCTACTCCTTTTGTTTCTCAAGTGCCCAACATCTTCATGGTACCTTTTTATGAAAGCCCACTGAGACACCTCTACTTATATTACCCCCATTCCCAAATATTTGAAGCTTCAAAATAACCTGTCTCTTCCCCTGACCCTTGCTATCCATTAAAAATCCTAGCCCCTTTATACAGCTGGATTTAAGAGGAATCAGGATGAAAATAAGTCAATTAATCTACTTCATAATAATAAATGACAAACTTGTAAATCTTCCTATGATGTTTGCAGTTTTAAGGAGTAACCAAAAATATCCTCATAAATTTTTTGACAATTTTTTTAAATAGGTCACGTTGGAAAACTAAATTTCCAGCTGGGATTATGACTTTGGAGGCAGAGATTCACTTTTGAGAGCGATTTAAGCTGTGAGCAATGAGTACTTCATCTTGCTGATCCTGCCCCTGGATATATGGTTAAGTTTGGTGTTCAAACCCAATTATCTGATTAATCATTGGAACGGCCCCTTATGCCTCCTGCAGTGAATTTGCAATGATAACAGCAGAGCTTCACACAGCAGGTAAATTTGGGAAGGGGCTCTTACTTCAAAGAACAGACGCAGACATAAATAACCGCATCATGTTCAGCTCTGTCCCCACAACACAGAGATCTCACTGCAGTCCATGAAAACGTATTTTGTACTTCGTATACACTGTACTGAGGAGTGACTGCAATCTGGAACATGTAGGTCATCTGGGAGCAGTCAGTCAGGACAAACAGTACTACATATCTTAATAGCTCTTAGGGGCATCTTTCTAATACAATTGAGTACACTAACCAATGTTCATTATGATGAGCCTGAGTCATCAAGAAAAGGGTGAATTATGCTCAGCATGCACTGTTATTGAGGAATGCCCCATAAAAAAGAAGATGGAAAAACCTGCTTAAAGCAGAGAGAATGCAGCCATGGGAATAGTCCAGCACAAAGTCACTTGCCTTGTTTCACTCCTCTCAGCAATCCTTTCCAGTTCTCTCAGGATAGACTTTAAGGACAAACCCCAGGTTACTGTGAGATTCTTCCATACATTCCAGTTAACGTTCTCCAAGACAAGACACAACCAACTCTTTCTCAGATTTTAAAAACTACAAAAAAGCTCCCTGAATCGTTTTTTCCAGGTTATATTATCTCAGAGAACAATTTTCCTTTTAATCTGTCATTAACACAATTAAAAGAGAAAATGCAGGGAGGTGGGGTACAGACGCAGAAGATGATCAAGGCCCCCGCTCTCTGCCTACTGCCTTGCCAGGGTTCAGCCACTCCGCATGTGCTGGCAGAGAGCATTCAAACTAAATAAGAACATATCTTAAACTCAATGTGTATATGTTCACATTCTACCTGTATTTGACAATAATGATGTACAATAAAGTCTTCCTGGCATTCCATCTTTTCCTATCATAGTGTGATTCCTTTAAAGGTGAAAATCAAATAAAGGCATACAAACACATAGAGGAGTTAACAAAAATTGTAGAGGAAAATCCATTCTCAAAAGATTTCTTCTGAGAATCACCTCTCTGTTATCTTTAAGAATTTTAACTGAACTTTGAGGTGTTTCTTGTGTTTAAATCAAATAATGTGAATAATAAGTTTCAATAGCAAATTTATTTATGGAAAGTACATATTAAAACAGGAAAGATAAGCAATGCAAAAAATGTTTAAGAATGCAAAATAATGCTTTCAAAAATCCTTAAAGCATCCTTGTGTCTCTTACAAAAATTAAACATTAAACAAATAAATTCAGCATAGTAAACTTCAAAATGTCATTAGAATTCACACAAAATTCATAACATGCACCAAAGTATAAATGTAACACATGTGAGGAGCACAATATAAAAGTAACAAAAATTTTAAGACTCAAAGCACAATAAAGCTTAAAGTTAGAAGTTTTTCCAGCAAAAAAAAATATATTATTGAAAATAGATACATTTTTACATTATTGCAAAGCAATAAGCTTACTACAACAAAATTTATTTGTCTAAAAATCTATATGAGAGAAAGTATAACATTCTTAAATCCTACACCCAAACTGAAGATGATATTCCAAGTAGGTTTTCTTTTTGTTTCATAGATTCTCCCATGAACCAGTCACTAGTACATTTCCATATTTTTCAGTTTACTCTTTAATATGCAGTGAGAATATAGAGTTGTTCAACAAGGTATATATAATCATTCTGTGCTATAAAATATACAATGTGCACATCTTAAAATATTTTATAAAATAAGCTTCAAATGAAGATTTCAGTCTACATATAAATCTGTCTTTTACGGAGCATATTTTCATTATTTTTACTTTCCTGAGGTACCTTCTGTTAGAAGTTTGGAGGACAAAAAAATGCCAGGTCTGGGTGGCATTTGGGTGGGGTAATAATGTTAGATGCCTGCCACTGTGGTGTTCTTCCAGTCCTGAGAATCCCAAACCAGCTCATCTTCTTCCTACCACCTTTCAGAATTCCCTTTGGTTGTGTCTTGTGTTACCATCAGGGTTTATCATTGCTCCCACTGGAGGAAGAGGGAAAAATACATCTGTGCCACTTTGTTCTCAAATATTTTTAATTTTTTAAAATTTATTTTGAGAGAGAGAGAAAGTGAGAGCATGAGCGAGGAAGGAGCAGAGAGAGGGGGAGAGAGAGAATCCCAAGCAGGCTCCGTGCTGTCAGCACAGAGCCAATTGTAGAGCTTGATCCCACAAACTGTGAGATCATGAGTTGAGCTGAAACCAAGAGTCCAGCACCTAACCGACTGAGCCACACAGGTGCCCCTTTCACCATTTTATTTCATGTGTACAATTTGTCAGTGATTAAATAGTTATGGACCTATTGAGAAAATCAGATATTTGTTTTGAAACATAAATACAAGAGCCTGATGGAGCACATGAAAAAATACTTCTAGAAGCAAGAAAACACAGTTTCAAATTGGAAATGCTGATCATTCGGGATGCTTCTTTTTCACCCCATGCAATCAACAATGCAGTGAGAATAAAGCAACTCACAGCGAGACACATAGAACTGCTTACCACTTCTTCCTTACAGAGTGGTACGTAGACCCAAAACAGACTGCCAAGTCCAAGTCCACTTCTACTACTGTCTAGCTCTTCAACCTCAGTAAAATTAATTAGAGTAACTATGCCTGTCCTGATCTGTAAAATGAAAGTAATGCCTAACTCATAGGGTTTGGGAGAGAATTAAAATTAGTAAACATTTAGTACGTGTAAAGGACAGTGTCTTACATAGAGTAAACACTTTACATAGCCATTATTCTTTTCCCCGTGTTAACAATAAATAAGTAAAAGTAAGGGTGCCTGGGTGGCTCAGTCAGTTAAGCATCCAAGTCTTAATTTAAGCTCAGGTCATGATCTCACAGTTTGTGAGTTTGAGTCCAGGTCTGCCTCTGTGCTGACAGTGCAGAGCCTGCTTGGGATTCTCTCTCCCCTCTCTCTCTACCCCTACCCGACTCACGCTCACTTGTTCTCTCAAAATAAACTTAAAAAAAATTTTTTTAGGGGCGCCTGGGTGGCTCAGTCAGTTAAGCATACAACTTCGGCTCAGGTCATGATCTTGTGGTTCGTGGGTTCCAGCCCCTCATTGGGCTCTGTGCTGACAGCTCGGAAACTGGAGCCTCCTTCAGATTCTGTGTCCCTGCTCTCTGCCCCTCCCCTACTCATGCTCGCTCTCTCTCTCTCTCTCTCTCTCTCAAGGGCAAATAAATAGTAAAAAAAAATTTAATAAAAATAAAAAACAAAAAAAAATATTTATAAAAGTTTTAAAAAATAATAGAAGTAATGTTTATCCATGAAATATTTATTTTTTGCTGTTATTAATTGAAAAAATATTTACAAAAAAGTTGTATCATAACTGAAGTTCTAGCAGGTTTATGCTTTTTGTTCTTAACACAGCCTTTCTCATTTTGTTTCCAAATATCTTAAAACAGGCACAGTGTCATTTTCTTGTTTTATGACCTATTAATGCAATCTTGTGTGTCATTTAGGAGGAAACAACATATATATTCTAAAATCAACATGAAATAACGCTAAATTATGTACAATGTTTGGATATGCATGACAGAGATTTACTGTCAGAAACTGTATTGTCATAAACAAGTCTTGTAGAAATAAAAATGAAAAGTTAAAAAGTAAAAGAGATTTAGTTGCTTCATATTTTAAAAATTACAGCCTTCTAGTAAAGTATGAAGGGAAAAGAAAATATACTAGAAGCATGGAAAGAGACTATTAAAGAATACAAAGAAAATAGAATCAAATAGATATGTAAATAATAAAGAGTATACATTATATATCATAACCATCAAACTGGATACTATTTTATGTATACTTACCCTCAACTTTCACTGGCTCAATACACTGAGGATTTCACTTTTATTTTCTTGCTTTCCATCCAAGAATCAGTAAAGGAAGCAGGTATCTCAGACGATACTTTTTCTAAAGCTAAAAGCCATGTCTAATAGAGAGGTTTCTTATCTTTCTACTATTACAGGACAAATTTTTAAAAACTACTTTGGATATAGTTTACTAGTTTCAAGCATAATGTTTCATTTGAGATAATTGAAGTAAAGGAAAGGCATCAACGTAATCTCACATTTACTTAAAAATTCTGCAACATCTAAAATCAAAATCATTTCCTTTTGGAGTAATACATGAGGCTTTAATAGTGCTCTTTAACTCTTTCTCTTAAGAAACAGATCATACAGTATTCTAAGCATATAGAAGGTTTCAAAGAATAACATCATGAACACGCTTGTGCTCCTCACTCAGCTTTAAAATATTTAGCATTTCCCATTTTTCCAGAATTTTTTTTTGTAAAAAATAAATGCTACTAGAAAAACCAAAGCCTACTTTCTATGTCTTTGCAAATCTTTTCCCTCACTTTCTTGATTCCTCAGAAATAACTACTCCTAAAGTCAGGTCATATTCTTCCCAAGACATTAATTTTATCTTTCATTACATACACATGTACCTGTAAACAATATGCAGTTGTACTTTCCAGGTTTTAAGGTTTGTATAAATAATCTAATACTGCACATATTTTACACTTTGCATTTTTATTCAAAACTTGTAGGCATTTATCTTTACTACTATATGCAGCTAAAATTCACATACTAATTTCTATGTAGTATTTCACTGAATATAACCACTACATATTTACCCAATCTCTACTGATGTGCATTTAGGTTGTTTCCAAGTTTAAATGATGAGAGACAAGGCAGTGAATCCTCTGACAGGTACTATCTATTGGTGTGATATGCCAGCATTTCTCTAGACTTACTTATGAAGGAAATCCCTGGGTCAAAGACTATATAACTTCATAATCACACTTCAAACTTCAATTTCATCAGTAATTGTTGAATTCCTCTCCAGAGTGAGCGTAACATTAACAATATGACCGGTAATAAAGAGAATTTCCATTTCTCTACATCTTTACTTGTCAGCTTCTTAAATCTTTGTCAACTTGGTGGGTATAAAATGACAACTAAGTTTTAGTTTAGCTTTACTGCACTACTTTTACAATACTAGTAAAATTCATTATTATGATCATAGTCATTGCTCAGTTTCAAGATATTTTTTCTTGAAGTAAAATAATAAACAAAACAAAAACAGTTCACCCATTTCCCACACCTTCTACCCCCAACCTCTGGCAACCATCAAAATGTTCTCTGTATCTATGAGCTTTAAAATATATAGATATAGATATAAATATAGATACAGAGATCTATAAATAAAAATAGAAATATATATGTTTTTTTATTCCATGTATAAGAGACCTAACACAGTATTGGTCTTTCTCATACTTATTTTATTTAGCATAATGCCTTCTTTTACTTATGTTTTCACTATTTTTTTTTCATGTATCAAATCAGTATTTCCTCATGATTAAAATATACCCTGTAATTTTTTTCCAGTTTTTGCCCCGAATTTGAGGCTTAAATCATTGGTTTCCTATAAAAGTTTATTTACTTTTTATATTTAAACCTTACAAATGGAGTCAATTTTTATAAATATCATAAGGTAGCAATCTAATTTTATCAAATGTATAATCAAATGTTCAAGAAAATTCATTGGTTACTCCTTTCACCATCTTTTTATAATAGCATATTCTGGACTCACCATTCTGTTCTATTGGTACAATTATACCATACTTGTGTTATACCATGGTGTTGAGTTCACTGTAATTTTTTAAGTATTAATATCTAGTATAGAAAATCTCCCTAATTGCTATTTTGTGTATTTTTGTTTTATATTAATTTCAAAAGCAGTTTATAAAGAATTTTATAGGAATTGGCTTAATACACAAATTTGAATGAAATCAATATTTCTTCATAATAATCATTTTCTCCAGCATTTATTTATGAGTCTTACAAAAACTAATTCTTCCATGAAGATCTTATAAACTTGATGTTGGATTTATTCCTACATATCATAGATCAGAGACATCTATAGCTATTATCAATGTGTTTTTTTTAAGTTTTCTAATTTTTTCATGGTTAAAAGAAAAATTACTAAATATTATATAGTGATTATGCAGTTACCCTTCTGGAATGTCTTAAAAGTTGTCTGTAGATATTGTTCTAAATTTCATTTATTCTGTTCAGGATTTGCTGTGTTTCTTAAATCTGAGAATTTTTATCTTTCACAAGTTAGAAAAATTCTCATCTGCTATTTCAGCAGTGTTTACTTTGATGTTTAAGGCATCAACTCCCTAAGTCAACTATATGGAAATATAATATACATAAATTAGTCTGCTTTTTGGTCATTCATACATTATGCTTTCTCATTTCCAAGAGTTCTTTATGTATCAGATTTACGCATTCCAAAAATTTACTCCATGTTCTCTCTATTCCCAATAGTAACTTTTCCTCTCTTTTTAACAATAATTGTTTAATATTAATTAAATTTTAAAGAATCAGCAATTTTAATTAATCTCTCTATTGTTTTACTATTTTTATATTATGAATTTCTGCTCTTATATTTGTTAATTTCTTCCTTCTACATATTTTATATTTAAATTGTCTTCTTACTCTAGCTATATAAAATGAATGTTCGGTTATTGTCTTAGAGGTTTCTTCTCTACTGCTACAAACACGTAAACTATAATTTTCCTTACAAGACTTTTATAGATGAATTCCACAAATTTTTACAGGTTGTGTTATATTTGTCATTCATTTCAAAATTTTCTTTTTCTGCTTCTGATATCTTTTTGACCATGGATTGTTTAGTAACATTTTATTTAATTTTCAAATAGTAGTGAGTCTTTAGATATCTTCCTGATATTTGTTTCTAATTTAAATGTATATTCATCAGAGAATATACTCTGTATGATTCTACTCATTTTTAAATTCAGAGTTGTTTTACTCCTCAGCATATGACCAATCTTACTGAATGCTTTATGTACACAGGAGAGAATCTGGATCCTGCTGTAGGTGGGTAAAAAGTTCTGTAAATATCAATTAAGTTCAGTTGGCTGACAGTATCTCTCAAATCCTCTATATACTTCTTGATTTTCTATCCACTTATGCAATCAGTTACTGAAATAGAAATACTCATGGATGTATCTATTTCTCCTTTCACTTCTGCCAGTTTTTGCTTCCAATATCTGGTGCATAAATATGTATGATTATAATGTCTTCCACTGGGTTATTACCATTATCATTATTAAATATCTCTTTATTCCTTGCTCTAAAGTCTACTTAATCTGATAGTGGTACAGACACTCAAGTATTCTTACGCTTAGTGTTTGTATTGAAGATAATCATTTACTTTCGACTTATGTATGTCCTTAAAAATGATTTTTAACAAGCCTATGGTTAGGACTTGCTTTTCTATCTAGTTTGGCTATCTTTGCCTTTTGCTTGGAATGTTTAAATCATTTAGACTTAATGTAAAAAAAATACGGTTGCATCTAAAGCTGTCATTTTTTTTCTATATGTGTCTATTTTCTCACCAGTTCACTAATCCTATTTGTTTGCATTTTTCTTTGCCTTCTTTTTGACTAATGAAATATATTTAGTATCTTTTTTTACCTCGGGCAAGACTGATGAAGAAAAAAAAAGATAATACAATTTACCAATATCCAGAATAAAAGAGATATTACTACATACTCGGCATCTAGTAAAAAGATAACAAGTCAACTTTATAAACATAAGGTCAGCATCTTAGATGAAATGAACCAATTTCTTAATAATAAAACACTCAATGAAATAACTTGAATTGTCATATAATTATTAAAGTAATTAAACTCATAGTAAAAAAAATAGCTTCCATTACCAAAACCTCCAGACCCATTTTGCTTTACTGGTAAATTCTATCAAATATTTAAAGAAGAATGATACCAATTCTAATGAAGCTCTTCCAGAAAAATAGAAAAGAAAGCAACATTTTCTTTTTTATGAGGCCAGCATTACCCTCAAACCAAAACAAGCCAAAGATAATACAAGCAAAGTATAGAGCCATTCCCTGCATGAACATAGACATGAAAACCTTCAACAAAATAATGTAAATTTACCATCATACTAGAATTCCTAGCCAGTGCAATCAAGGAAGAAAAAGAATTAGAAGACTGGAATTAAGAGAACACAGATTGGAAATGAAGAAATAAAAAATCTCCCAATTCATAAAAAGCATGATTGTCTATGTGGAGAATACCAAGTAATCTACAACAACAACAACAACAACAACAACAGCAACAACAAAACTGTAACTAATAAGTTTTAACCAGGTGACAGGGTTACAGAATAAAAGATCAACACTAAAAAACTCAAGTGTATGTGTATGTGTGTGCATATACATTTACAAGAGTTCTAAAAAATGAATTATTTAAGTTCAAATCTAGCAAAATATATATGTATAAAAGTCACAAATGCTAAGAAATCAAAGGAATCCTAAATGAATTATTGATTGGAAGACTCAACGTAATAAAGATGTCAATTCTTTTCAACTTGATCTATGGATTGACTGCAAACCCAATCAAAATACCAGCAAGTTTCTTTTAAAATAAATGTATATAAGCTGACTGTAAAATTTACATAAGTCAAAGAAACTAGACTAAAACAATTTTGATCAAGAATAATGTTGGAGGAATCATGAGAACCAAGAGAACAAAGAGGTCAGAAATATATCCATATAAACATTTTTATGTATTACTTTTTTACAGAGACACAAAGGTAATTTAATTGTATTGACTTTCAAACAAATGATGTTGAAACTATATAATGCATATGCAAAAGAAATGAACCTCAGCCTAAAACTCTCACCTTATATTAAAATATCCACGGATATAATTGTAATGTAGGAAACAATAAAAACTATAAAACTTTTAAAAGAAAATATGAAAGGGGAAAATGGGTGATGGGCATTGAGAAGGTCACTTGTTCAGATGAGTAATGGGTGTTGCATGTAAGCGATCAACCACAGGAATATACCCAGAAAACCAAGAGCACACTGTATACACTGTATGTTAGCTAATTTGATAATAAATTATATTTTTTTAAAAAAAGGAAAAGGAAAATATGACAGTGGTACCTGGGTGGCTTAGTCAGTTAAGTGTCCAACTCTTGATTTCAGCTCAGGTCATGATCTCACAGTTTGTGGGTTAGAGACCCATGTTGGGCTCTGTGCTGACAGTGTGCAACCTGCTTGGGATTCTTTCTCTGCCTCTCCCCTGCATGCTTGCACACGCTCGCTCTCGCTCTCACTCTCTCTCTCTCGCTCTCTCTCAAAATACATTAAATTAAAACAAAAGAAAATATGAGAAAATCTTGATAAACTAGGGTTAGGCAGGCTTAATAGACATGACACCAACAGTATTCTGCATAAAGAAAAAGAAACGATAAATTGGACTCTATCAAAATTAAAAACTTACTCCACAAAAGACACTGTTGAGAGAATAAAAAGACAATCTGCGGATTAGGAGAAAACAGTTAATTCCATTATCTGACAGAGGACTTGTATTCACAATACATATAGAACACTCTATACTTGACAGTAAAAAACCAACTTCATGCGTAAATGGAGGAAAAAACTGAATAGTCACTTCACAAAAGAAGATATACAGATGACCAGTGTGATCAGAAGAAGATGCTCAACATAATAATCCATTAAGAAAATACAAGTTAAAACCACTAAGAAATACCACTACAACCAATTAAAACAGCTTTTAAAAAAATACTGGCAATATCAAATGCTGAAAAGTTTGTGGTGCAATTTGAACTCTAACATGTTGCTGGTGAAAATGAAAAATGATACAGCTACTCTGGAAAACAGTTTGGTACTTCTTAAGAAAAACATACACTTCCATTATAACCCACAATGTCAAACTGGCATTTCACTCTAGAAAAATAAAATGTTCACACAAAAACCTGCACAAACAATTCCATTAGGGTGAAGGGATGAACAAATTTTAGTACATTCATATAATGGGATTCTACTAAGCAATTAAAAGCAATTTAAATATGACTTATTAACTTGGATGAACCCCAAGGGGATTATGTTAAGTGAAGAAACTAGTCTTAAAAATTTTCATGTTATATTATTTAATTCACAGGACATTCCCCAAAATACAAAACTATAATGATAGAAGAATAACAGAAGGGATTTTTTATGAGTGACTAAACTTTTCTATCCTGATAGCATTGGTAGTTATTCAAATCTACAGATCAAAAAATTTATAAAACTATACCAAATAAATGCCAATTTTACTTTATGATAATTTTAAATTTAATTTAATAAACACATTAAAAAGTAAGCTGAAGAAAAATTAGTAGCCTATAAATCAGTTGGGCCTGGTGACTTTTTGCAAAGATATTTTCACTAAAAATTTGTTCCCTTAATAATTATTTTTCACTTCTTGAATGTTTACATTTTTCTAGGAATAGACATGTTATCAATTTTAATTGCAGGAAGTTATTCTAGTCGTTCTTTTCTGTATCTTTGTACCCTTTATTATTTCTATTATGTTTTTAAATCTATACCTTCTCAGTGTTTTAGGCAATCTTGTCAGAACTTAATTTTATCAACATTTCAAAGAATACTTTTGTTGGGCTTTTCTTGTTTATTATCTTTTCTTCACTATTTTCTTAATTATACTTGTTTTCCTTTTTCTGTCTTCATAAGTTAAATGCATATGTTTATTCTTCACTAATTTTGCTGTTAATAAATTAATTTAAGGCTGTAAAATTTCCTTCAATTAATGCTAGCTAAGTACTGACAAGTTTCACTAGTATGAATTTTTTAGTTATTAATATTAAAATATTTAGAAATATTGATTTCCTCATCATTCCAAGAGCTATTTAGGAGTGTGTTCATTGATATATAAAAATACTGTTTTTAATGTTTTTGTTGATTTCTAATTTATTATGATCAGAGAATATGTTATGATATCAATTCTTTGATATTAGCTGAGACTTCTCTTGAAAAATAGAATGTGAAAATTAATGTAAATTATGAGTTACTTAATTTTCTATTTTATTTAACACTAAGCTGCCCCTTGAAAGCATTCTCTATATTTCATACTTCCCAATTCACACTTAGAACCTTGTATGTATTAATAATTGTAACTAGAGCTTGGGCACCTGGATGGCTCAGTCAGCTGAGGCTGTGACTCTTAATTTCGGCTCAGGTCACAATGCCAGCATCTTGGGATCAAGCCCCGTGAAGCATGGAGCCTGTTTAAGATTCTCTCTCTCTTTCTTCCTCTGTCCCTCTCCCAGGCTTGGATGCTCTCTCCCTCTTTAAAATACTAATTATTGTTATATTATATAATAATATACATATAGATTATATAATAATAATAATAATAATAATAATATATTATTATTATTATTATTATTATTATAGCTAGAGTTAACAATGATACCCAGTACATTTCAATCTCATGAATTCTAAGTAAGTTGCACAGGACAAGAGAATAGTACTTGCTGTGTGGATAGCAGAACATATGAAAGAAATAATGAAGGCTATTTTCAGAGGGAAAGTAAAGACACAAGGATTAAGATGAAAATTAGATGAAATGATGAAGGCTATGTAAACCTAAAGAAGTTGCCTGGACTTGAAGAGATTGAACACAGAGAAGCACTTAACCGAATTTCAAGACTGTTGAGAAATCTTTTGAGAATTTAACTAGGCAATATTTCTGAAATAAAACTTTGGTCAAGCCTCCAAGTATTTGATCTAAATTTAATACACAATGATTCAAATTAAAGAATCTGCCTACTACTTGAATATCAAAAGATCTTTAACTATTCAGATGTCAGGATTCTGAAGCTGACCTAGCAGGAAAACAACACCATCTATTTAAGATACAAAAGGAAAGATGGGCTGTGGAGCAGCCTTAGTAACACCAGCAGCAATGGTCAAGAGAACAGCAGTTATAGCAGAGTCAAGCCACCAGAGGAGGCAACCTTCAAAATTTAGGAACAATGAAGTGATCGTGGTGTATCATGAGAGAAACCAAAGTGCCAGTCAGAAGCTCTGTATAATTCTTCCCTTTCTTATCAAGCATTTCACTCTAGTAGGTGACTCCAAGAACCACAGCTATCAAAAATGAGACTAAAAATTCCTACTTGGCCAAATTCCTGAGGCTTTAAAGAATGTGGCTCTAAGAGGAAATATTTGGCATATTATTTTTATAATGCCAGTAGATAGATGAAAAGTTTAGAGGAAAAAAATCCATCTTGGTAGGATATTATCTAATCATTTAACAAAAACATATACTATGGAATACATGGTACATAATAAGGTTTATTGCCATAAATAAGAGGAAACTCTCCCTCAAGCATTCTTATTATATTCTGTGAAACTGGAGAGAAAAAACACGGTATGAATTCAGTTCCAAATATTTCCATTCACAAGGACTAAGTTTTTATGTCTTTTATTCTTTGCTTATTTTACCACTGACAATTCCCACTCTGAAGAAATTCTTCAACTTGCTTTCACTTTTTAAGGTGTATTTCTAAGTGAATACTCCAACTGTTTTGTATTTATGTGGTTTCACCAATTGAAAGTAATTAATTTGAAACACAATGCTGTTTTTTATATGCATTAAATCCTCATAAAGTTTAGTGGTAGAGCTCAAAATCTGAAATTTGTACAAGGATGAATTAAATATAAACCTATGAAATGAGACTTTTCTAAAGTTTCCCATCCCCAAGTCCAGGATTCATTAGCCCATTATTTACAGTAAGAGGAAGCCAATATACAATGGAAAAAATAGCACTATTTTTGGTTGGTTCTTGTGAACAGAAAGCATTCTCTTGACAATAGACTAACAGCTACTTCAAAAGATACATGCACAGTGTATTAAGAGCCTAATGATAAGAAAGAATGAAATCAAAGATACCTGTGCTATTAAAAGTGAATTATGTATATGCCATCTTCTTACCAAGCTCAGCATGGGTTACAACCCAAATCTGCTGAAATTGTAAGGAAGAATTATGACAATTTATTTAAGTTACCATTTTTAACAATGGTTGCTATGTTATGATGTCAGATACATTTCATCTTTTGAAAAGTGCAAAACTTTGTAGTTTCTAGTCCCAAAGCAGTCACTGCAGTGCACAGCAGTGTAAGAGAGAATGGCAACTGAAAATGGAAAATCTTTAATCTCACCTACATAACCCTGTGAGAATTTTTCCTTCCTGGCAAATGAATTCTGAACTAAGATGGAAAATATTTCCTTTCTTGGGATTGGGGTTTATTTTAGGTTACTTTCACTTTTATCTAACAATGAGGAAAATACAAACACATAAACTTTCAGGTTAGACAGCACAAAAGTATTTTACTTCCAACTTCTATCATTCTTCAGGTAATAAGAAATGAATATCACTATCTAAAAGAGATGCTCACAATCTTGACCTTCTAAGAGTTCACACATACTGATGGGAGTAGGTCCTCAACTCTGCATCCTGTATTTCTGTTAGGACTGAGTCTTTTCTCTTTACATGTAAGAAGCATAACTATCAGCAGGTCTTGAATATGCACCATACCAAATAGGGCCAGAAGACACGCTCCTACCACATCAAGATGATCCATAAAGGAGGCACTGAAGTTAATGAAGCCTTTCTTGTCACCCTGATTCTTAACACTCACTGCCTGATGTATTCAGCTGTTTGTGTCCACCTGATGTGTGCTTTACTACTTCCCAAAGAAATAGACTTACTCAGAGTTAAAACTAGCAAGAAATTAGGGGTGCCTGGGTGGCTCAGTCGGTTAAGCTACCAACTTTGGCTCAGGTCATGATCTCACAGTTCGTGAGTTCGAGCCCTGCATTGGGCTCTGAGCTGTCGCTCAGAGCCTAGATGGAGTCTGCTTTGGATACTGTGTCTCCCTCTCTCTCTCTGCTCCTCCCCCACTCACGTTCTTTCTCTCAAAAATAAATAAACATTAAAAAAATCTTTAAAAAAACTAACAAGAAATCCTCATAATAAACTTGTTTATAATTTAGGCTATAGGCTTTTATAATTAATAATTTAGTGAGAATCTAAAGCAATTTTTCCCAATTCTGATGGCATGTTAGAATAATCTGGGACACTTCTAACAAAATAGTGATTCCCTGGTTCCACTCTCAGACATTCCCAAGGTGGGGCTCAGACATCCATTTTTTGGAAAAGTATTCCAGGTTAATTACTGTTGAGCCATGACTGAGAAACTCTGATCTCAAGTGAACCTCCATGCATAGTTTACTGGGCCAGAGAAAGCTAACTCCAAGGAGTATATTCCTAGGACTCCTTCTAGCTATAAGTTGCCATTTTCTAGGAGAGAATAGACTCAGAGAGAGAGACTTGGTTCATACTACTGCTCTGGCATTTTTTTTTTTTTTAGTTTTTACTGTATTTTTTTAATATAATCTGTTGTCCAACTGACTTACATACAACACCCAGTGCTCATTCCAACAAGTGCCCTCCTCAATACCCATCCCCCACTTTCCCCTCTCCCCCACGATGGCACATCTTAACTGTGTATGTGTATGCACTTGGTCAAGTACATAGCTTCTCTGAATCACCAATTTCTCATATGAAAAGCTAGAACAATATCATCTACCATACAGGATGGATTAAGACAGATTAAATAAAAGGACTCATAAATTGCAAGAATTCAATGTCATTTCCTTCTAATATTTTATTAATCATTTGAATAAAATTGTGGAAAAAGGACAGTTGTTCCTTTGCCCATTTGACCACTATTTATTGAGGATCCACAATATGCATGTGTTCCCTACTCCCCAACAGAAATGTCCTTGACTTATTCAAAGTTATTCATATTTTCTGATTCTACTTCCTGTCACGTTATGATCAAAATGTATCTAAGTCCACCAGTGATCTCCATATTACTAAATCCAATGGATATTTTTCCTTCTCCTTTTGATTCGCTCTTTTAAATTTCCTTTACTACCTCATCTTCTTAAACTCAACCTTTAAAAAGTTCAATTTTTCCAAAACTTCATCTTAGTCTTCTCTTCCCACTCAATTCTTTCTTTTTGGTTGTTCTAATCCACATTTTTTCCCCAGCCTACATTATTTCCCTGAGTATCAACCCATCTATCAAACTGTCACCAACTCCTGAATGTTTCAAATCAATTCAAACTCCACAAATCCAAAATTGAACTCATGCTCATTTCCTCTAAATTAGTACACCAACTCTTCAGGCAAAAAACTAGGGAATCACTTTTTGACACATCCCTCTCATTCACCTTCCATTCTAAATCAACCACAAAATCATACCCATTTTGTTTCCTAAATATCCCTTCAACCCATCCACTTTTCTCCATCCCACTGTCAGTATCCTAACCCAAGTCAGGATGATCTCTAGCTGGACAAGGGTATCAGCCTCCTACTTTAGGTGTCCACAAACACTCATGTCCATCTCTAACCCATTCTCCACAGAGTAAGCTTTTCAAAAATGCAAAATTGATTATATTACTCTCCAGAGTAAAATGCTTTACAGGTTCTTCATTGCTTTTAGGATAAAAGGGGTGAAAAAAACCTAAACAACCTACGAGGAGATCATGGATGAATGATTTCTCTCCCTTGTTTGCCTCTTTAGCCTCATCTTCAATCTTCTTCCCTCACTTATTTTGCTCCAGCCAGAGGGCCTTTCTCTCAGTTCCTCTAATTAGCTGTGTTCCTCTCTACCTCGGGGTCATAAATAATTTATTTCTTTTTGGAATACTCTCCCAGCTCACTTCTTTTGCCTTCTTGGCTGTAATTATTTTTTAGATGTCAGTTCCAATATCACTTTTACAGGTAAACCCAAGTTAGTTTCCCCTGTTACGTGCTCTGAAGTCCCCTATGCGTTTTCTCCATTTAATTTCACTGTATTTTGTCAATATTTATCTGTCTCATGGCTTTATTAATGTCTTTCTGTATATAAGTTTCATGAGGAAGAATCTACTAAACTTATTATAAACCCGGGGAAAAGCACAAGAATGACTCCTAACAAGTAATACAAATATATTTTTCAGTGAGAAATGAATAGATGAATGAGTGAATAGTCTCTAGGAATATATACACATAAATTAAGCATCACTTAAATATTCAGCATACTGTAAACTCTTAAATGAGCTAGATAAAAAGAGGCCAATAGGATATTAGTTAAGCTACTAGAAAAGTAGCTTTTAAATTTTTTCATGTGACCCACAATACAAACATGTTATGTACTGATCATAGACATGTACACACGTACAAAAAGACACACACACATCCATGTACACAAAAGCACAGAAACACATACAACATATAACCTAAAAAAGTTTCATAAAGCTATACAAAGGATCTTCACTAAATGAGATTTTCTTTCCTATCCCATCCTTTTCTGTTGCTCTGTTCAATTTTTTAAGTGATGGCAGGATATGCAAAATTGATTTCATGGCCCACTTACAGATTTCAAACTACATTTTAAAAGTCATTGCTCTAGAGAAATGTAGAAAGCACCATGAAAGACTGATTTTGCCTAGATATTGAAGGATTTGAATGGGGCAAAAGAAGAGATGGGTACTTAAGAGAAAAGGAACAGTCATGATTTGGCTAGAGGAAAAGGACAATACTAACATGGCTAGAGATGTGTGCCCTTGTTCTAGTACGTAAACTTGGTAGATAAAATACACATATTTTGTGGGCACCTGAATGGCTCAGTCAGTTAACTGCCCGACTTTAGCTCAGGTCATGATCTCACAGGTTTGTGAGTTCAAGCTCCACATCAGGTTCTGGGCTGGCAGTGTGGAACCTGCTTGAGATTCTTGCTCTTTCCTCTGTCTCTACCCCTCCCCAGCTTGTGCTTTGTCTCTCTCTCAAACCAAATAAATAAACTTTAAAAATACATACATACATACACACACACACACACACACACATATTTTGGTGCTATTTATTAAGATGAACATTATCTTTCACAAAAATGAGAGATGTTATATCACCAGTGTAAAGATGATGAAAAGGATTTTTGAAAAAAATTGTAGTCTGGAAGTAATGACAATGGAGAATGGAAGATGGTTAGAGCTGCCGTTGATATGAGTTACTGACATTCTCACGATTAATGTAGAGACTACAGGGATGGGAGGAATAGTTACCAATAAAGCCCATGTTGATCAATCCAATAAGCCCAGTTATTTTCTCATTCACCTTTTCAGAACATTTTGACATATTTTACCACACCTTCCTTCTTAAAACACTTTCTTTCTTCTATTGGTTTTTTGAATGATGCATTCTCCTGGTCGCCTTCCTATCTCACTGAATGCACCTTCTTAATTTTTCCTAATGGTTTCTCCTTTTCTGACTCTAAATGTCAGTCTATTTCTCTCTCCTAAGCCAGTTTATATTCTCTCTATACCACTATCCCTTGAGGATGTCATACAGCCATATGGCTTAATATCTAAGTCAATAAATAACTCCTAAAGTTATATACCTTCAGCTCTGCCTGTATATTCATTCACACACTTGTATATTCATTGACATACTTGCATCTCCACTGAGATATCTAACAGGTATTTCAGCCTTAAAGTGGTCAAAATATAATACACCCTCAAACCTCACAATTTTTCTCTCTTGGTTTCCAGCATCACTATTCACTCAGTTATTCAATGCTAATCAGACATCTTCTTGGATTTTACTCTCCTTTACTGCCCCCCCTCCCATTTCAATTATTAATGCATGGCAAGCCACTCCAAAACAACTTATTTATCAGTGTTCTGTAGGTTAACTAGGCTGGGCAAAGTGCACTTGGGGTCTTTTATGTGATTACAGCCAGACAGCACCTGAGACCAGCGTTACCTAAAGACTTGACATCTCTGAATATCCAAATGGCTTCTTTACTGACATATTTGATGGTTTGGTGCTCTTTACTTTCTCTCTTGCTCACACCCCTCCCATCCTGCTCTTGGTCCTGTGAGTTTTCATTCTCTTCGAATACTTCATGCAGCAGCAGCTCAGTCATCTTACAGAATCATGGTCTTATATGGAATCTGGCTTCCAAGAAGCAGAAAACCAAAGTCACCAGGCCAGTTAAGGGCTATGCTTAGACTGTCACAGCATCAGTTCTGCCATATTCTCTAAATACAGGCAATCACAGGAAAAACCCAGATGTAAAGCAATAAAGACAGCCTCTAGTTCTTGATAGGGAAATAGCAAAAGAGCAGGTCAGATGCGATTTAATGTTGTGGCCATCTTTGAAGTACAACCTGTTACTTCCTATACTACACCTGGTCCTTAAGTGTTTTCTTTTTCCAAAATGTATCCATAATGAATTTAGACTCCATTTCCAGTACTAATGCCTAACCCCATACCACAATATCTCAATGTAATAATCTCAAGCTTGCATTAATTTTTGTCCCCCATAATTTATTCTCTGCATAATAAAGTTGCCAATATGATATACAAAGTTGTCTCTACTTACTTTATGGACTGAATTGTATATGCCTAAAGTTTATATTTTTTTATTTTTTTTAATTTTATTTTAGAGAGAGAGCATGAATGGGGGAAAGGAGAGAGGGAGACGGAGAGGGGGGCAGAGAGAGAAAGAGAGAGGGAGAGAGGGAGAGAGGGAGAGGGAGGGAGAGAGGGAGAGGGAGAGAGAGAGGGAGAGGGAGGGGGAGAGGGGGGGGGGAGAGAGAGAGAGAGAGAGAGAGAGAGAGAGAGAGAGAGAATCTTAAGCAGGCTCCACGCTGAGCATGAAGCCTGATGCATGGCTTGATCCTATGACCTTGGGATCATGACCTGAGCCAAAAACAATAGTGGAACGCTCAAATGACTGAGCCACCCAGGTGCCTCCAAGGTTTATATTTTAAATCCCTAAAACCCAATGTGATTATATTAGTAATTGGGCCTTTAAGAAGCAATTAAGGTTAAATGGGTTTATAAAAGTGGGGCCTTGATCCAATGCTATTAGTTTCCTCACAAGAAAGGAGGTAGAGACTTCTCCCTCTTCCCCATACCCTTCTTGCACATAGAGGAAAAACCATGAGGATAGAGCAAGGTGACCATCTACAAACAAGGAAGAGTTCTCACCAGAAACCCATTTGGCTAGAACCTTGATCTTGGACTTCTAGCCTCCAAAACTATAAAAAAATGTATTTCTGGGGTTGAAGCTACCCGGTTAATCACATTTTTTATGGCAAGCCAAACAGATACTTCCCATCTCTAGTTTCTCACCTTACATTTTCTTTTGAACCTACTTCAATTTTTCCTCGATCACTCCGTTGAAGTGGGTTTCTTCAGTATCAGTAGTTATCAACTTACAAGGCTCTATTTTAAGGCTCAGTATTTGACACAATACTCATCATCAAAATCTTTCTTCAGTTAGCTTCCAGAGGACACATTCTGTGCATTTTTTTCTAACAAACTTGCTCACCTTCCTCAGTCTCTTTCACTTTTTCCTTTTGATCTGTCTTCTATGGAAGAGCGTACCAAATCTTAGTCCTTGGATATCTTGTCATTTTATGCTACCCTCCTTTGATGTTTATGTCTAGGCTCATCATGGAAAAATGACCATAAAAATAGCCTATCTCCTAAGGCTGTTATCAGTATTGATTATATATAAAATACTTAGAGAAGTATCTGGCATATTAAAATCCCTATATAAGTGTTAACTAACAATTTATTAATACATTATTATTTTAATACCATCTATATGCTGACAACTCCCCAATTTATGTTTCTCTGCTAGTCTTCCCCTTTAGATTTCAGACTTCCAGATAAGCCTAATTGAAAGGCTACTTTAAATAGGATAATAGATGCTACATCCATAAAAACAGGAGAGAGGGCAAAGTAAATAGACTTGGAATCAGAATAGTTACTATACTTGAAGTAGAAATTTCTGTTGTTTCTTTGTTCACAGCAAAGAAAAAAGAAGCACATCATCAGCAGATAGGAAAAAAAAGGACATGATGGAGATCAGAGGAATAAAAAGAAGTTATGAACTAGTCTTTTAGTAGAATAGGACAGGAGGCAGACTACAGCAACATAGTTTATTCCCTGGCACATTAAGGGGTGATCTGAAGTCTATGGTCATTAATTTAATGTGAGTTTACACAGTATTATTACCTGAGTTTTCTCCAGCCATATTCAGCAGCAAGTTTTCAGGACTGGAATAGGCAGATGGTCAGATTTAACCAGAGTTTAAGTTAAATCAAATAACATAGAAGGACAAACACATTGAAAGGTTGAGCAATGGAGTGCTCATAAAGTTGGATTGTGGAATCTAAGCTGATCGTCACTATAATCTTTGTCTCATTTAATGTCTTTGCCCTCGAATGCCACTTAATCTTAAAGTCATATTGCCACTGTTATTTCCCATTCACTGCACTAACCTGATTTTTTGCTCATCCTTTTATCTTTAATAGTTCAGAGTTACTTGTTTTTATTGAGTCTCTCACATACAAATTGTAGAATTCAGAGCAGTAGAGATAGTGGTGTGGTTTTTAAAACAGAAATATTTTTCTCCATCTAAAAGGAGTATTTTCTCAGGTGTGCTGTTTTGAAAGGGCACATCCACTCCAATGTTTATAGCAGCACTATTAACAATAGCCAAAGTATGGAAAGAACCAAAATGTCCATCCATTGATGAATGGATAAAGAAGATGTGGTGTGTGTGTGTGTGTGTGTGTGTGTGTGTGTGTGTATTACTCAGCAATCAAAAAGAATGAAATTTTGCCATTTCCAATAACATGGATGGAACTAGAGTATATTATGCTAAGTGAAGTTAGAGAAAAACAAACATCATATGACATCACCCATATGTGGAATTTAAGCACAAAACAGATGAACAGAAGGGAAGGAAAGCAAAAATAATATTAAAACAGGGAGAAGGATAAAACATAAGAGACTCTTGAATACAGAGGACAAACAGAGGGTTGCTGGAGGGGTTTTGGGTAGGGGAATGAGCTAAATGGGCAAGGGGCATTAAGGAGGACACTTGGGATGAGCACTAAGCATTATATGTAGGGAATGAATCACTGGATTCTACTCTTGAAATCATTATTGCACTATATGCTAACAAACTTTGAGATATATATACATATATATGTTCTTATATATATATACAGAAGTTTTCTCCATTGCTTATATAACTGTTGTGTTATCCTAACTTACAACCCTAACTTTAGTTTCCTTTTTTGAATCTCTTCTGTGTGGGAATTTTTCTCAGTTTGCTACCAGTAGACGGCCCAGTTTGCGATATCAACATAGCTCTTTCAGATAATGTTCACATTCAATCAGACTCAGATTTAAGAAAAGTTTTGTTTTTTAGAACTTACCCTACAAGATAATAGGTCCAATTGACATGGCAAGTAGTAAGAATCAGAGCCTGACTGCTACGCTAATTTTTCTGAAAGCTAACTGGGATAAATTTTTCTGAACCAGCACACTTACCTACCTCAGGAAGTTTTGGAACAAGATCTTCACTGTACTTAGCATACCCTCCATGACAAATGTAAATTCAGAGTGTGGCTGTCACAGAAATTTTATCCTTTATGGACTATGGCAGCAGTATACTTTTCAAAAGTGTTTGCAACATCAACATTGTTCATATTAATTGTCCATGGCCTTTGTCTTCTGTTCCCGGTACTTTGAGCTTCCTTACCTAGTTTCTAATGCTAGTTTCCAATTCTAGAACTTTTAAAATTTTGTTTTCTATTAAAATAACTGTTGGCTATTTCAATGACTGAGTAGGAGGATAAAGTTAAGTGCATGGGCTCAGGCATTCATTATAAATTAGAAGATTAAAGACAGAGAAAATCAATGAACTCTGCAATGATTAGCCCAGGTGATTTGGAAAGTAGACAAATCACTGCCAGAAGGTTGACAGGGAGGGATATTTGGTGGAAGACACTTACTTTTGTTTTGATGATTACAAGTTCTTTCTATAAAGTTTGCCTCTGAAATCAATACTATGCAGTCTATATATATCAGGTATCTCTTAATGGAGGGAGCTCTGTAATCAATCAAGCAGCTGTCCTAATAAAATGGCCATGCCTAAGGCAAAAAATGTAATAACGTTATGAGCACTGTACTTTAAAAAAGCTAGTGATAGGGGCACCTGGGTGGTTCAGCCAGTTGAGCGTCCGACTTTGGCTTAAGTCATTATCTCGTGGTCTGTGAGTTCGAGCCCTGCGTCGGGTTCTGTGCTGACAGCTCAGAGCCTGGAGCCTGCTTCAGATTCTGTGTCTCCCTCTCTCTCTCTCTGCGCCCCCCCCCCCCCCCCCGGCTCATGCTCTGTCTCTCTCTGTCAAAAATAAATAAACATTAAAAAATTAAAAAAAAAAAAAGCTAGTGGTATATTCACAGAGAAATGCCCCAAAAATCTAAAGACACAAAAGAAGGTGTCACTTAGAATCTGGAGAAGAAATATGTATGCACTTCAGGGTTTTAGGTCTGTTAATCATGTCTTTTAACATTAAAAGGTACTTTACTTCAATGATGTTAACTAAACAAATTACACACTTAAATGAATTGCATATTTTTTTAAAGTTTACATATTTCAAAGAAAATGGAATTCTTTTGCAAAAAGGACTGCTACAAAATTCCATAAAACTCATGCAATCCACTTCTGAAGTCTTCGTGGATATTTACTTTGGTCTTAGTTTCAAACTATTATAGCTTTTCATAGCCTATGTAGAATATATTTTTCAAGGATCAAGAAGTTCAGCTAGAGAGAAATTTCTAGAGATTTTGGATAGGTATTCAAAAGATAGGTATTAATACAAATATTGACTTTATATTTTGTTGAACATCTAGATTTATTGTCCCTCAAGGCAAATATTGACCTTATCTTCCAGGTCAATAAATCTCTATGTTCACTGCAACAAAAGTCAATACCTGCATCATAACCATTTTCTCAGAAAATAACTACTTCTATTCATGCTGCAATGATCAGCGCTTAAAACCTAATGCTTATTAAAACGAAAGAACACATGAATAAAAAAAATGTTAATTGGCAAATAAAGGCTTAGAATTTGTTGAGTGTACAAATACATAATCCTAAAATGAATCTAGGATGCCTAAGCTTTTATACCAAGAATTTGGATTTACAAATTATTTTTTCTGAGGAAAACAAGAACTGTTATGATCAGTAAATAGAAAGGGAAAGGGAAGAATTAAGCATGTGTCAAGAGTTTAGCTAAGCTGCTCCATGATATTGCTGCCTCGGCTTCCACTTGTTTGGCTAAGCAGCCTGTAGGAACCTTACGCTAACAGTAGTCCCTCATGCAAATACGTGCCCTGGGTAGCAGCCCACAGAGTCTCAAGTAAATATAAGTTCTTGATATGACTTCCCGAAAAGCCCTTGTGATAAACAGCATCCCTGCCTCCCAGGGCCTTTCCTTTTTTGTAACATCATATACACCCCCCCAGAACTTACCAAAACTCTGCTCTTTCTGAAGGTATCAGTGTGGCCTCAGCCCGAGAACACCAAAGTGTCCACAGATGGACCCTAAAAAGCAGGTGCCCCAAGTGTACAGTTCTGTCTGCTCCCTGCCTTGACCGCCCCATGCAGCTGCTCAACACTTGTCGTGAACCTCCTCTAGTACTATGCATAATAAATTTCTCTATTTCAATTCCCTTGTGGTCTTTTGTTAAATCATCTGAAACCCAGGTGTTTTTTTTTTTTTTTTTTTTTTTAATGTTTATTTTTGAGAGAGACAAAGACAGAATGTGAGCAGGGGAGGGGCAGAGAGAGAGGGAGACAGAATCTTAAGCAGGCTCCAGCCCCTGAGCTGTCAGCACAGAGCCCCAAGTGGGGCTAGAACTCACCAACTGCTATTATCATGACCTGAGCCAGTCACTTAACTGACTGAGCCACCCAGGTGTCCCTGAAAGCCAGGAGTTCTAGCTAACAAATATTAATAAAGTCACAACAGCGCATAATCTTATTTTCATGAATTTTTACCTTTTTTTTTCCTCTCAAATTACGTATCTTTAGGTTTTTCCTAGCTATGTATCTTAAGAATAGATTTCTGTTGTCTTAAGCTGTTGAGAATTTAGGAGTTGTTAGTTACTTTAGCACAAACTTGCCTATGTTTATACAGTAAACAATAATGGATTAATTTAAGTAGTTCTCTACATTATAATGATCATTTACTTACTTTCCTATATCCAAGACAGTGAACAATCTTTGAGGGTAACTTTCTATAATTTACCGTGAACTCTTTCTGATTCCGAACTTTTGAAAGTAAGTAGATTATGTTCTAACCTGTGGAAAGTCAGAGTTATCTAACCTACACAAATATCTGTAGGAGTAATGGAGAACTTGGGGGTTGTCTTCTTTTTCAAGATCTTTTAAATGGTCAACGTGACCAATAGACATCTCCTCTACAAGGAGATTGCTAACACTATCTGATGAATGCTTATTGTGAGCTCTGAAGCTGTTACACCCAGTTCTCATTTCTACTTTCAAATAACAAAGGTAGTCCTACTCTCCCTCCGAGACATCAGCTGTGGATATAGAACACATGTCATTTTCAAGTGATGTTCTCGGCCTTTTGTGAGATGGTGGGGCCAAAACTATGCAGTAGCCTCAATCACTGAGTGTCAAGGAAAGCATTCTTGGAAAATTACCTAACCCTATGGTGGTCATGCACTAATAAGGGAAAAAAGGTATTATATTAAGCCACTTATATGGAGGGAGGGGTGACTTCTTATTACCATAACCTAAGTTATTTATACCTCTCTGCTATCTAGTGAAATGATCAAGGAATGTAGCTCCAAGCATAATTCTTAGCTTGTTTGCACTTACAGTATCAATACAATTGGGTTGCCTTTGATGTTGCTGACCCAAAATAATGAAGAAAAAAAAAAAAAAGAATACAGCCCACCTCATTTAGAAATACAAGAGTCATTTCTTTCCCCTTTCAATTTCTGCTACCTCATTACTAAATTCTTCTTCATCCATCTCTAAAAATCACCCTTCAACTTTTGCCTTTACCTGGTTTGGCCAAAGGCCCAAAGTTTTCAATTTGTGGTACTCATTAAAATTCCAAACATGATTTCTTCTGTCGCCTAATTAAACAACTTCCCCTTTTGAGTGTATTCAGCAATAATGCTGTCACTTTTCTATATACCCTACTGACTATAATTAATTATTACTTTATCTAGAACTTAGTGGACTATAATTCTTCAGGCCGATTTTATAAGAATTATGGTCTTGACAGAAACCTAATCTTGAAGAGATTACCTTGCACCATCATTATGAGTCTCTCTATGGCAGTATATAATCCTATCATTGAATGACAATGCCCATGGATCTTGGCACCCAGCTACATAAGTTAGTGGCAACAATATTGGAAATGGCAGCCCATTCACCTTTCAGGGTGACAGCACTAATATAGCTGCTTCTCTTCATTTGTGCTCTAGAGGCTAACTCAGGAGATGATACGATGATGAAAAATCTCGGAAGAGGAGTTTATCACAAAGCAAAGTCTCCCAATACAAGGCATTTTCTCTCTTTGCCAAACACTGATTTTTGTCTCATTAGATTGAGGCTTCCTAGATAATTTTTGGGTGCTGAATGTGAAAAGCGGGGCATTCTGATTTTTATTATTCACTCATCCTTGTCATTTTCTATTGAAAATTATATTCTTATTTTTTTTAATGTTTATTTTTGAGAGACAGACAGATAGAACGTCAGTGGGGGAGGGACAGAGAGAGAGGGAGACACAGAACTTGAAGCAGGCTCCAGGCTCCAAGCTGACAACACAGAGCCCAACACAGGGCTCAAACTCACGAACCATAAGATTATGACCTGAGCAGAAGTCAGACACCCAACCGACTGAGCCACCCAGTGCCAAAAAATTATATTTAAAGTCTATTGAACATTAAAATTATTTTCAGTTACTTTGTTCTATCGCATTTGATATAGTTTTCTATGTTTATTTTCTAGACTTATTTTGCAGCATTTATTTCTTATTTAAAAAGTAGGGGTGCCTGGGTGGCTCAGTCAGTTGAGCATCCGACTTTGGCTCAGGTCATGATCTCACAGCTTGTGAGTTCGAGCCCCGTGTCAGGCTCTGTACTGACAGCTCAGAGCCTGGAGCCTGCTTCTGCTTCTCTGTCTCCCTCTCTCTCTGCCCCAACCCACTCTCATTCTGTCTCTGTCTCTCTCAGAAATAAATAAACATTAAAAATTTTTTTTAAAAAATAAAAATAAGGTAATTAAACAGTATCAAACTAATGAACATATTTCTCAGAACACTGAATTTGCCACCCCTGCCATCCAAGGAGAATAAACTAAACCACAATTCTCAACGAAAAAGTTATTGTTTGATTCCACAATCAGCTATTGCCTTTGTGTGTGTGTAGAACTGTGTATACATGCTACTTTCTAAATACAATCATTTAAATACCAAACATGTTCAGGAACAAGTGCCCTATACATAGATATAGGACTTAAAAATTACTTTATCCTGTTATTTTATTCTATTATTGCTTCCTGGATCAGTTCGTCCTCACTACACAGCAAACAGGTATTCTAATACACCCAAAATGACCTAGTAGAAAGCTGCTCATTTTTAAAGGAAATAAATAGTTTCTATTAAGCAAGTTGTTTAAGTTAATCAGGGGAAAATAAAAATGTGTAATGGTCTCAAATATCTTTCAAAGTACACAGACAGTGAGGTTAAATTTATTCCATTATGTTGATTTGGTTTATGTTTCTCCTCTAGTGTTTCCATGCAACGTTCAAACACAGATGATGTATACAAAGATTCATAGGAACCTTTTCAGGTATACTGAACCTACACTTTTCCTCTACCCACAGTTGGAGACACTTGATCCCCAATCAGCTATGCCCCAGGCTTTAGATTTAGTTTGTAATAGATGATTCATCATTAAATCAACTGATGTTTCCAGTTCTATTTTAACTTCCCAGTATAAGAATACATCTGAACTCTAATAATTCAGTACCCATCTTATTGCCCAAAGAGTCTTATTTTAAACATCTGTCCAGTTTTCTACTTCTTCCCATATAAGGATCCTGCCTTGCTATTTGCAAAAACTTTTAAAACTAAGTACAACTACTGAATTCAAGTTCAACAGCAGGAAGAACAGTCTGCAGGCAAGCAATATCTATGTCACTTAAAACTAAATATTCCTAGAACATGTTTCCTTACTTGCCTACCTGCCCAGCTATCTCTTAGCATTTCTGTGTCATTCTTGATACTGAACACATACCTAAACTGGGACCACGCACTCCAGGAATGAATCTTCAATCAAAAGTTTAGACTTCTTCCCTATCCTTACATCTGACATTGGCCACCACTTCCTACTTCCAAGTACCAGCCCCACTCTAATGAGGATATGTCTTGCTACTTTCAGATTTAACCTGAACTATTATCTGCAAAATGTTATGCATCTTTCCAATAAGCTATTATCACTAATATTCTTTTACTTTTTCTAAAGCCTTATTTTTCCTCCATATACCAGAGGTATATTTGACCTATTTATGGTATATAAAACAAGGGAATTTTAAGTATGAGACTTCTTATTCAAGCATCATGAATACCAATAATATTTCATAACCTTCAGCTCATTTTTACAATCATTTTGTATAAATATTTTTCTCAAGGAAATCTCTTGATTTCTGGCCTCAAAATATTTAAGCTTTTATCTCATCATAATTGTGTGGTATTTTGTAGAAAGCCCAGGTAATGATAACCGTATGGTGATGACCAAATACAAAATAAACTTTAATAATATTTTCTCCTTATGATTCTAACAAGGAATAATTATCTCTAAGATTCACATTGTCTTAAAAAGCAATGATAGAGGCCTTTAAAACCTGAAGAATATTTTTTCTGTAATGTCCTCTAAAACAAGAATAAAGGCGTTCTCTTGTTTTCATGTTTCCTTCACAGAATATCTTCATTTTGGTTCAAATGCATATGGAACTATAGTAAGCAACTATCAGGTAATGCTGTAGAATCTTATTTTTCATAAAATCATCAGAACTCATCCCAGGTTTTCAACAAATGCTGATTTCTCACCTTGAAAGCTAAGGTGAATGAAAGAGATAATTGCAATATTCATATACCCACTTATGATTTTCTGAAAAGTCAAGATGGTACTCAGAGAATGAAAAAGAGAATGCCTATCAACAGTATGCTATTAAAAGTTATATGTAGAAAAAGAAAAACTAAATTCAAATACCTACAGACCTCAAATGGCCAAACAAATACGGTGTAACTTCATCCCCCCCCAAAAAAAATATATCTAAAGATTCCTACATTTTCACTGTTTCCAGTCTAAAGGTTTTATAATGATATATACTTACTACCATTTACAATCACTTACCCTCACTAACATTTGGATCCCTGAAACTGGCTATTAATTCAGTGAGAGTTTGCTAATGGCAAGATTTCCATGAAAAATTAACATGTTCTGAGTATTTACTAAAAAATACCACCCTTTGCAAAAGAAGGTACAAACCTCACATGACACCAGCAACTGATTGATAGGGTTTTTACACAAAGGTACAAGAAGAAGAACAAGACAATGAGACGTATTCTCATTAAGAATAGATATGGTCAGCTGACAGCTTTGAATTTTGATCTGAGGCAGGCTGAAGAGAACAAGACAAGAAAGATAATACCAGGAGTCATACAGGCAGCAATGACAGCTAAAAATTTAAGAAATGATGGGTTCCTTAGGAGTTAGAAACTGAAAAGAGAAGATACAATGGCTGGATATCGACCCAGAAAAGTAGAGTCCAGGACATAAGGAAACACAGCATTTGAAGCTGGTGATGGTCAGAAAGCTTATGGACAATCTTAGCTCAAAATATCGCCACTGCATTTGATTATCAGGAGATATTGGAGACATTTAAGCTAATAGGTTCAATTGACTGATCTGATGGCATCCTGTATATCTCTAATGTAATACTGATTTTATTTACAGATATATTATTTGTATATCCCCTATATTCCTACATACAGAGTGTATACTATATACTTCTAGCTGCATTTTTCTATGCATGTTATAGTAGAAAAAAAAAGTGCACAAAATATGGGTTTCTATGCTATGGTGAACGTTAAAATAAGCTCCAGGAAGAGATGCCAGAGAAAAGGAAGATACAATCCCTAACTTAGTGATAGCTTTCTAACCTAGAACCATCAAGTTCCCTCTGAGAATAACATCAAAGTTATATAACTGGTACCTTAAAAAAGATCAAAATATTACAGTTAATTATTTGAAATATTTCTTTAAAATAGTTAAGTCCAGACAGAATCATATAGTATGTGCTGATAAACACATACAAAGTTAGAAAATTAAATTGGAAATCAGTACTTAACACCTTGGGCCTTGCCAATAACATTGTGATATTAACTGCCAAACACTCCCAAACCTCCAGCCCACCGTACCACCAACAGTGTCATTCTCAGCAAACTGGTCTCTCACAGAAAGAAGTAGAAGCCATGAGGGAAGATCTCCCTTAACAGTCCATTACAAATCTACAGCCCATATTATATCTTCTGTATCCACTAGAACTTCTGTCCTCAATTTGTGGAGAACCAATAAAGGGTCATAATGCAGGGCAATTACTCCATTCTTGCTCAGAACCCTACACCATTCTGCCAAATCAAGAGCTTTATACTATCAAATAACATGCCTTTCTTGCATATATTCAAGTCCTAAATCTCAGTTGTATTGTTCATAGTATTTATACATCTTACATTCCTCACATCTTAGGATTTAAAAGCATTCCCTTGATTCTCACATCTTCCTTCAGTTATTTTTGTCTTCCATATGTGATAATTAATTAGGGAAATACTGCCTATACTTATCTCCATTTTTTCACCTATCACTTCTTTCCAACTCATTTCACTTTGGCTTCTGCCCTCATCACTCCAGTTTTTTTAGTAAATGTAAATTTTAGTAAAAATTTTTGAGTCATGCTGCTCAAACAGAAAGAAAATAAAAGAAAAAGGACAAATAGAAACCCCATAATTAAATACCAAATATAAATTCAAAAATTTGTATGTACTTAATAACAGAGGCACTCAAAGTATATAACACAAAGAAAAACAGAAGAAGAAGCACCTGACAAATTCACACTCCACTTTCCAACAGGTCAAAAGCCTAGTAAATCTCTCAGTAACAGACCAAGTCAACAAAAATCTGAAAAACAAAGGAAGTTTGAGTAGAATAAAATACAAAGTTTGATCCAATAGACCTATAAAAAATATTATACTCTAAGTTTGAGAGTATACATTAAGTCACCACTTTTTAAAAATCTACTATACTAGACCATAAAAAAAGTCCTAACAGTTTTAACAATGGGTATCAGACCACTTCCTCTGATAAAATTCTGTTAAGAGGAAATATCAAGATTTGTTATAAATCTAAAGTAATTTAAAATAGTTTAATGGTCTGCAAAATTGAGTGATGGAAAAAGAATGGTGAGCTCAGAAATTCAGACATATAAAAACTTGATGTATGATACACTTGAAAAATGATAGAGGTAGACTACTAAAATTAGACCCCTTCCTCCTATCACACACCAAAATAATTTCCAGGTATACTGAAAACTTAAATATGAAAAATTGAACCAAAAATCTTTAGGAAAAAAATTTGAAGAATATCTTTGAGACTTCAGGATAAAGATGGCATTCTTAAACAAGATAAGGTATAAACCATTTAAAAATATTAATAACTTACTACAATAAAGTTGGCAATGTCTATTCATCTACAGATACCATAAAGACAAGTCACAAACTTGTGGAACATATTTGTAACACATGTACCGATAAGACTATAGTGTCCAAAATATATCAAGAACTCAAATGTATTTAACAAACATCTCAAAGAGGAAACACAAAAAAAAATTCATCATAAACTTATAAAAAAAATGCACATCTCTGGTAATAATCAAAAGACAAGTAAATATTACAGTAACATTTTATATCCACTAAAACAGGAAAAAATTTTCAATTAGATTTTTGATACTAGTATCAACACAATTTATTGATTACAATGTACAACAATGGGAATATCCATAGCTTGTCAGTGTTAAGTATTAACTGACAAACTAATCTGGAAAAAAGTTTGACATGTCATGGAAAACCATATCCTATAACCCACTAATTTCACACTTAGGTGTAAACTCCCAAGAAACTCATGCTAATGTGTACCAGTAGGCATGAACATACATGTTTGTAAAAGTATTGTTTATAATTACATAAATTACAACGACCCTATATGATTGTTACAAAAATGCTCATATAAATTATTACATATTTGTACAAAGGAAAATAATTTATTAGTAAAATAAAATATAGCTATATGCTCCATCATGGATGAATCTCAAGATTTAATATTATAAGAAAGTACTAGTTAAATGAAGAATATTTGTGTGTGTGTGTGTGTGTGTGTGTGTGTGTGTGTGTGTGTGTGTATTCAGACATGGGAAAACTATAAGGGGTGTTTTAGTGATAATACATCAATTAAAACATCTCGGAAGAAATTAAGGACATAAAACTCATGACATTACCCCTGGGTAAGAGGAAGCAACAAATAATTGAGGGAAGTCACACAGAAGGTGCCTAAAACAGCAGTGTTCAAGATACGTTGTGGGGACTCCCTCACAACCCAAGATATTCTTCAGCAATCTGTGAAGTCAAGCTATATTCATGATATGTTACTTGCATTTTTTCTTTCAGTCTTCATAGATTTCAACCAAAGTGACATACTAATCACAACAGATTAAAGAGAAGCAAATATAAAAATTTACCTGTTTAAGCCAAACATTTAAAAGGTTTTCAAAAATATATAACAATGTTTCAATGCTTCGCTTCCCACTAATTTGTCTTGTTTTGGGAAAAGGTGGATATTTTTATAAAATTTGTTATTTTATATTAACATGTATGGGTTTATTATGCTTAAATGAACACATATTTTTTTAACTTCTCAACTTTAATTTCTCACATAAGCATAAATATATATATATAAATATATATAAATATAAAATATATATATTTATATATAAATATATATAATATATTATATATTATATATTATATAATATATATACAAATAATATAATATAATATAATAAATATATATATAAATATATAATATAATATAATAATATAATATAATATAATAATATAATAAATATATATATATAAATATATATATATATAACCCATCTAAACAGAAGCTTTTTGTGCTTTTCAATAATTTTTAAGAGTGTAAGGAGTTGTGATACTAAATTGTTAGAAAACCACCGGCCTATAATACTGCTGGTGTCTTATTTCCTAAGCTAAAAGATAGGTATACATTTTTTTCATTTTATTATTATCTTAAAAATATGTACATGCAGTTGGCCCTTGAACAATGCAGAGGTTAGGAGTCCTGATCTCTCATGCAGCAGAAAATCTGCATGTAACTTTTGACTATCCCAAAACTGAACTACTAATTGTCTACTGTTGACCAGAAATATCACCGATAATATAATCAGTTGATTAGCACATATTTTGTAAGTTAAATGTATTACACACTGCATTCTTTATTTTTTTTAATGTTTATTTTTGAGAGAGAGAAAGAGAGAGAGAAAGGATGAGTGGGGTAGGGGCAGAGAGAGAGGGAGACACAGAATCTGAAGCAGGCTTCAGACTCTGAGCTGTCAGCACAGAGCCTGATGTGGGGCTCAAACCCACAAACCATAAGATCATGACCTAAGCTAAAGCCGGACGACTGAACCACCCAGGTGCCCCAATATATATATACTGTTTTCTTAAATAAAGTAAGCCACAGAAAAGAGAATGCTATTTAGAGAATTATAAGGAAGAGAAAATACATGTATGGTACAGGACTATAAATGATAAAAACATAAAAATTAATAAAAATTAAAAAAATTAAAAAAAACATGTAAGTGAGCCCATGGAGTTCAAACCCACATTGTTCAAGGGTCAACCATATATACATGTTCCTACATGTATCAAGTAAATCAAAGTAACACTTTTAGAATTTTTTCTAAACCACCTACTAATCTTCACATGGAGAACTTTGAAAGTATGGTCAGGTATTATGTGTTCCTAAGCAGAAGATAGCTGGGCTGAGAAAACACACAGACACATGCATACACATGAATATAATGTACTGCTTTTAAAAAGCTTATAAACAATATTGAGACTATTCGAGAATTTTTTGCTCATGACATACTTTGTTTCATGATTTAACATCTTCTACAAGACAATCAATTCAGTCTACTTATTAATATATCACAGTAAATTGGTGTATTTTTAAGTTAACAGTATCTGCTTCTTCAGTTATTTTATAGGAGTATTTGATTGCTAATGGATAGCAAATCCCTAAAGGACAAATATGTTGGTCTCTTATACCTACCCATAGCAACTATGTTCTACTTGAAGCACCAATGACCCAACAAGTATTGATTACCTAAGTCAATGTGTTGTGTTCTCAAAATCACAATATGTTCTTCATGTAAATGATCACTTAGGGAACCATATATATTCAGAAAAGAATATGTGTAAACTAAGAAAAGTGTTTAGAGATGATTTGTAAATTATACGCTCCATCACAGTGATGAACAAAACACATGTGTATGGTCCCTGCTCTTAAGATGCTTAAAGTGAGGGAGACAGTCATGAAGCATTAACTGTAATTCTAACTTGCAACAGATGTTATGAAGGAAATCCCCAGAGTACCATGGTGGAAATCAATTGGAGGGAGAAAGCATCCTGCTATTGATTGGGTGGTCAGGCACACAATCAGATCCAAGGTACCTCTGAGGTGATAATGAAACTGAGACCTAACAATGAGAAGAACCCAGTCATGTGAACACTAAGAAAAAAAAAAAAAAAAGAAATTCACATAGAATATAGAATACTGTGGGTGCAGAACCCAGGATGGAAGAGAACCAGCAGGTTAGAGGAAGTGAAGGAAGGCTGGAGCCTCATGAGTGAGTGAGTGAATGGCAGAATGGCATCAGGTAGCACTTGAGAGTTGGTCTGCTCTCAACCACACCATGCAGAAGGAAGATAAGGAGGTTGACTGAATTTCATTCTAATGTAAAAAGAAGCCCTTAAAGGACTTTGAGGTCATGATAAGGTGTGCCATGATACATTTAACATTTTTTCAAAGAGCGCTGTATTTCCTTTATGAATAGATTGTGGGAGCTGAGAGGCCAGGTGAGAGACAATGGCAGTAGAACAGACAACACATGATTTAACAGTGACATTAACTGCTATTTGTGAAATACGTATTTGAAAATGCTACACCAACACTTCAATCTCTAGAGTGTATGTATGCATTCACGTTAATAACCTCTATTAAAACTAATGTCATATACAGCAAATTTCTTCCATGAGACCACCCAGCTAAGGGATCTGTAAACTTGAAGTGACAAAATGACTGGCCAGTTGGCTGAGAATCAAAGATATCAATTTTGAAACTGCTTAAAAGTGATGTACTAAGATTTATTTACCAACTCACACCATGTGTTTGGCTAAAACATTCAGAATCCAGAGAAAGACTTCATCTTGACTGTGGTGCACAAAAGAGCCTAATAAAATCTTTTCCAAACCCCTTAGCCTACGCAGCAATACTAAGAATCTGTTAGTCTTCTATTTTAATGAAGGTATAAGTAGCTAATGATTCTTCCTACCAAAAAAATTATAGAGAATACTTTCTGACTGACAAGATAACTCCAGGACAACAGAAGGGATATCAAGGATTCCTAGGTAACTACAGTATGACCTGTAGTCAATGTCAGTAGCATTCATTTCATCATTTACCAGGGAAAATCCTAAATCTGTTTCATGCTACTCTAAATAATGACATCTTACTCTGAAGCTCCAAGTAAAAGGGACTTGAGAATCCTTCATATGTTTTAACTGATCCCTGGAAAAGAACTATTTTTATTAATGAGAATTGGGGTTTTTAAGACAAGATAGCTTTTATCTTTTTCACCTTTTTACAGACTTCACTGAACTTGCAGAATGATTATGTTCCACTGAAGGAAAGAAAACTTACTAACAAGTAGGTCTAAGTGGAGTTATAAAAAATCTATGCTGCTCAACTTCTAGTATCCAATTATTTTTAAAACAAGAAGAGTTAATTGCCATTGAAATCTATTTTAGAAACACTTCTGTTAAAAATACTTCAGGAAGGGGGGCTGTGTTGGGGGAAAATCTATCTACCTAATGCATTATAAACAACACCCATAATGTTTTACAAAGGACAAAATTTACAATTTCACAGAACGGCCAAAATTTATAGTATGTGCTGACTGCATCAACTAAATAGATTAACTATTCCTTAAAACCTGTCCTATATATATGAGAGGGAATAAGATTAGTCTGGTTACATTTGTATTCAGTTTGTATGAAATTCACTGACCTAACTGTTGCCACTTTAGGTGGATAATAGCAACTGACTAGGAGAAAAAGATCTAAGTATACAAACAAAAGTAACAATATAATTAATCAATTATTCATTGGCTATGAATTCATATGTAGAAATCAGATTTTAATTTCCCCTTGACAAATGTTTCCTGATTAGGATTTATAAGTTATGAAAAAGATATTAAAAACTAGCATTATTAAAATGTAAAATACTAAAACTCAAACTGCATACAGTTCATGTATTCCACTCAGAAAGTATAGGTGACCTTAATATTCTAGCTCAACTGAATAAATAATTTGTATAAATAGTACTTTCTAGTTGCAGAATAAAAAATGAAGGGAAGGTTAAAGTCAGGTAAATTATAAAAATGTTATAGAGCTAAAAAATTGTCAATTGCCATTTAAACTGCAGATTTCACTAGTAAGATTAATGATGATTTACTGAAATCATTAAACCTTTAAAAATTTTGAGAAGCTTCCTCCACTGTACAGTCACTTGAGAATATTTTAAGTCATTGCTTGAAATAAAAAAATTAAAAAACATAAAATATGTAAAAAGGCAGTGTCATCTCTACCTCTTATTCATGTGGTTTATTTTCCTTTACTATATATTAATTTAGTGGTTACAATCTAATTAACATCAGCAGACAGCAGTGGACAGGTCAAGAAAAAACCTGAAGCAAAGGTCTCTATAATTCAGTGAGAGTTTTAAAAGTCTTAGGTAATTAGCCAAATTTACTCATACAATTGTGAAGAGTGGCTTAATACCTGCCAGATTAAGGGAACAAATTTATTTTGCTCCACACAATTAGTGCTATATTTAAAGAAAAAAAAAGACTTAAAAAAAAAAACACTTTTCTTAGAACAGGCAGTATTATTCCATGTTTCTAATGGGAAAAATACATAATGAAAAGACAGATATATCTTTATCTGCTGCATTACATAATTTTTGTTCTTAAATCAACTTAAGAGCATTTAGAATAGTTAAAAATAAAGTCTATCAACAATGAAGCAATAAAATAGCATTAGCAAAAGCAAACAGCAGTGACAAATATTGTGGGCATCTGCCTTCTTATGGTCACATCCTGAGCCATTCTAGCTCACCACCATCTAAAACACACACAGACCTTACTATCAGGTTCCACCTCCTCCAGGAATCCATGCCATGTGATGAGATTTACAGACACTGAGGTTGTTCTTCCCACTCCAACTAGAGAAGTGACAAGGAACAAGTCCTCTTAATCATATTGATCCTAATCAACCCAGAGTCCTCCATACGACTTTTCTGCCAGAACTACACAGAAAGGTGTATTCTTTCTATGGCTGGTAGGATGTGCATATGGACTATTGATGGTCATCTTATCAGCAAGTAAAAAGAACATGTTTGGTTTCCTGGTAACAAAGAAAAATTATACAAAAAGCATAATTCTTAACTACAGTTGGCATGGTTTATGATAGTAAGGATCATAAAGTCTCTATTTTGAAAATTTTAGGATACCATTCTCTAACGATACGAGGTTCACTACCTAAGTTATACCACTTGGGACTTCTTACAACCTGGCAAGACCCCAGTCTGCCCAGGCAGAATGCCACTGCAGTAATTCTGAGCATATCTCCTGTGAAAAAAACACAAACTTGGGAAGCTACTCCCACTTACCATACCCCAACTGATGTGTCTTTTAGAGCCTTTTTGATACAAGTATCCCTTGAACTTATCACAGTAAAATGTAATTTCTCTAAGATTTATGTGTTAGAATGCTTACCTCTGTCAAGCCTCAAACACAGCCCCATGCAGACAGAGAAAGGAAATTTGTTTCCAAAGGAAAGGAATTCCAATTAAAAAGACTGTTGGTAGTAAGACTACTGCTGGTCATTTTTGTGTTTTTTCAGGCTTCTGGATATGGAATCAACTCTTAGTCTCGCCATAGCCAGTGAACGGACACTATAACTTGACATCAGGGTAAATTGCTCTCTCCTGGCCAGAGATTTTTTTTAATCCATCTTTATTTGTGTAGATACTATTTTCTTTCTAGACTTAGCTTAATTTTTATGCTCCCCTCCCCCAATCTGGAAATTTTCCGTTTCAACAATCACTTCTCTGTTACCAACTTCCCAGTCTTCCATGGTAGAGTCATTGCTTTATCCTAATGTTCCTGCACTATTTTCATCATATATCTGACCCATTACTTAACTTTGTGCAGCATAATTTACCTGATTTTACGTCTGTCTCCCTTGCTGGACTGTGAGTTTCTTGAAAGTGTCATACCTTCTTCATTTGTGTTTCCCTAGCTTCTTGCATAGTACTCTTATATAATATGTACTCAATTTTCATTAAGTAAATAAACATTATCCTCACAAGCATATTTAAAATATGAAGTATTAAATACAATATGAAAATCAGCCATTCATATAAGGAATAAAGAAATGGATATATGCCATGAAGAATTCATCTGAAAAAAATTCTTAACTTAAAACTGTTAATTATAGAACTGTATTTCAGATAATTTTTAGTCTCAAAGCATATTAGTAGAGCTTTTGATAATTACTATATATTATATCACTGATAGGCATAAATCTTAAAAACTAGTACAAAAGATTGTAATAATTAAGATAGACAATGAAGAAACCAGTAAGATATTAAAAAAAAGAGAACAGTAAGTAGTATCAAACTCGGACTTTAATTTAAATCCACATTTTTATTATATGGCCTTTCTGAACTTCTGTCATCCTTTTTCAATGAGCTTTGTAACTGCTGAGTTTGATTTACCTTGGTCACCTCTCCATGCCATAATCTGTCACATGCCAAAGATCAAACAGTGTTAATGTCTTCTTGGTCAGGTTAGTGAACAATTCTTTCATTTCTTAAATCTGTGCTGTGATTTGTCTTTGCATCAAACTAATGTACAGTATGTGAATAGATAGTGGAACCTTAAATTCTCTGAATCCAACTATAGCTAGAAAATCAAAGTAGGGAAAAATTAAGGTTAAATATAAATAGAAACTTCCTATTTTAAAAATAAAATAGCCCGGGACACCTGGGTGGCTCAGCTGGCTGAGTGTCTGTCCGATTCTTGGCTTTGGCTCAGGTCATAATCTTATGGTTCATGGGATGGAGCCCCACATAGAGCTCCACACTGACAGCACATGGAGCCTGCTTAGGATTCTCTTCTCCGACTCCATCTGCCTCTCCTGCTTGTGCACGTGCACACATTCCCTCCCGCCCCCCCTCTTTTTCAAATTAATAAACGTTAAATATATATATATATATATATATATATATATATATATATATATATAAACTTTATAAAAATATTAAAAAGGGGAGCCTGGGTGGCTCAGTCAGTTAAGGGCCTGACTCTTGGTTTTGGCTCAGGCCATGATCTCATGGTTCATGAATTCGAGCCCCACATGGGGCTCTATGCTGACTGCACAGAGGCTGCTTGGGATTCTCTGTTTCCCTCTCTCTCTCTGCCCCTCCCCTGCTCCCTTGTGCACCCCCTCTTTCTTGCTCTCTCTCAATAAACATTAAAAAAAAAATAGAATAGCCTTAAATTCCAAATATTAAGTATGAACCAGTAAAATCCACTTGCTAGATAGAGTATACAACCTGGCAATTTAAGGACTGGTTTACAGTCATGTATGGAAGTCTTCACAGTTTATTAGAGGTACTATCACATAAGGTAAACATCTAAGATTATCACCTTAAAAAATCGTATGTGCCAAAACATTCCCTGCTCTAGAGTTCCGTAATGATTGTACTGCAGTCAAGTAATGAAGATCTATAACCTTTTGTTGTAATCCCACAGAGCTGAGAATCTTTGCATCAGGTATCCTTGGTGACAGTGTGGCAATGAAACAAACATTAAGAATTGTATTTTAGTTTCTGAAAGCAGGAAACAGAATAGATGAGGTGATTAGAGCATTTGAATGCATTGGCCAGCATAACTTGACATTCATTTGAAAGGTAGTAGATTGCAGTTCTGAGGAACCTATTGCTATGTTAATCTCTCTGGGAAAGTGTTGCTCTGTGTGTAACAGCTTCAGAGCTTTGAATTTCTTATTTCAAGCAGGGTAACAAAAAGAAATGCCTTCATATCAGAACTGGCCGTTCCTTGTTTGAATGAATTTAAACAACTAAGCAATTCCCTAAATCACTAAAGTAAGAGACCAGACTTCTAGCATGGGGAAAACAACACTCTGACCTGGCATCCTCCTGGCCCTGCTACACCAAACTGAAAATCAAAGAAATGCTCAAAGAGTCACTGAAATTTGAATGTTAATCTACTATAAAGAAAAGAAGAATAGTTAGGAAATAGTAAGAACCACTACTTTCACAAAAAGCTTTTCAACAAGAATTTATTGATCATACACAGAGAACCAAACTGGGACTTATAAAGAACAAAGAGAAGGAAGGAACAGTCCGTGTCATTTTCTGATCCCTTGCTGGAGTTTATTTTCAAAGGAAACCTGATCACACATCTGATCATGTAAAAATTATAAATACGTTGGACTTCCCATTGTGTGAAAGCTAGAGATGTGGAAAAACATGGCTGATGTGATTAAGATCTGCACATTTAAGAGAACAAAAAGTCGATTCTAGACATCTAGATGTAACTCCATAGAGGACAGCTGACCTGACTCCTTACTCCTCCCTGCTGTACACATTACATTCATTAGCTTGTGTTTTGGGAATGTTAAAGTGATAAAGAAACATAATCTCTGCAACCTCTTAAACATTTTAGCTTTGTTTCAATTTATGTTTCACACAGGATATACTTTCTTTGCAAACACAGACTTTTTAATGCAAAACCTGAATTGAAAGTTGAATTCCTTATTGTCTTTCTCCCTTTCTGACTCCACAAGACCTTCCTGAATCTCAGTGGCCTAGACTTCTCCTTCCCAAAAATTACTCTTTCAACTCTTAGGTCCCAAATAGAAACACTTTCTTTTATGTTTACTTGGACTTTTTCCCTCTCCTGATTTAAAATAGTACCTTTCTTCCCAGGATTCTCTCTGCATGGCAAATCCTTCTCACCACTCTGGATCCCATCACCTTACATCTTCTTAGGGATTATTAACATTTTAGATAAGGATTATTGATATTTTAGTCTCTTCTTCTTTAAAAGATCTTTCCCATAAACATGTAAGGATGTTAAAGTATCTCCCATGTTAAAATTATCTTTTGTAACCTCAGCTTCTACTCCAGATCCCACCCTAATGCTCTTTTCCCTTCATAACAATTTTTCAATAGGCTGTTCTAGAGTAGTAGTCTTAGCCCTCCAGCAGATATAATTAAGTTTGTCTGGGGGTAAAGGTTGGACAAGTCTGCAAAGATACAGTCTTGAAGAATGAGTAAAAAGATTTCAGGTGGCCAAGGTGGGGAAGGAGAATAAACAGGGATGGAAGCCCACATACCAAAATACCAAGGCATAAAGAGCACAGCTCATCTGGGAAACTGGTTTCACACCTCTCTGGTATGAGATAAAGGTATGTGGGCTTGCATCAGAAGCAGGTTGAATAAGGATTGGAAATGTAGATTATGGCCAAGTTATAAGCAGCTTTTAAAATCTGACTTAGACTGGCATCATTGACCAATAACACATCAGTGGTGAATGACAGGCTTAGTTTTGCACTTTAGAATGATAACTCTTCACAGTAGATTGCCTCAAGGGCACTGAAATAAGATAGTCTAGGTATAAACTGTGGTGATGCCACTCTCCGTATGAACATAGATAATTTATTTAATATCTCTGTACTTCAGTTCTCTCAAATGCTTAATAGAAACATTAATCGCACTTAACTCAAGTATGAGGATTAAAACAGACCATGTATTTTAAGTCCTTACACGCAGCTTTGTATATAGTAAGAATTAATAAATGTTAGTTGCTGTTCACTGTTATTCTATTTTCAATACTTATTCCAGGTAAATATTATGGAAAGAGAATTATGTATAATCCCCTTGTGAGTGAAGAAAGCTTATGGCAGCACCACTTATAATTTTAAGAGAATGGGAGGAAAACAACAAATTAATTTTTTTATTTTACATTTTAATCCATTTGTTATCAAAACGAAATAGCTGTCAAATTTGGAAAGTACATTTAGAATGGTCTAACAACATATAGTCTACACAGGATACATAAGATTCCCTCTGAAAGTGAAACAGGATGGTATAACCATTGACAGAAGACAGCATAGCCTCTCAAGGGCAACCAAGGTGATCATCTGAGCACAAGAAAAGACAGTCATCCTCCAGAATGTCTCAAACTGAAGTGTAATAAAAGACCCCTACAATTGCTAATGGGGGAGGGGTGCTCTTTCACAGGCAGTTGAAAACCATAGTCTCTCTCTAGGGATATCTGTCTTGTAATTGTGCACATAGGAGATACTTTGTATGGGGAGAGGACAGTGCCTTTCAATGTGTTCAGTAACACACACACACACACACACTCACACACACACACACACAATCAAACATAGGCTCAATGGAAAAGTGAAGTCTAAGTATATAACCAGTTAGAATGTAATATCATATTAGAACCAATTACCAGATAACCCCCTAAATAGTTGAAAAAATATGCTATAAAGATTTGTGACAAATTTGAAAATAATTACAGCATTGTATTCGTTATCAAAATTATATTGAATTAAAGCTCTAACATTAATGTCTTTATTATATTTATTAAATAACATTTAACTCCAGGCAATTCAAGGTAGTATATCTCAGTATATTGACTTCATCCATGTAATAAAGCATTGCTTAGTCAATTAGAACAAATGTATAACCAATTCATTGAATGAGTTAGCTCCAATAGATAGGGAGTAAAGTAAATGTAACTTTTCTCTTTTACTTGTCTGATTTTCCTTGTGCTCCAATGAGACTCCTCTCTGTACCCTAACAGATCACAAGGTGATTTCATCACTATCTGGTATTGGCAAACTACCTCCATTTACATACCAACAAGTCCATTCAAGCTTAATATAAAGCTTTGATATGATCTAGTTCAGGGCTTCCCTTCTTCCCCAGCCCAGTGGGAAACCTGCACTGGTGAAGGAAAAAAAAGCCTATCAATTATCATTGGGTTCAAATGTGCTTGAGCAAACCCCAGAATATTAAATGAGGCAGAAGTTTCTTTCTTTTCCATGTAAAGTCCAGAGGTGAGTAGTCCAAATCTGGTCCCATGGTACCACATAGCCAGCAAGGACCAGACTCTTTCTCCTAGCTTATCTGCCATTCTCAGCATGTGACTTCCACCTGAACTTCAAGATGCCTGAAAGGATTCAGATCAAATCCATATTCAACCCAGCAGGAAGAAAAAGATAGAGAAAGATCCACCCCTTCTATTTATGCACACTTCTCAGAAGTCGCAGATGACTTTACTGCTTGCATCCTGTTGGCCAAAACTTGATCACCAGGGCCTCTTTTTATTTCAGGAAGACCAAGAAATATTGGAGGGGCAGCCTTATTCCTCACTGAAAACTAAGTAATTTATCACTAAAAAAGGGGAGAGTTGATTTTGAGGAACAGCTAGTGTCACTGGACATAGGGCACAAAGCTGGCATCTTTCTCAGTTTCCACTATATTCTTCTATTTCCCCACTTTACCACATTGCCACTATTTCTTCCAGGTTATGGTGGGTAAAGAAAAAGAAGTGAGAGGAATAAATGCACAATTTATACAGTTGTAATCTCACTTTGGTGCCCTGATGCGGCAAATGACTATTGTTGACTTTCCCTCTTCAAGATGTTTTTTGTGGGTTCCACGCTGATTTCCATAAGGTCTCTAATTTCAGTATGCTAGAATAGGTATTGCCTCCTTCATCTGGCTGTGAACATTCTTGCTTCATTTCTGAACTCATGGTAATCCACCCTACAAGAAACTATCTACTGGGATCATGTCATACTCCAGGTGATCTGTGTCATCAGAATTCTTTCCTGCACAACTTACCACCAGCTTTCTTTCTATGTAGCCCACATCTGGTCAAAACAAAATAGGTACCTCCCTGGTATTTTTGGTACTCAGCTCACATTCACTGCGGCCTTCCTCCCTTGCTCTGCTGTCAGGCAACTGGCTGGACTCTCAGCTTCAGCCTTTTGTGATAAACAAATCAGGCACTTGTCTCTGCCTGCCCCCACTTCCAGAGCTCTTAGGCCAGGTCTTTAAGGGGTTTTCTAAAAGTCCTTACTTGCTCACTAGTTTACGGTAACCTTGAAGTATTTCCCCACCATATGGGATAGGAAAAAAACAAAAAAAAAATACTAGCAGAGCTAACAGCTCTCTCATTCTAAAGAATCCCTCACTCATCAATTTCTCATGATCAGTCCTCAAAGCCTCCTCTATACACTCTCAAAGTGACTAATGTAAAGTTTCCAGACAGGTTTAGGTCACAGCTAAAACAATTTGGTATAAATGGTCTGATACCTCTCTTGTAAATGTGGGGTAAGTTAACTTCCTAAGTCTTAATCCTTTGTGCCTCAACTAATACAAAAGCAGTGGCAGAATTCCCATTTTTAAATTTGTTAACAATATTTATGAGGTATAATAAACTGCACATAATGGAAGTGTAGGGCTAAGAGCCAACATATGCACACACCATGGGGCCATCACCACAGTCAAGTTCACAAACATTCATAACATCCCCAATGCTCCTTGGTCCCCTTGGTAATCCTCCTTCTCTTACAGTGCCAAGCCCTGCTCTTGTCTTCAGGCAACTACTGATCTGTTTTATCATTCTAGAGCCATTGACCTAGAACTTAATATAAATGGAATCATACAGTATCTTAAAATTTTAGTGGTTGATCTATGTATACCATGTATTAATAGCTCATTTCTTTTTATTGCTGAGTAAGTTCACTGTAGAAATATTCCACATTTTGCATGAACATTCACCAGTGGATGGACAATTAGAATGTTTCCAGTTCTGGATGTGAAAAAAAAAAAACTACATAAGCATTTGCGTACAAACATTTGTATAGAAATGTCATTTCAGGGCACCTACGTGGCTCAGTTGGCTAAGTGTCTGACTCTTGGTTTCAACTCAGGTCATGATCTCACGTTTCATAAGTTCAAGCCCCACAGTGGGCTCCACACTGCTAGTACAAAGCTGCTTGGGATTCCCTCCCTCCCTCTCTCTCAAAATAAATTAAAAAACTTAAAAGATATATAAAATGCTGTTATTTCACTTAAATACCCAGGAGTTGAATAGATAGAGCATATGGTAGACAGATCATTAAACTGTTAAAAAACTGCCAAAGTGTTTTCCTAGTGGCTGTCCATCATGCATCTCCAACAGCAGTGTCTGAGAGTTTCAGTTCCTCCACATCCTCACCAAAACCCAGTATGACCAGTATTTTTAATTTTAGCCATTCTAATATTTAGTACAATGGTATTTCATTGCGGTTTTAGTTTGCTTTTGCCTAATGCTAATGATGTTGAACAACTACCCATGTACTTATTTACTGTCTGTATTAATTTGTTCCAGAAGCAATAGGAAACTAGCACAAATTATTTAGTGGCTTTAAACAACACAAATTTATTATAGGAGGTCTGAAGGCTGAAATGGGTCTGACAGGCCTAAAATCAAGGCACTGGCCAAGCTGTATTCCTTTCTGGAGGCTCTAAAGAGTAAATCTCTTTTCTTGACTTTTTCAACATTTAGAGACTGCCCACATATGCCATAGCTCATGGCCCCTTCCTGCATCTTCAAAGCTGGTAATGGCCAGTAATGAATCTTTCTTACGTTGCATATTTCTGACCCAGACTCTTCAGCCTCTGATACACAGTCCTTAAAGGACTCCAATTATATCAGCTAATCTCCCTATTTTAACTTCAAATGCCTAGCAACCTTAATTACATCTGCCACCTTAATTCCCCTCTGCCAAAAGTTAGCCTATTCATATGTTCTGGGGATTATGACATAAATATCTTTGGGAAGCCATTATTCCGCCTACTACATATTTCATATATCGTCTCTGATAAAATATTAGGTCAAATATTTTGCCCATTTTTTTATTGAATTCATTATGAGCATGTTAATAGTTATTTTGTATGTTTGAGTAAAAGTTCTCTATCAGAATTTGATAAGTAGTCTGTGGCCTGTCTTTTCATTCTTTATAAATGCCTTTCAAAGAGTGAAAATTTTAATTAATAAGGAAGCTTAATTTATCCTTTGCTCTTTCATGAATAAATACTTTAGTGTTATATCTAAGAAATACTAGCTTAACTCAAGATTATAAAGGTTTCTCGTAGGTTTTCTTCCAAAAGGTCTGTAGTTTTAGGGTTTACACTTAGGTGCATAAATGATTTGAGTTAATAGCATATATGGTAAGAAATACTGAAGTTCATGTTTCTGCATATAGATATGCAATTGTTTTGACACAAGTTACTAAAAGGACTATCCTTTATCCATTAATTACCTTGGCTTCTTTGTCAAAATTCAAGTTATAGTTCTAATTCTCTGCTCTCTCTTCTGTTTGATTGATCTATTTGTCTACCCTTAGACAAATAGCACACTATCTTGATTACTGTAGCTTTAAATAAGTCTTGAAATCAGGTAGTGTAAACCCTTCAAATTTCTTTTTGTCAAAGTTTGCTACCTTAGATATTTCAAGAAACAATTTGTCAATCTGAAAAGCTTTCATAGGATTTGAATTGGGATTATGTTGAAAATATATATACACACCAATTTATGGGGATAATTGACACCTTAGCAATATGAGGTATTTGAGTTCAGATCTCTGTTATTTAGACCTTTGATTTCTCTCAGCAATATTTTGAACTATTCATTGTACAGCTATTATGCATGTTTAAAAAAATTCTCCCTAAGCATTTTTTGTTCATTATGCTATGGTAAAATGGCATTTTTAAACATTTCAATTTCTGCTTATGTGTTGTTAATATATAGAAATGAAATTGTGTCCCATGCTCATTGATGTGCTGTTCATTTTTTTTTTCCAGTCTTATTCTGTTTTGTTTTTTTTTTCATTTTTTGGATAGTTTCTATTGCTATATCTACAAATTCACTCATCTTTTCTTCTGCAGTATGCCCTATTATTAATCCCATTCAGTGTATTTTTCATCTTAGACATTGTCAGTTTTATCCCTGGAAATTCAATTTTGGTCTTTTTTTTTTTTTAATCTTCCATGTCTCTCCATAACCTTTATCTACATTCTTGAACATAGGGCATACAGCTAAATAACTGTTTTCATCATGTCATCTACTAATTGTGTCATCTGTACCATTTCTAGGCCATGTTTGTATTGATTGATTTTGTCATAAGTCCTTTTCTCCTATTTCCTTCCATGCTTGCAAATTTTTATTGGATTATGAAATTTTACTTTGTTGGGTACTATATATTTTTAGACTCAAATATTCTTTATTTTTTTTTTACCCCGGACTGCAGTTATTTGCTTCGAACAGTTTGATCCTTACACACTTTTAAGCTTTATTACATTGAGATGAGAACAGAATTTAGTCTAGAGCTAATATTAACCTACTATTGAGACAATGCACTTCAGAATATTCTGAGTAGCCCATCAATTATGACATTTCTCACTGTATCTGGAAGGAAGAAGAATAATTTCCAGTCTTGTCCTAGAGACCATTCCTTCAATCTGCTCAGTCCTCTGAGTGGTTTTCTCTCCAACCATACTAACTCCCCACATGCATATGCAGATCAATGTTCAACTGAAGACATGAAGGAAACCCTTTGAGATTTCTAGAGTTCTCATTATTTCTCTCTCTCTTCTCCAGAACTCTGCCCTTGGCCTAACAGGGGTTTAGTTCTATCTCCTTAGTTTAGAGAAACTGCTGGGCTCTTACTGGATTTCTTCTCCCTGTGTGGTAGCTTGGAAACCCTCTCCATGTAGGCACTGGTAGAATTTACCTCCTCCTTTTTTCCCCATCTCTTGGCAACTACTATCTATCATTGCCTGACATCCCATGACATGAAAACCATTGTTTTATACATTTTGTCTATTTTTTTAATATTATTTGAAGCAAAGCACTATAGTGGGCAGAATTTTGACAGAGTCCCCATAAGATTCTTAGGTCCTGTGGTATGCGTGGCTTTTCCAGTTAAGCAATCTAACACTTATCTAAAGTAGTACTATGAAGGGATTTTGCAGATATAATTAAAATCCCAAATCAGTTGATATTAACATAAGGAGATTGTTTGGGTGATTATCACATAAATCCTTTAAAAGAAAATCTTTTTCTTCAGCTAGTTGCAGAAAAGGAATTCAGAGATATTCAAAGCATGAGAAGGATTCATACCATTGACTTTAAACATAAAGGGGGCCATTAAGCAAGGTTTTTTAGGAGTCAAGAACTGTTCCCAAACCACAGCTAGCAAGAAAACAACTACTTCAGTACTACAGGAGCAAAAAAATTAATTTTGCCAACAACATGTGAGCTTGTAAGAGGGCCCTTCATGTCACCTCCTCTGAGGGTCTATGTCTTCTTATAAGGATGCCTGTCACTGGATTTAGAATCCACCTGCATAATCCAGGATTATCTGGTTATCTTAAAATCCTTTAATTACATCTGCAACATCTTTTTTCTAAACAGGTAATATTCACAGGTTCCAGGAATTCAAACTTGCACATATCTTTCTGGGAGGCTATAATATAATCCAGTTCACCTTATGATAAAATTATCAAAATAAATGCACTCTCCTCAATTAATACCCTACAGTACTTTTTTTAAAAATCTTATTTGAAATTGTGAAATATTTTACATGAGAACACTAAGTGGTCACTGCTAACCAAAGATTGTATATTCATACTTCAGACTGTTTTGTGAAAAACAATTAGTGCAGACAAAACATGAGTGTATTAAACGATGTTTGAGACGTTTTCTAGTGAAGCATAAAGGACAGAAAGGTCCCCCAGAGTATATATTTTCTAATTAAGAGAATCAGAATTTATAGACTGACATATCTCAAACTTTCCCTACCTCTGATATCAGGTAAAGAAATACCAAAAGCATCAACCTTCGATCAAGCATCAGGCTACAATGGTATGTCAAGTCAGTAGCACTATGGCTATGAGGGTCTTCTGATTTTTCCAAAGGCACTCTGCTATACAATAAACCCCTAAGATACATAACCTAGGTTACATCCTTTATGGCCTCATGGTTACATTTTGGTGAAAATAAGGGTTAGGGTGACTGGTGACACAAGTGACAAAGATTGGCACAGAATGAAGGAACAAGCAAGACAGAGTTTACTCATTCTCTGAGGGAGGATAGGGGCCAGACATCAAGAGAAATGTCAGCCCCGAGTTTCTATTAGGTTGGGCCTTTTAAGGGGTTTTAAGGATGTGAGAGGGTTGCATCTGCGCCCATGGTGGCAGCAGTGTGGAGAGGGGGCAATTCTTGGCCAGGTAGAGCAGGAGGCAACAGATTTCCCAAGGGGCTGTGTCCAGGGTTCATCCGGGATGTGGATTGTGGTCCAGCTACAGAAGAACATGTTGTGTACTGGTGGTCTATTTTCTGAGAATATGGGAGCACCATGACCTAGAAAAATAAAGAGGGGCAAGTACAGACACCTGTGAGTTTTGTCTGTAAGCTTGGCTGGGGAAGGGGTTTTGAATACAACCCTTTCAATAAGGAACTCAGGAAATGATGGAGCCCTGTGTATAGAAGTTCTCTGTTCCTAGAAATGATAGGTTGAAGGAAAGGAAAAAGAGATCCAAAATATTTCCTTGACCTATAAGCCTAAGATGTGAAATGTGATAATTTGATACAAGTATATATTGTGAAAAGCTTAGCATAGTAAGGCTAGTCAACCCATCCTTCATGCCTCACCCAATTACCACTTTGTTGTTATTCTTGTTATGGTGAGAATATTAAAGCTCTACTCTCATAGCACATGTTGACTACACGATACAGTATTGTCAACTATGGTTACTATACAGAACATTAGATCGCAGAACTGAAGTCATCTGATAACTGAAAGTTTGTACTGTTTTATCAATGCTTCCCCATTTCCTCTACCTCTAAATCCTGGCAACCACCATTCCTTTATTTCTCTGAATTCAGTGTTTTTACAGTTGGAATATAAGTGAGATCAAATAGTATTTGTCCTTCTCAGACTTATTTATCCAGTCCCACAGGGGCCTGGAACAACTACAGCAGCGGTGAAGAGAGAGAAGAGGACAGGATCTAACAGACAGAAATAACAGGATTTGGTGACCAACTGGAACTGAGTAATGAAAGAGAAGCTGGAGGGGCCACCTGCAGTGGGCATGCTTAACTTCCAACTTCGGCTCAGGTCATGATCTCACCATTGGTGAGTTCGCGCCCTGCATTGGGCTCTGTGCTGACAGCTCAGAGCCCAGAGCCTTCTTCAGGTTCTGTGTCTCCCTCTCTCTGCCCCTCCCTTGCTCACACACTCTCTCTCTCAAAAACAAACATGAGGGAGGGAGGGAGGGAGGGAGGGAGGGAGGGAGGGAGGAAGGAAGGAAGGAAGCAAAGCTGAAGATACTCAAGTGTGGGCATCAGAATACCTAGCGATATTATTAACACAAAAAAGATACCAAAGGAAGATGTATGGTTTTCAAAGTGATTATGAATTCTGCTCTGGATGTGTCTAGTTTTAGGTCCTTCAGGACCAACTTTTATTTGTTTATCATCACTGCACATTGACTGTTTTCACCGACAAGGCACTGTGATCAATGTCTTATGTGCCTGTGTTCTTTTAATCTTCACAATCATAATGGGAATTGAATAGTCTTAGTCTCATTATATATACAATGACTCCAAACACAGAGAGGCTAATTAGAGAAGGCAAGTCTCCTGGGAGCAGACCTACACTAACTCTGGGGTAAGACAATAGGAAACCCAATGGTTGCTGGGAGCAGAGGCAGTACAATGTGGGTTCTCTGTGAAGGAGGGACCCTGGGGTGACAATTTTTCTCAGCCATTTATTTTACTCCTTAAATATTTTAGGGAGGAAAAATGTGTCCATTATCTGAAATGTTGAATTCATAAAATAATAGTACCTATTATAAACTAGATGGGGAAAGGCTTTAATCTGTGAGGGAACCTTTTAACATGCTCAGATGAGCGACATGATAAGATTGCCATTATACAGAAAGAAAAATGACTTTACAACCAGAGCAGGGATTGGGACTGATGCACTGTCCCTGGAGTCTTAATCCTCCAACTTTTCTTACATTCATTATTAATCGAATACCTTTTTATCTTCAAAAGTTCCCAGTCTGGACAACTGTAAGGTCATCCTATGATCACCAGAAAAACTGCATAGTGCATTACTTAGACTGAGGGCTATGCTACTGTCACCAAGACACTGAAATACACACTGGTCAAAGAAATATATACATGTACTTTTCTTCCTCACATAATAGATAGTCCAGGGTAAATATATGGGCCCAGACTGGCAAACTCCTCCTAGAACCCAGGCTAGCAGAACAATTCTATGCTTAATATGCCGCTTCCAACATTTTCCCAATTGCTGTCATTTTCAAACAGCAAGTCCCAGGTAGGCATCTTAATTAGTTGAACCAGAAGTTGGCTACATCTCTCACATCCATAGGTGACACTTTAGTCACAGGACTACACCAGCAAAAATGGATATAGGATTTAGGGTTTAAGCAGTCGATCTTGTCACAGTGAACTAACTTCACTTTCGTTTCCTCTTTAGTCTTGTCCACCCTATGTTGTAACAAGGTGACTATACAACTTATATTTAATATTAACTAGTGGTGCCATTGTATAAGAGACTTTTGTTTAGCTGATCAAAATTTAGATCAAATAACCATCATAAAACAAGTTCAAGAGTCATAAACTATGTATGTTACACCTTGTCTCTAGATTTGTAAATAAATACCAAATTCACATTTATATGCCTTTGCTTCAGTATTCACTGTACTTATTTGAACATATGGAAGAGAGATATATTAAGTCAATGTAAGCTTCTATGTCTTTATTACAGACCTAACAGAATTTAATATAGACTCAGACTGTAAATGAGAATAAACCTTAAGAGCTATTGTAAAAAGTTATTGTAAAATAAGATACCAATAGTTCAAAGCAAATATATGAAAAAGGTCAAATTTGACTTTTTTTAATGTTGCCAAAACAACAAATTCCAGGCATTAGAACTGATTCTAGATATAAACAAAATTAATTGCAATTCATTTATTGGAAAACTGAATTATCACTAAGATAAATCAAGGATTTTGTAATTATAATTGAATATAAAATAACTATTACAGTAAAGGTGTATATGCATTGCATGATTATACAATTATAAATTAAGTGGGAAATGAGACTACATGTTCTAGCTGTATCAATATCTGAAACTTCTAAAAAAAATGAAGCACATAGATTTGACAGATATCAGTGTATAGAAAGACCCAGAATGTGTGGATTCTGTATTGTTTTGAACATTGCCTGTTTGCCCTAACTTATCAGAATAGTGTCTTGGCCTTCCTTTTCCCTCAGCTTTCCTGTGAGCTAGGACACCCCTTCCTGGTTAGAACAGTGTAATAAGCCTTCTTATTTGGAAATTCTCAGAAGCAATAACCTATAAAATCAGATTTACACACCGGCACTTAATCAAAACTGCGTTCCTGACATAATCAGAGAAGTTAAAAGTGGTTTGAAGTTAAAAGAATTTGGGAAGGGATATCCCATTTTACTCTTTCAGTAATAAACTATAAGTTCATGGGATTTGATTTATTTGTCACGTAATTTGTATAAATCCTGAAAATAAATGTCACAGAAATAAGAAGAATATATAGGGCCAGCATCTCATTTTGGCTAATATATATTTAAAAAAAAAAAAACTATGTTATTTCTTCAGCATTTCTTGACTCCTTTCCCCCCCTCAGTTCATACGTGTGATTATGTTATCATATGACGTAAAGAAACGTGCTTCATATGTTTTTATAAGTTTTTGTTTGTTTTCTATTGCTTTGCTTTTCACCACACTGAATGATACTTTGGCATCAAATTGACCCAGCTTGGTCAAACTAACATTCCCTTAAATTCTGCACAATTTTTTTTGTATCCCAAGTACCCTTTCTAACTGACTCATTCTAAATGTTTATTTCCTGTTGGAACAAACTTGGTGTGTAACTGAGACAGTGTTTCTTTCCGAGTATCTTGCTAAAATGCCAACTCTGTTTCAGTAGGTTTGTAGTGAAGACTAAGAGTCTGTATTTCTAGCAAGCTCCCAGGCAGTGGTAATGCTATTGGTACTCAGACCATGGTTAGAATAGCTAGGACACGTTCATGCTCACCAACATAAACTTACACTGATAACGTAAATGACAATAAAAGTTTAACTTTTAAAAACTGTTCAACTCTCCCATCACCCCTAGGAAAATCTCTAAGTGTGTCTTAATGGAGAAAAAAAGAAAGCATGTTAAGTGGAAGATATTTCCAACAACAATAAAGGAGAGATCTTAAATTAGAAGTTTTCAAAGGTAACACTGGATAAGAATTTCATGAAATAGGTAAAACCTGTTAAATTCTTTTGTTTCTTTAGATCTGAAATTGCTGTGGCCATGAATTCCCCTTCCTGCTTTATTCCCTTGAATGGTTATTTGATGGGCACTGAATGGTGCTGAGCTATTTAACTTGAAATTTACTCCTAACTTACTAATGAGAGCAATTACCACAAACTAGGGAAGATCATACTAATCCAAGATGAGTCCAAAAATGGAGAATGAAGTGGCTTCACCCTGCCGAGAGCTCTTTCACATGGGTTTGGCCCTGAATTATTGTTAAAACTGCATGACTTTCATTTCATCAATTCACAGACAAATTACTCTCAGCAAGTATTTAAAGTTCTCCCAAGCCCAGGAATAGTACTTATTCCAAATGAATGAAAGGTGTTTTAAATAGATAAGAGTGTTTCATGTTGGAGTATAAAAATATATAATAGAACTACTTTACATGTTAAAAGACTTTTTTCACATTAATTTTTCTTGTCTTAGATATATTTATATTAAAAACCCATTAAATAAACACATAAAAGAGGGCGTATAGTATTTAAAATTATAGTTACAAAGACCAAAACCAATTAGCCTATCACAAGTGTTTGGTTGGAGAATATCAAATGGGACATTTTTGCATCGTGCCTCACGTTTGAATGAAAACACGTTTCATAAATGTTTTCCAAGTCATCTTCTAGGACACTCCCATTGAAATTGTGCATGTGTCACTCAGTATTTCCATGTATTTCAACATAGTCTCCTATTTTGTACCCAGGTTGTTCTGAAGGTGGTTTCCTATCCTCTCTTTTCATAAGTAAATGTTAAAGTGCAAGATATCCACGACCACAAAATGGTTTAAGATTTGCTAAATAACTATTGAAATATAAAGAAAAAAAATAAACTTTCATTAAATTTTCTCAGTGGGCTATTTACTTATAAATTGGTTCTTATTTTTCTTATGTAAACTTGTTTTTATTTTTCAGTTGATATATTTTTCTAGCTGTGAAAATTTTACTGATACCTCAGGTTGGGATAAAATGCATATTTTTTCCATTAAAATTAATGAAAAAAATTTTTCTTCATTTCATGGCTTTTCACTTTAGTAGCAGGATAATTCAGAAATAAGTGAAATTTTTAAGTGAGAGACAGTTAAATGAATATAAATAGAAATGCCATAGAGATGTACTGCATGCATTTACCTAAAGGTATACATTCTACCTATAACATGTAAATACTAGTAGCATCAACTCTTTATTATCTTATTTTTCTGACATCTAAGGAAACAATATTTGCCAACAAAAGTTTTCCCTCAAACTGTTAAATATCAAAATACTAATTCTCTACTTGAAAAAAAGCATTACTTACATTAACTATTATTCTTATGATTAGAAACCAAGTGTGTTTCAAGTATAATCAAAATAAATCTAAGACGATCAGACAAATGAAATGCTTTAGAATGGATATAGCACAGATTGTCAAAATCTAATTATAATGGGAATCTAAAATCAAAGTTATTATGACACAATCAAAACTATTTAAACAAGGTATGAAATAAGTAATCAAATGATGACAATAATACTCTATGAAGAGCTACATTAGGAAATATTAAGGTTACTACAATTGAGATATTATCCTGAAATAATGCAAAATATGGAAAGTGGGTTGTGAGAGTAGGGAACAAGTCCATGAAGACAGATAATCAAAGCCATGCTGATAATGTGACTTAAGAAAATAATGTATAAAATACAGATAAAGTTTTTCTATAATTTGATAGTCACTAATAGATTTTTGTCAGCTCTAGAATAAGATCGTTTTCAAAATACAATTCCAGACACAAGATATACCAGTATGGTAATGAAATATATTGATCCTAGATAATATACATAATATCTGCAGAAATCAATAACCCATTGCTATCTTAAAACAGTACATTAATTCAATGCATTCTGCTATTTATTAATAAATGAATCCTTGAGTTTAGAAGTCTGAAAAATGTTTCAATCTAGATTCAAAAGAGTAATTTATTCTACAAAGAGCCAGGTTAAATGGACTTTCTTGTAATGATACATATTTCACAGAAATTATAAAAAGAGTAGTATTACAAAAGTTGGCTGAAGGATGATGATCAGCAGCATGTAGCATAGCGTGCAAGTTCTGAGCTAATCTTGGAAGCTATGTTTTCTTCAATATCTTTCTATATCCTTTTCTAACTCCTTTCTCACCTCCCGATAGCTTATTATCTATGCATTTGTTGCCATGTGGACGTTCAAAATCTTTGCATTAGAATCTAATAGTCCAAGAATATTTTTGCCCTTTCTATTCCTCAATAAAAATGTCCAATCTCACAATACAGATCTTATTCAGGTGGAAATAAATTAACTGATACTAAATAAGCCCAATTAAGAAACCTCCTGTAATACTCCTGTAAATATATGTGTTTCAAATAAACATGATTCAGACCAACCAATATCCACAGCTTGTATTCTCCCTGTTCTTTCACCAAGCTTCACCAACAAGCCAAGTTGTCTTCACCAACAAGCCAGGTAGCTTTGATCATTTATTTCAGCCCTAGTTACATGTTCCTTACCAGCGATCAATCAATAACAGATGATGTTTATCAAGGGTCATTATCCATCTTGCCCTTTGTTAAGCACTAACCCTACAATCTAATAAAGAACTATCAATTATCATTATCCTTATCTTTAAAAGGAGGAAGCAGAGCCTCGAAGAGGTTAAGTACCTGCCCAAGTACACTGCCCAAGTACAGACTAATAAGTGGGGAGATGTCACATTACCTCTGATTTACTTAAAAAATATATGCTATAGACAGCATTGTGTATGTTAGCTTCTAGTCTATACCTTAGAAGTAGTTTAATATTTGAAGTACTTTCATTAGAATGCATACTCATGGGTAGTTTAAAGGACTCTCACCAGGATCACATGGTCTCAGCCTATTTCCACAACTTGGGACTATTTTCATCTCTAACCAGCACCACCACAGATCTTGCTAATTAGTGTTAAGTGGTGACTAAGAAGATTTTCATTGGTAAAATCAACATTGAAACAGATATGTGGACTGGCTAGAAATATTCACATATACACCTTCCTTTGCAAGAGGAGGATTTATTAATCTATGATAGCAGTCTAGACACCTTGGTGCAATCTTGGAGCTGACTCAGGATTGAGGACTCTCTGAACAACATCAAAGAGAGTGCTTGACTGACAGCAGCAAGCTGTGTCAGATTTGCCTTCCACTGTCCAATCCTACTTGTCCCTCTTTCCTTTCATATGAGTGACTTCCAAATAAAACTTCTGCACACCTAACCCTACCTCAGTGCCTGCCTCCTACAGGGGCATGCTGGGCCTAGAACACGATTGGATCCTACCTTCACCCATTTCAGCAGGATACTGCAGCTTGATTCTGATTAGAAGTTGAGCTGAATCCTGACTGCCTAGAAGACTGTCGCATCTGTTTTGAAGTAACTGTTTCATGCAAAGCCTAGATGAGATGCCTAGGGAAAAAAACAAAACAAAACAGACCTTTCCAACAAAGTAACACATAATATAGATTTTATGACCCATGTTTGATTGTGTACCAAGAAATGTTTATATCTATGGAAGAATCCAGTCTCAACCTTCCTCTCATTGTAACTTAGGACATCTTGCATATGGGAGAAGGGCATGGGGATAGGGCAAAACCTATACTCTTCACCAAAATAACCTACTAATTGGGAATGAGGTGGACTTAAATCAGTTCAAAGCATGAAGTTAGGTTTTGAACTCAAGCTACCTAATTCCAAAGGTCATTTCCTTAAGCCAGTATGCATGCCATAATGTGCCTCCTGAATTTCACTGAAAAACTTTAAGTGTCCATTGACATACTGACAAGATGTTCATAACAAAGGGCTTGGGAAATCTTGCTTACTATATTTCCCTCTTAGATATTTATAATATAAATCACTATATTGCAGGCTTTCAGAAATGCTAGTTAAAAAATGCATTTACTTAACAAATTTTGAAAAAGAAATAGACCACTTGTTCCAATATCCCAAATTTATTTAACCATGGAACCATTTCTTTTTTCAATGGGGAAATAGCTTTCTGTGGAATTCTACTTAAAGCCAAAGGATAAATGTTTTTAGCTCTAAAATTCTGTGATTTTTTTTATAAATTTCTGAGAGCTTCAAAGAAATATTTTCTTAAGAATGATATATTTCTCATTATTTTTCATAAACAAGCTGCCCTCATCCTGATCATGCTGCTATGACAAGATTCAGTGGTATACCCATCTCTAAGATTGTCAGCCTCTGCTCACCTACTCGAGATTGCACAAATTTTCTAAGTCCCTCATGATCTGGGCCTTCTGTGTTTACGCAGTTAGCAAACATTCTCACATAAACATTCTATTCAAAATGCCGTTCACCTTACTGTCCCCTTGACATTCATATCCACACTTTTGGGTGTTTTATTTGACTTGGTATCTTTCCCCCAAACTTCAAAGTTTAGTACACAGTGCCTGTTCTACAAACTTGCCCTGGTAGTTCTTGTATGTACTGACGTAATTGTTTTCTAATTGTTTCCACATTAGAATAATCTGTGGAGCTTCTGCTCCAAATGCACAAACCTAGACCCACTCCTGTGGGATAGTGACTCAGCAAGTCTTGTCTGGAGCCCAAGTACTTGTATGTTCACAAAGCTCTGCTGATGATTCTGATACACATTATAGGAGCAAAACGTAGTTGGCATATAATGTGCCTCCTATGCAAAGCAATTAAACATGGTCTATGCTTCCTACTGGCCAAGTGCTCTGTTTAGTTGGGATGCCTAGAACACAGCACTCTCCTTACATTAGGTGTGGAGGCATTTCCTAAACTAAACATGATGACTACTACAAAAAAAATAGGAGTGCAGTGCTTTGGGAGCACAGGGATCAGCCAATGGTTGCCAGAGACACTGTGGAGGAAGCTGAGGTGGCCTTTGAAGGAGACCGGATTTTGCCTAAATAATCAGCTATTGTGGCTGTGGCCACATATGGAGTAAACACCTCCATATATTTATTCTATGCCAGAGTAGATAGAGTATATACAGGAAATGGCATGAAGTGAGAATGGAAATGTCAGAGACCAGAATAGGAAGAATTCCAAATGCCATGCTAAAGATGTCACTGTTTCCCTCTGGAAAGAAAATAATTTAAGGAAGAGGCATCAAACTTTGTTGTTTTTATTTTCCAGCACTGATTCATATGGTAGAAGTCTCTGTCTTCCCATATTTTCTATTAATAGTGTGTTAAGACAATTCATTTTGGTAAGGAACTAAATCAAAGACTTTCTAAATACATAACAGTATATTCTCATGTACCTTTTCTGTAGTTAATAGTTCATAGTACCAAAGTCACATGATATAATGTTTGATGATTCTTAAAGCCTGATATTTGTTAACTCTATTTAGCTTCATGTATAATTGCTAATAAATTCAAGTCCACCATAATGAGAACTGTGTGAAATCAATTTTATGTAGGGGCAAACAGGTGAAAATAATCTATTATGCTGTCAATTCATATGTGCTTCGTAAATAATTGGACAGTTGCTAAACATCTTGAATAGGCCACAGCCCACAATTAGGCCTGGAGACCATACATGGCATTGACTAACTCTAAAGTGTGAAGTAAACTACTCTGCTTATCAGGGAAGGGGCATGTATTTTACAAGAAGAACTTGGTCAATCCAGTAACATAAAGAATGTATGAATGTAGGAAGGAAGTGGAGTCCTGATAAATTAACTGAAATACTATTGAAATAGAGCTTGATAAATATCTAGAGTACTGGTGTTAGAAGTGTGAAAGAGACAAATTTCAAAAACTGTTCTGGAGGCAAAACAGAAAGCATTTTGTAATTGCGTATACTGGGGGATTAAGAAGATAAAAGAGCCAAAGTAACCTAGTGAGTTTTTATCTCAGGCATCTATTTGACCTAAAACTCATTCCTTCACCCATCAGGTAGCTACCAAACGGCGTTGGAACTGATGGAGTCACCTACTGACCAAAATCTGAACCTATCATTCACCATCACATTCTCTCTCATATCATTACATAGGATATTTTGTCTCCTAGATGTCAAAATTTAATTCAGTCACATGTGTTAACTTTCTAATTTACATGCACCATATGTATAATGCATCCTCCTTGCTTTTCTACCCTAGTTCTTTCTGATCACAAAAACATTCATCCAGTCTTACCATGAGGAACACCACCTACCCCATAAAGAACCTACCCCATAAAGAAAAAACAAACCACCAAGCAAGGTAACTAAAGTAGTGCTTGGTATACACACCTAAACCAAGGTGAAAGTACATTTGATTAAAATTCATCATCAATTCCATCAGTCACCTGTGTGCTTAATGGTACCCAAATCCCTTCAGAGTGCAACTGCCTTATTTGCCATTAACCAAATTTCATATACCAATATTCACAATGAATATACATCAATATTTGATTTAGTCTTATTATCTTTGTAATTAAAGTACCAGATCATCATTCTATTTATCACTGTAAATATACAGTATATCAATTATATCATTAAATTGTCTTTTGTGGACAGATTTCTATCACATTATTTTCATGCAAAAAATGCACTCCAATTTTTAAATTCATATGATAATCTTTAGACTATAACATGTGAATGTTGAGAAATCACTAAGTGCTCATTAAATGAAACTATCTCATGAAATAAATTCATTAACCTCAAATTAGGGTTATTTAATATTCCTAGATATTGGTTAGGAAGTTTTAAAGACCACGATTTTACAAACCAGTTAAGTGTGGTAAGGACATGAAGAATGTAAAATTATGCTTTTTTTTTTCTCCTACATAAAGGAGATTCTTGAGACACTATTCACTGTGAAAGAAATCTGTGGGGGTGTGAATTAAAATTAAGAATAGATTGTACTTCCTGAAGTTTTATTATAATGTAATTAGTCTTTCTCTAAAGGTGACCCTTAGCCACATCTGACTTTTTAAAATCATATTTCCTTATATTCAATCTTTCCACCCATGCTTGAGATGCATCTGTCCCTCAAAGAAATCTGAGAGGAGACAAAAATATTTGATATCCTTGGTGTCTCATGACCTTATCCAAAGCACAGAGTTAATTAAGAAGTGATTGAAAAAATTTACTGCCACACTGTCTGTTTTTAAATAGTTTGGCAGCTAACGGGGCAGATATTTTAGACTTTCCCAGTGTTCACTACCATGTGGTACTATTCACTAAGGTAACAAAAGCCTCCACTAACAAAGATACTTTAGGATTTTAGCAAATGCAGAATGAACCACATAAGAAGCAAGGTCATGTCTGAATGCTTAAAATATCTCTTATTTCCAGGCACAAGTTTCTTGGTGGTTATAAAGTGAATCCGAACCAGGCTTGCATATACCTAATCTAAAAGAAAAAGTGTTTTTAAAAGCTACATACAGTCTTTGACACATTTTCATACAGTTTGGGTGAGTGGGAAGCGGACTGCTGTTTTGATTAATATATATTAAAGGATCTCTGGTAATACAAGGATAAGAACTAAGCACACAGGCTCTCTTTCTCAATTCATACACATTCCCAGATGTGGGTACACACATACATACACACACACTTAAATATGCTTAGAGTTGAAAAGGGAGAGTAAAGCAGAAACAGTGCCAAATCACTCTAATACTATAAAAGGGTGTTTTAAGTGAACGGTTTCATGATTTGTTTGATTTTCCAAGTGTTGGTTCCCTTAACAAGGGAAGGCATGGAAGACAGAGAAAAGGAGATTGGGGTCCTGGGTTTTGGGAGAAAAAGGAGATAATATAAAAAAAAATAGAAGCCAAAGGAAAAAGGCACACTGGAATGCCAATGAATGACACTAGGGTTGTCTAAATTGAGTAAAACTGTCTTTTTCAGAGTTGTGATGACTCTACATTACCCCAAATTACAGCAAGTCTCTTACAATCACCTTATTGGAGCCTTAGGGAAGGACAAAAAAGGAATCTTTGTCCACCCTTGGTGTAGGAGGAGGTAGGAAGACCATTTCTGCCTTCAGACAAGGGACAAGAGGGTGATGTCTAATGAGTTGAAACCAAGAGCAGTGATTCAGAGCAAGATTTTAAATGTTCTCTAAACATTTACATTCCTTTGAGAAACTTCAAAAACATTGGGAACAACCCTAGACTATTAGTCCCCAAAGAATGGAGCCTCTAGTCACTTTATTTGAATATTAAAACGTAGACTGCACTGAAAGGCTTAAGAATGCGGGGACCCTATCATTACCCATGCATCACATTGCTACATCAGTATTAAAGAAATCAGATACAAACAGGCTTACTTACTACCATGTGTCTAACTCAGAGATTTTGGTGGCCAGGAGTAAGACAGAGTTGGCCACCAGCCAGGGAAGACAGCACTCTAGAGAAAGGGAGGAATCACAAGTGAATGTCCTGGAATTCTTTCCATGGGGTCATGGGAGAAAGTGCAGTTAGGAGGTTATGGTGGCCTTGAAATTGGAATTCCTATTCTTCTCTGTGAAGAAATGATCAAATGGCCTCACCTAGGTATCATTTGTGTACTTAAAGTACTCAAATAAAATCCCTAAAACACACCTGGTCATAAAACCATTATGTACAAAGTCCCTTGGACGGAGTCGAACTTGTGTACCCTTAGAAAAAAAATATTTCCACATTACTTTCCCCACTCTCCTTGAAAATCAAGGAGCTAATATATACACATGTGCATAGCATTTTAGTAAAATTGTGGGAACAAACATGTAGTAGCATGGAAAAGATGGAGTTTGGAGAGGACAACAAGGTTTCTAGTGAAAGCACAGGAAGACAATCTCCAGACTCTTGTCGGCTTACTGGGACCACGCTAAAGTACTCAAAACTCAATAATTTCTAATTATTAGTTTTTGGTCTTTTACTATTATCTATACTTTTAATGCTATTTTACATCTACCACATCCATTTGCAGAAATACTATGTAATGAGATGCTGCTATGAAATTTCTTCCCAATTTTGCTCAGTGAAAACAGATTGGTTGTTTCTTTAATTGTAACTTCACATAATTTTTAATAATGTTTGTGTTTAGCAAATAACTAACAAATCTCCAAAGACATTTAATAATCAACACTGTGAGCTAGCACTAAGCTGGGTCCCATGTATCATTAGATGTGTACATTTAGCTATACTCTCATGACTCAAGACAGGCACTGCCAGAGAGTTGCCATGCCTGAGAAGGCTAAGGGGGAGACTTAAGTTCAGGCTGCAGCAGGGAAAGGTGGGACAGCAGTGGCATCCAGTATCAGAGAATGGCTATGTAGAGCAGAGACTGTAATGCAACAAAAGAGCAGAGATAGCACCTGCTCTGCACAGGGTGGGACAAAAGAGCATGGATGCTATGGAAAAGGAGTTACTCTCAAGTAATGTGAGACACTTTCCTTGCTGTTGATGGTTTTCCAATTTCCAAATTGCAGTTAGGGTACTGAGATTCTGGATTTTTCACTTCAGACAGAAGCTTCCTGGTTGGAGAAGCTGAGGCTTCCTAGGAGAGTTAGCTCTAAGTTATTGATACTAGAATTCCTCCTGAAGGTTCACCCTAAAGCCTGCTCTCCAGCCCTTTCAAAAATTTTGTAAGCACATCCTTTCCTATTAAATACTCTTTGCTTAAACTAGTTTCTATATTCTGCAACTAGAAGCTGGCTGACCCTCCTTCCATTGTGGTGAATTGTGAATCTAAGAAGGAAAAAAAGTCATACAACAAGCTTTAAAATATAAAAAACTAATAATTATAATATTAATAACTGAACCATTTTAAAATTGACTTTTTTACTCAAGATGGACTTTAATTAACCAGCTGAACAAGATTCTATGTTGAATTTATCATAAAAAACGAAAAAACGTACTGATGTACAACAGAGTTGATGAAGAGAGTCCTGATTGTGCTGGACTATCAGAGTGTGCTGATTGTCCAGAGATTACTACAAGTATCATTTGTCTTATCGTACAGAGCTTTCAATCTTAAATATACAAAAACAGCTTTTTATAGTGGAAAATCCATGAGAAAGCCTATTATTTTTATAAGGTGCTTACAAATATTACAAGTCAGAGGAATTATTGTTAAGTCATAGCATTAACTCAGTCAGAAATCTATCCACATCATTAAATATCCTCACCAGAAATCTGAGTGACAGAGAAAATTAAATTGGCTTACTGTAATCTGTAACATTTATAAGTACTGATTTACCAAGAATTCCTCAACAATTCTTAAAGTACTGTCATATACTAATCAACATCAGCCTTTTAAAGTTGGTAAGTTTTATTTCCTACTCTGTTTTTATGGGACATTACAAGTCTTAAAGGTGAATTATTCTGAGTTATGGAAGATATGGAATCATTTTATTTGTAATACCCACAAATGCCTTATACATCTTTACTCCATGCTGCAAACCACCAACTATATACCAATAGCTCAAAACAACAATCAAAAGGCCAACCTCTCTCTATACTCTGGTTCTCTCATAGCAATTGTCTAAAGTAAAACATAAGCAATAAGCATGTCTGCCTATATGAAACCAGAATTACATCCCCAGAGCCCAAGTACTGTAGGCTGAAAGCAAATGTCTGCCTTTTTCTTTTGGAAGATGAAAAGCTTCTACTAACATAGTGTGCCAAGAATTTAAAAATAGAAACATCTGGGTTTGATCGAAAACAGCTTTCTATTTTTAAAGAGTTACCCATCCATGGAGACTTGTAGACAGTAATTTGCAATGTTGTGGGTAGGTCCTGAGTTTACTTTAATTATTCATACAGTATTTCTTTTAAGTGATTTTTTTGCCTTTGAGTATTTAAACACAATATATTTTCATATGCTATTCAAATATTTGACAGAGTTTCCAGCAGGTTTAATAAAAGATCATGCCAATAGGTTTCAGAATAAAATGAACTGATGTGTAAGGTAGCCCATCTCAGAGAAATTTCTCACCTGGATTCTTTCATAATACCAGATGAACAAGGATCTAAAGTTAGAAATGTATGGATTCTAAGCACCATCCATTCAGATGAAAAGGGTCTAGTTAAATCACTGTTTTTGGAAAAGAATATAAAGATCTCCATTTAATATTTACATCAGAGGGACTACAAACACTAGACTCTCAATAAAATTATATAATGAGTTAATGAAGTTTCCACAACATAAAAACCCCTTTCTGAGGGGTGCAGACCTTACCATAAGTTCTGACCCGCAAATATATAGCACATAGATCATTAAACAGAGTTGCATGTATAAGTAAGAATAATCACCACTGTAGGGGAAGACTCTTTAGACAATAAGTAGCTTTTATTTTATGGTAGGAAGTAAACGTGTTCTGGTGGGCTTCTATATATTAAAAAAAACTGTCCTGTAGTATCTCATTATTTGCAGATACTTGTTGAAATCAAGCCAGCACCTTTAATAATGGGCTATCATTCAGGAACTATAGGTTTATGTATGGAGAAGTAGTAATTCCATAAATAGGAGTTTAAAGGTAAGAGTGGGGAGTTAGAAGAATCAAAAAAGAAAACAGGAACAAAACGCATGGCAGCAAAAAAGGGACTTACAGTGTGTGAGGCTATCCATTAAACATAGCTTCTTGGAATGGATAAAACACTGTCATGCAGATGAATATCAGAAAATTCTTGGCTATAAAGTCAGTTTACTTAAAAAATGATTATGATCCACAAAGAAAATTCTCAAATGTGTTGAGAACAATTACACTAATATGGTAAGGGTCTAAAAACAGAGTTCAAAGTGAGAATATCAGCAATGCTTGAGGTATTACATATGGTGCCATCACATAAATCTGTAGCCTTTAACTGAGGTTCAGAAAATTGAGAATAGTTGCTACAATCAGAGTTTCCAACAGATGTTCAGCGAGGGGCAATATGGTCACAAAAATCCATTGCCTTGGTACTCAGGAATGATTCTGAATGACTCTGGATAGGTCATTCAGCACCTCTGAAGCTTGATCCTCCATTTATGGAATGAGAGTTGGACTCTACTTTCAAGGTTTCTTGTAATTCTAAAATTCAATGATTCCACAGTTTTTTTTAACTGACACGCCCAGAAAACTAACTTTTTTTCATATGTTTACGAATAACATATTGACAATAGTTTATCTTACGTAGGTGAAATATGATGAAATGGTAAAGCATTGACTGTCTCAAGAAACATTATGCCTACTTATTACTCCAGCTCTCTAGTTATTTCTAATTCCAGATATTTAATGAGCTCCAACTTTCATAAGGTAATGTGCTAGGACTATTGGAAGTACAAAGAAAAATAAGACATTACTATATTTCTGTCATCAAGAAACTTAAGGGGCAAAAAAGTCATATACTTAAAATGAACTAAGATGAGTAAATATGGTAAATTGATGACCCCAGAGAAGTTAACCATCCCTTGGGTCAAATTTCTTACCCATAAAATGAAACTAATATTAGTACCTATTGAATAAGGTCATTATATGGATTAAATAAGATTATAAAGGGGGCCAAGATGGTGGAACAGCATGGATTTTTTTTTTTTTTTTGCATCTCTCATCTGAGAAATGTGGCCAGATCAACACTAAACATGTTGCACACCTAGAAAACTGATTTGAGGATTAACACAACAATCTACACAACCAGAACCACAGAACTCAGCAGGTACATGGCATGGAGAGGTGAACTGGGGGAGAGAGAAGCCGTGGAGGGCAGGGAACTGTTTTTGCTTGCGGGGAGAGGACAGAGATGGGGGGAGAGTTTGGGAAAAGCAACCCTCCCTCCCCCCTCCCATCAAAAGCATCTGGAGAGAAGGTGGACAAGTGGAAACAGCCACAGGGACTGAACAAAAAAGGGAGAAAGGAGAGATTTAAATTCCATTAAGAATTAAATTCCATTCTATAAACAGGGGGAGCTCAGAGTCTGAAACTCCTCAGCTTGGTACCTGGTGGTGCTCTGGTGAGAAAGGCAAATTCCTGGGAGCAGAGAGCGAGGTCCAAGGGGGTCCATGGGCCACATGTGGAGAGGCGGTTCCCCTGCTGGGAGGACATTTGGTAGAGGCTGTGCAGCCACCCCACAGGCAAAGGTCCCAGCCACAACTCCAGAGAACAGCCACATTCACCGGTGTTGGAACAAGAATGTTAACAGTGAAACCTAGGGCCAGATATGTATTGTGATTTTTCTATAAACACTTAAATGCTTTTCCTACAAGATCATGCAAACTTTTTCTGGGGCTGGCTGGCACCAGGCCACAGTCTCTGAGCATCTGCAGCAGCGCAGTCTCCAGAAAGTTGCTGGGGGTGGGCCGGCACCTGGCCATTGGTCAACAAGACCCTCTTCCAGAAGGTCTAAGCAGGTCAAAGCCACTGTCCCTCAGAAGTGAGGGGTTGGGAAGCACAGCTTCATTTGAGATAAAACTCAGGAGGGAGGTGCTGCCTGGCAGCCTGATGGCTTGGTCACAGACAGTGTAGAAGTGGAGAGTGGACAGAGGCTAGAGACAGAGGAGGGGTGTTTGATTGCCAGTTGTGGAGAGCACAAAGCTCTGATACTAGAGACTGAGTAGCTGAGTGATGCCATTTTCATCCCTCCTGGGCATGTGCATACATGCCTACATATCACAGCAATCCACCCCAGTAAGCTAAGCAGCACCATCTATTGGAGAACAGAGTTGTTGCACTAACTCCCTCCCATGTGGGCCAACAGAGCTCTTGACAAACATGTCTCTCCACCTGCTTATCTATGGACTATAAAGTGCTTCACAACTTGACTTCTACAGGAAACCAGATGTAATTTCAATCATACTTCATTCTGTTCACTGGTCCTTTTATTCAACTATTTTTTCTTTTTATTTTCTTATTGTTGAGAAAAAATTTTTATTTTCCATTTATATTAAAAAGATTTTTTTCTACTGTTTTTACTTTTTTGTAAATTTTTTAAAGTATATTTTACTTTTATCATTTCATTTTATTCTATTTTATTGCATTCATTTTTCCAAATTTTGAAATGATTTCTTTTTTCTTCATTTTTTTTCTTTTCTTATATTTCCCTTTTTTCTGTTTTAAGCTTATTTCAACAAGACCAGAAGACATCTAGGATCTAGAAACCATTATTCGATTTCTTTGTGCTATATATATATATATATATATATATATATATATGTTAGTAATTTAGTTAGTAAATATAACTAGTTATAACTAGTTAGTAAGTTAGTAAATATAAAGGTGTTAGTAAAGTAATATATTTATATATAATATTATATATATATTATAATATCTATATTATAATATATAACACCTTTTCTTCCTCCAAAATGACAAAATGAAGGAATTCACCCCAAAAGAAAGAATAGGAAGATATGACAGCCAGGGACTTATAGATAGAAGCAAGATGTCTGAACCAGAATTTAGAATCATGATAAAAAGAATACTAGCTGGGTTTGAAAATAGATTAGATTCCCTTTCTTCTGAGATGAAAGAAGTAAAAGCTAGTCAGGATGAAATCAAAAATGTTGTAACCGAGCTGCAATCTCGAAAGGATGCCATGGCAGCAAGGTTGGATGAGGCAGAGTAGTGAATCAGCGATATAAAGGACAAACTTAGGGAGAATAATGAGGCAGAAAAAAAGAGGGAGACTATGTCAAAGGAGCACAAAATAAAAAAATAGATAACTCAGTGACTCATTAAGAAAGGAGTAACATCAGAATCATAGAGGTCCCAGATGATGAAGAGAGAGAAAAAGGGGTAGAAAATTTATGTGAGCAAATGATAGCAGAAAACTTTCCTAACCTGGGGGAAGATACAGATATCAAAATCCAGGAAGCACAGAGGACCCCCATTAGATTAAACAAAACCGACCATCAAATAGGGCATATCATTGTCAAATTCACAAAATACTCCGGCAAGGAAAAAATCATGAAATCAGCAAGGGAAAAAAAGTCCATAACCTACAAGGGAAGACAGATTAGGTTTGCAGCAGACCTATTTGGCAGGCCAGAAAGGAGGGCAGAATCCAGTCAATGTATTAAATCAGAAAAATACACAGCCAAGAATTCTTTATCCAGCAAGGCTGTCATTTAAAATAGAAAGAGAGATAAAAAGTTTCCCAGACAAACAAAAACTAAAGGAGTTCATGACCACTAAACCAGCCCTGCAAGGAATTTTAAGGGGGACTTTCTGAGGGGAGAAAAGATGCAGGAGAAAAAAAACAAAAAAACAAAAGCAACAAAGCCTGAGAACACTCCCAGAAACTCCAACTCCACAAGAAACATAATATAAATAAATTCTTATATTTCAGTACTCACTCTAAACATCAATGGTCTAAACACTCCAATCAAAAGACATAGGGTAACAGAATGGATAAGGAAACAAGATCCATCTATATCCTGTTTACAAGAGACCCACTTTAGACCTAAAGGCACCTTCAGATTGAAAATAAAGGGATTGAGAACCATCTATAATTCTAATGATTGGCAAAAGAAAGCGGGAGTAGCCATACTTAAATCAGACAATCTAGATTTTAAAACGAAGACTGTAACAAGAGATGAAGAAGGGCATTATATCATAACTAAGGAGTCTATCCACCAAGAAGACCTAACAGTTGTAAACATTTATGCTCCAAACACGAAACACCCAAATATACAAATCAATTAATCACAAACACAAAAAAACTCATTAATAAAAATATAGTAGTAGGGGACTTTAACACCCCACTTATGGCAATGGACAGATCCTCTAAACAGAAAACCAACAAGGAAACAATGGTTTTGAACAACACCATGACCAGATGGACTTAACAGATATATTCAGAACATTTCATCATAAAGCAACGGAATACACATTCTTCTGGAGTGCACATGGAACATTCTCCAGAATAAATCACATACTGAAACACAAAGTATCCATCAAGTACAAAAAGATCAAGATCATACTGTGCATATTTTCAGACAACGCTATGAAACTCAAAATCAACCACAAGAAAAATTTGGAAAGATAATAAATACTTGGAGATGAAAGAACATCCTACTAAAGAATGAATGGGCTAACCAAGAAGTTAAAGAGGAAATTAAGAAATACAAGGAAGCCAATGAAAATGATAACACCACAACCCAAAACCTCTGGGATGTAGTCATAAGAGGGAGTATATATCAATCCAGGTCTTCCTAAAGAAAGAAGAAAGGTCTCAGATACACAATCTAACCTTACACCTTAACGAGGTGGAAAAAGAACAGCAAATAAACCCCCAAACAGCAGAAGACGGGACATAATAAAAATTAGAGCAGAAATCAATGCTATCAAAACCAAACGAAACCAAACAAACAAACAAAACACACAGGAGAACAGATCAACAAAACCAGGAGTTGATCCTTTGCAAGAATTAACAAAACTGATAAACCCCTAGCCAGTTTGATCAAAAAGGAAAAGATAAGGACCTAAATAAAATAAATAATGAAAGAGGAGGATCACAACTAACACTGGAGAAATACAAACAATAAGAAAATGTTATGAGCAATTATATGCCAATAAAGTGGGCAATCTGGAAGAAATGGACAAATACCTAGAGACATATAAACTATCAAAACTGAAACAGGAAGAAATGGAAAATTTGAACAGACCCAAAACCAGTAAAGAAATAGAATTAGTAATCAAAAATCTCCCAAAAAACAAGAGCCTCAGGCCAGACGGCTTTACAGGGGAATTCTACCAAACATTTAAAGAAGAGTTACCTATTCTCTTGAAGCTGTTCCAAAAAATAGAAACAGAAGGAAAACTTCCAAACTCTGTCTATAAAGCCAGCATTATCTTAATTCCAAAACCAGACAAAGACCCCACTAAAAAGGAGAACTATAGACCAATTTCTCTGATGAACATGGATGCAAAAATCCTGAACAAGATACTAGCCAACTGCATCCAACAATACATTAAAGGAATTACTCACCATGACTAAGTGGGATTTATACCTGGGATGCAGGGCTAGTTAAATATCCACAAAACTATCAATGTGATACATGACATCAATAAAAGAAAGGACAAGAACTACATGATCCTCTCAATAGATGCAGAAAAAGCATTTGACAAAATACAGCATCCTTTCTTGATAAAAACCATCAAGAAAGTAGGGATAAAAGGATCATACCTCAAGATCATAAAAGCCATATATGAAAGACCCAATGCTAATACCATGCTCAATGGGTAAAAACTGAGAGCTTTCTCCATAAGGTCAGGAACATGACAAGGATGTCCACTCTCACCACTGTAATTCAACATAGTATTGGAAGTCTTAGCCTCAGTGATCAGACCACACAGCCTCAGCCTCAGGCATGAGGGAGTCAAACATTCACTCTCTGCAAATGACATAATACTCTATATGGAAAACCCAAAAGATTTCACAAAAAAACTGCTAAAACTGATCCATGAATTCAGCAAAGTGACAGATATAAAATCAATTCACAGAAATCGGTTGCATTCCTATACACTAATAATGAAGCAACAGAAAGAGAAATCAAGGAATTGATACCATTTACAATTGCATCAAAAACCATAAAATACCTAGGAATAAACATAACCAAAGAAGTGAAAAAAAATCTATATACTGAAAACTATATAAACCTTATGAAAGAAATCGAAGACACAAAAAAATGGAAAAATATCCCATGCTCCTGGACTGGAAGAACAAACATTGTTAAAATGTCATTACCCAAAGCAATCTACATATTCAATGCAATTCCTATCAAGATAACACCAGCATTCTTCACAGAGCTAGAACCAACAACCCTAAAATTTGTACAGAACCAGAAAAGACCCCAAATAGCCAAAGCAATCTTGAAAAAGAGAACAGAAGGTGAGGCATCACCCTCCTGAACTTCAAGACATATTACAAACCTGTAATCATCAAGACAGTATGGTACTGGCACAAAAACAGACCCTCAGATCAATGGAACAGAATAGAGAACCCAGAAATGAACCCAGAAGTGGATGGCCACTAATCTTTCACAAAGCAGGAAAGAATATCCAACAGAATAAAGACCGTCTCCTCAGCAAATGGTGCTGGGAAAACTGGACAGTGACATGCAGAAAAATGAACCTGGACCACTCTTACACCTTACACAAAAATAAACTCAAAATGGACGAAAGACCTAAATGTATGACAGGAAGCCATCAAAATCCTCAAGGAGAAAGCAGGCAAAACCTCTTTGGTCTTGGCTAGAGCAACTTCTTACTCAACACATCTCCAGAGGCAAGGGAAACAAAAGCAAAAATGAACTATTGGGACCTCATCAAAATAAATAGCTTCTGCACAGAAAAAAAAAAAAAAAAAAAAAAAAAAAAAAAAACCCACAAAACTAAAAAGCAAACTGCAGAATGGGAGAAGATATTTGCAAACAACATATCAGATAAAGGGTTAGTATCCAAAATCTATAAAGAACTTATCAAACTCAACACCCAAAACACAAATAATCCAGTGAAGAAATGGGCAAAAAGACATGAATAGACACTTCTCCAAAGAAGACATCCAGATGGCCAACAGACACATGAAAAAATGCTCAACATCATTCATCATTAGGGAAATACAAATCAAAGCCACAATGAGATACCACCTCACACCTGTCAGAATGGCTAACATTAACAACTCAGGCAACAACAGATGTTGGCGAAGATGTGGAGAAAGTGGATCTCTTCTGCACTTTCTGCATTCTGTTCGTGGGAATGCAAACTGGTGCAGCCACTGTGGAAAACAGTATGGAGTTTCCTCAAAAAATTAAAAATAGAACTACCCTATGACCCAGCAATTGAACTACTAGGTATTTATCCAAGGGATAAAAGTATACTGTTTTGAAGGGGCACGTGCACCCCAATGTTTATAGTAGCCCTGTTGACAATAGCCAAAGTATGGAAAGAGCCCAAATGTCCATCAACGGATGAACATCATATATATGGCATATGTATACATATATATACGTACATATACATATATATACATATATACGTATATATATGTATATATATGTATATGTACGTATATATATGTGTATATATATGTATATATATATGTATATATATATATATATATATATACACACACACATACGTACATATACATACAATGGAGTATTACTCAGCAATCAAAAAGAATGAAATCTTGACATTTGCAACTATGTGGATGGAAATGGAGGGTATTATGCTAAGCGAAATTAGAGAAAGACAAATATCATATGACTTCACTCATATGAGGAATTTAAAATACAAAACATGAACATAGGGAAGGGAAGCAAAAATAATATAAATACAGGGAGTGGGACAAAGCATAAAAGACTCTTACGTATAGAGAAGAGAGGGTTGCTGGAGGGGTTGAGGGAGGGGGGATGGTGTAAATGGGTTAAGGAGCATTAAGGAATCTATTCTTGAAATCATTGTTGCACCATATATTAACTAACTTGGATATAAATTAAACAACAAATAAATTTTTAAAACATTATGAAAAAAATTATAAAGCTTAGAACTGTTCCCAGAACTTGGTAAATTCTATATATAGATGGGTGGGGAGCAAAAGAGAGAGCAAGCATGCTCAAATGAAAGGCAGCAAGAAAAGAGTGAGAAGGGAAGAAGGGGAGGGAGAGAAACAGGAAAAGAAAAAGAGAGAGAAGGCGAGAGAAGAGGGAGGGGGACCAAGAGAAAGAGGGGAGAGGAAGAAAAAGACTTAGGAGGTCTAACATCAAATCCTGGTTTCTCACAGCAAATGCACATTTGAAATTAACCAGATCAACATGGACTTGAGACATTCCGTAGCAGTACCCTATGTAAAAATGTTGTTAATAATAAGTTAATATTATAGAATAAAACCTAGTAAATTCTCAAAATATATTACTCAATTATATTGAAGTTCTATATTTTAACCAAATGTGTTATATTAATAAGTAACTTATTTTCTATTAAGTTTTATTTTAATCTATAATTAAACACAATATACACATGTATATTCTTCTTGTAAAAAAGAAAAATATTACTTAAAGAAATTCTCTGTTATACCAACTTTTTTTTTTTTTTAATACTGCCCATCTCAAACTCCCTCTTTACTGTTATGGTCAATAAGGGAAAAACAGTTTCATAGTAGTTATGATTTGGAATTGATTTGGGGTAGAAAAATTACTTTTTCCAACTTTTGTCATTCTAAAAAAAAAGAAATTTTAGGTCAGGTTTCTGGCCACTGTTACACAAAAGCAGTGTTATTTTTATTAGTGCTATGCACACATGGAGAAAATTCCCAGGAATGAAGGATAGCTAGATAGAATTTTTATAAACAAGGAGAAGAACAGCAATCTTACTCCTAGATATTTACCAAAATGAGTTGGAAACATTTATTTAAAACTCTATTCATGAATATTTCTAACAGTTCTACTCATACATGCCAAAAACTCAGAATAACCCAGATATCCTTGAACAGGAAAATGGATAAGCTGGCCCATCAATATAACAGAATACTGCACAGCAATAAAAATGAACAAACTAGGTGATTCATGGGTGAGATGGATAAACCTTAAATTTCTAATTAAAAGAAGTCATACTCCAAAATCGTATATTTTATCATTCCACATATATCATATTTTGAAAAAGACCAAATTATAAAGAAAAAAAATAGATCAGTGGTTATCAGAAAGTTGGGGGGAGGCATTGAGTACAAAGGAGCAAAAAAAGAAATTTGGGGTCTATGGACTTACTCTGATTGATTCTATGGTGAATATATTACTACACATTTGTCCATAGAACAATACACCACTAAGAGTGACTTTTATTATGGGAAAATAATAAATGTTATGTGGTGAACCCTAGATGCAATTCAAGCTGTCATAAATGAATCTAATTATATTATAAATATGATATTTAATTGCACTAAAGTGGAAAAAGGAGGAAAAGAACTGATATAAGTAAGTCCCAAAGAATATTTTGATAAATTTGCTCAATGACAAACTATATACCAACACTATAACTAGTAGGTTAATTTGTTTCTCACTGGGTTGAACAGTTTCCCCCCAAAATTTGTGTCTCCTTGGAACTTGCAAATGTGACCTTATTTGGAAATAGGGCTTTCACAGATGTAATCAAGCAAAGGTGAGGTAGTACTGAATTAGAACAGACCCTAAATCCAATGATTCATGTCCTTGATGAGAAGGATAACATTTGGACAGAAACATACAAAAATACCATGTGAGGTGAAGGCAAAGATTGGAATGATGGATCTGTAAGTCCAGAGACACCAAGGAAGGTCAGCAAACACCAAAAGCATGGAACAGATTCTCCCTTGGAGCCTCCAGAAGAGGCCACCCTCACTTTTGAACTTTTAACCTCCCATACTAGGAGAGAAGAAATTTCTGATGTCTTAAGCCACCATGATTATATTTACTTGGTTACAGAAGCTCTAGGAAACTAATATGCGGGAGTACAAACAAGTAAGCAATTCTGAAACTACATGTGTACCAGGGTTGAAGAGCAACCACCAGTCAGGTTTCCTACTGTTCCAGAAACTAGTTACAAATAAGCAAAAGGAGAACTCTGCATGTGAACTAGTGGTACTGAATTGCAGTCAGAAGTATCATAGTAACTCATGTTTATTCAAATATATAAACCCACACAGATTTGTATATCCAGATGAACATACATACATGCATGTCCTATCTCTGTCTGCTGAGGGAATCTAGAGGTAAAATCCTAATAGGAACAAGCACAATTAGCACACAGACCATGATCACTAGAGACTGTTCTCCAGTAAAAGGGTTGTTCAGAGAAACAGTTGATTCCAAGTCTGAGACAGAGAAAATATGAGAAGTCTGCAGTATTCTGTGGTGCCTGAAAATTAAAATGTACCAAAAAAAATTTTTAAAGGACAGAGGCATGTCAAAAGGACACAGGACCAAACTGAAAGAACACCACCCAATGACCAATGCTGGGGCAATCTGAGCAATAAAATATTGGCAGTATTGGTTATGATTTTAAAAAGTCTAATTCTATACTGAAATGACTGAATATTTGAATAAACAAGGGAGAGGGGATAACTCTTCCTTGAAGACATCTAATTAGTGCACACAGAATGGATGAGGAAAATAGAAAATCACTGCTAGAATATCACAATAATAATTGCTATGGGAACTACGTACCAAGAAATGCTATACTTACTAAAAGCTTAAATAGAAACAAAATAGTTGCATAGCTATGTAATATCTAGCGAAGAAATGTATTCATCGCTGTGATTTTTTTTTTAATGTTTGTTTATTTTTTGAGAGAGAGACAGAGACAGAGCATGAGCAGAGGAGGGCAAAGAGAGAGGGAGACACAGAATCTGAAGCAGGCTCCAGGCTCTGAACTGTCAGCACAGAGCCCAACGTGGGACTTGAACTCACGAATCATAAGATCATGACCTGTGCCAGAGTCGGATGCTTAGCTGACTGAGCCACCCGGGCACCCTGTTGTGATGGTTTTAAATGTCCACAAATACTTGGATATTTCTCCCTCCAGCAGTGAATATTAATTCTTTTCACCTGGAGAATGAGCTCAAGGTAGTATTTTACTTCTAATAGAGTATGGAAATAAAGAAAAGAATAACTATGGTACAGAAAGTTTAAGTGTATTGGTTTCGTAGGACTGCTTTCACAAAATATCACAAACTGGTAGCTTCAGCAACAGAAATTTGTTGCCTCATAGTTCTGGAGGCCAGAAGTCCAAAATTAAGGTGTCAGCTTGGTTGATTTTTCTGAAGGTTATGATGAGGAATCTGTTCCATGGCTCTCTTCAAGCTTCTGGTGGCTTACTGACAATCTTTGGCATCCCTTGGCTTATAGATGCATCACCCTGATCTCTTTCTACATCTTCATATGGCATTCTACCTGATACATGTCTAGGTCCAAATTTCCCATTTTTATAAGGACATCAGTCATATAGGATTGGGGATCTACCAATCCAGTACAACCCCTCTTAACTAATTTCTTCAACTCTATTTCCAAGTAAGATCCTATCTTGAGGCACTGGGGTTTAGAATCGGAACATGAATTTGGGGTACATTATGCAACCCATAGTGCCAAGTGATCAAGGTTAACATCACCAATGATAAATCACACTGACATCACGTTATGACATCACATATCAGATGTTATGCAATAAGAAGGGTACATCACCTTGTGGTATTCTTCCTCAAAATTCATAACCGAAGACAAATCATGAGGAAGCAATGGTCAAACCCTATTGTGGGACATTCTACAAAATACCTGACCAGTACTTTTCAGTAGTGTTAAGACACTGAAAGACAAGAATATACTAAGGAATTCTCATAGATTGTAGGACACAAAAGATATTAGAAGTAAATGCAATGTGGGTATCCTGATTTGGATCTTGGAAGAGAAAAAGAACATTAATGGGAGAACTGGGAATACTAAAACTTGTAATATAATTAATAGCATTGCACCAACATTAATATCTTAGTTTTAGTCACAACTATGGCTATTTATGATGTTACAATTGGAGACAGTTGGGTAATAGGTATACAGGAAACCTCTGAACAATCTTTGCAACTCTTCTGTAAAACAATTTTTTAAGGATAAGAAGTTCTTAAAGGTAGGGGGCAGGCAGACTTAGCATGGTGAAGAGTCCTTTACTTAAATGACCATATCAATTCCTGATTGGGGTGACAGGTAAGTGCTATTAGACAGTACTTTCAAACAGTTAATTGTCCCAACTGTGGACATAAGATCACTAACTTCCATATAAAGATTTCGTGGGCATAATTATTGGATGTCATTTGAACCATTAACATATGACACAAAAACATATGTTCCTCCAGGAGGATCCACAAGTTTCAAAACAAGTAAAATTCTTATTTAGCATAATTATAGGTACCAACTAGAAGTTCTTATAATCACGATATTATTACTTTAAAATATATGCATACAAAGTATTGTGCTTAAGTATTATTGTTAATATAGGAGGTTGTCTTGGAAAACATTAACATTATCTTTTCCAATAATGTTCCAATGAACATTAACATGATCAATTTCCAACAATTTTTACCTGTCAGTTATAATACAACTAGCTTCCTCACTTGGAGGGAGGGAAGAAAGGGAGAGGAAGCAGGGAGGGAGAAGGAGGAAGGAAGGAAGTGAAAGGGAAAAATCACTACTAAGTTAAAAAAATGAAGATACTTATCAATACAAGTGAGCAAGTATTTGTAATAACTCCCAACGTTGGCATAAACAGATACACACATGTATTACTAATACAAAGGTACATTGATTTTTTTTTTTTGCTAATTCTTACTTCAAGTTTAAAAATATTCAAATCCTACTCAGTGATTTCACTTCCAGCAATTAAACTGAAGAAATAAGGTCTCAGGGTTACTTAAAAATGAGGGGCTCCTGGGTGGCTCAGTTGGTTAAGCGTCCAACTTCAGCTCAGGTCATGATCTCAGGGTTTGTGGGTTCAAGTCCCGCATTGGGGTCTGAGCTGACAGTTCGGAGCCTGGAGCCTGCTTCAGATTCTGTGTCTCCCTCTCTCTCAGCCCCTCCCCACTCTTCACTCTGTCTCTCTCTCTGTCAAAAATAAGTAAACAGTGGGGCGCCTGGGTGGCTCCGTCGGTTAAGCGTCCGATGGCTCAGGTTGTGATCTCACAGTCCGTGAGTTCAAGCCCCGCATTGGGCTCTGTGCTGACAGCTCAGAGCCTGGAGCCTGTTTCAGATTGTGTCTCCCTCTCTCTGACCCTTCCCTGTTCATGCTCTGTCTCTCTCTGTCTCAAAAATAAATAAAGGTTAAAAAAATTTTTTTAATAAAAAAAATAAACATTAAAAAAAGCAGCCTAAATGTATAATGATATACTTTTAATATTTAATTCTATGGATTTCAATAGTTTAAACATTTAAGATTAGTCTACAGATGTCTGTGTTCATATATACGTGTGCATATATGCATGTGTATATACAGCCACAGAAAAATTTCAGTGACATCTTAATGATGCTGTTAATTAAAACAGGTTAAAAAATCAGAATACCACATAAAAAAATACTTGTACTTGTGTACATGTTTGTGCACCTTGAAAAGGAAGGAAGAATTAGGGGGATGGGGAGAAAATGAGAATAGAGTAAAATCTCTTCCAGAAGACCAAAATTACTATCTCTGAGTAGTTGTGGACGTCCATTGGTAGAGCCACTGGATGGAAGGATACTGTGACCAGAGCCCCTGGCTCCAGTGACCACACTACCTGACAAGAGAGCAAAAACAAATGAGCCTTTATTGTGTTAAGCCACTGAGATTGGAACTTTTTGTAACAACACTAAGCCTGTTATGGCTTTATAATGTGGAAACTTGTCAAGGCTAAGCTATATTTCCCAGTGGTTCTGTCTCTGGCTAGATGCTCTCTAATACAGAATCGTGGTGGTAGGGAGCCTCCAAGATGGGCTAATGATCCATGCCTTCTGATGTTAAATGTGTGATGTAATCAATTCCTTTGAGTAACTAGAATACATCATTGTTGAGTGGATGTAACTTAGGTTACAAAGGTTTGTGACTTCCATTTAGTTGGTAAATTCCACTTTCTTAACTACCTTAACTTGCACTCTTTGATGAAGCACTTGGCTATGTAAGAAACATTTTTCAAGGAAATGAGGGCAGCCTCCTTCTTACAGCCTAACATTCAGTTAGAAACTTCTGTTCCTACACCTTCAGTTAAGAACAAAGACCTGGATGGATACCTTGACTGCAGTCTTGTGACAAACAAAGCAGAGAACACAGCTAAGCCATGGACAGATTCCTGACCCACAGAAATACTAAGGTTATTAATGTGTTGTTTTAAGCTAACTTTTAAGGTAATTTGTTATCCAAAACAGGTAACTAATAAAGTTTCTTTTGACAAATATCATTTGAATTATCTGGCTTTGTTTTGGTGTATCTATTTTCTAAAGTTTATTCATTAGGCATGACTTTCAAAATAATTGTTTTAATCAATGAAGGTTTCCCTTGTAGCTATAATGCCCTAAAACTCCCAGGGGACATCCTTATAAATGATGTAATATGGTGCTGTCATTAAGCATGCAAGAGACACATGGGGGGGTTGTTACCGTCTCTGGATTATGATCCACACAAATGCTATGTATGTTTTTAGCTGACGTTTTCCATTTCCATACGAATATTTAGCATACGGAAATTCTGTATTTATACTCTTACTCTTAACTCCACTATCTATACCACAAAGTAAAGTGTCTGTTTATAGACACATGAGATCTCTTTCTTTTAGAACTGATTACATTCATTTCTTTGTACTAAAGAGTCACTTCCAAAATGTTTTCATTAGGGCACTCTGACTCTTACAGAAACTTCCTGCTTCTATTTGGAGACTGCAACCACTGAGTATAACAAAAACAACTGCTGCATCTCTCTTCTCTAACGCTATTGATGACCATTTTCTCCATTCATGCCGAACTCACTAGAATTATAGATACTTCTTGTTTGAGTTATAAAATGTTTCAGATAGAATTTTCAATACTTCACAACTGTAGTCAATGGATTTCATCATTTTGGCTTCTCTTATGTAGAATAAATAATATAAATAGTAAGTAAAATTGCATCTTTCTCTTCTTGTCTGGACAAATATTACTGTATACACCTGCTTGTCTTGTACACCAAGACATAACTATGAGTGTATTTGAAAAGTAGAGGAAAATGTGTCAAAATTCAAGGTACTATCTTTTAACTCCTTTTCACATTAATTTCCTTGCCAGAAAATCAGTCACATCTAAAACTAAATGCAGTGGCTTTGTACTGTGTCAACTTAGCTAAGCCAGAAGTTTTGTTTCTCAGATTTCCTGTCCCTGGGTGCCTCTGGGTCAGGACAGGCCGCTGGAAAATTTTTCATGAGGACTGGAAGGCAGAAGTGAAATACAGCAGCCATGTTTTCACTGAGAGGTCCAGTACAGTCTTGCTTTGCTCCGGCTCACATGAGTCATCACTGACCTGATCGCTCACCTCACCTCGCCGGCTGAGTCACAGCTGGACCAAGAACTCCTCCAGCCCCCTGGAGAGCTTGTCTTTCAGCTTCACCCAGTCCTGGTCCACATGCATGTGCAACTTCAGGACCAAGTGTGCCACCTTCACAAGATCGCTGGCCTCACTGAAACCGGAGGCTGGGAAGTAGTAAGATAGAGACGCAGGTACCAGTTTACCATAATACAATCCAGCTCACCCTCAGAAGTTCGTTAATTCCTGCTCAGCCATACTTCACACCACCCATCTTCATTCCTAACTGCCTAACTGCTGACTTCAGGTCCAACACCAGACAGAGAAGTGGCAGCCTTCCACTGAGTGTTTGACCAGTTCCCACAGTTATGGAACATCAAATCCCTGTAATAAATCCCGTTCCTATGACATGCATAATGACTTTGCTTTTCTGTGCAAACCCGGTGGTTTTTGTTCCATAACTAACAGTACAGTGCAAACAGTAAAGTATGATAAGGTTTTGGGCCTCTGAGATGCAGCTCTTATACAATTTCCCTTATCAACTACAGAATTGTCTCTAAACTAGGAATAAGACTATCCTGCAATGTAATTGTGAGAATTTGAAATTAAATACATAAAGTGCCTGCACATAAGTTCCAAATAAGTAATAGTTATCATTCCTAGGATAAATAGTTAACACCATTTTTGAATGAGTACCTAAAATAGCATGTCATAAGAAATGGAATGCAATATATACTATATAGATGAATAGTTACTGAAAAGTTAAAATGTTTATTAAAATAGGTGTAATGAATATGATCAATGAAAAATAAATAGTGAAATATTAAATACTCAGGTTCTACGAAAACTCTATAGTAGAAAAATTAAGCAAATGAATATAAGCTCTTAAGATAGGTTAGAGTTACTAAGGACTGGAAAAAATCCTACAGACTCAAAAATTTCTGCATTCCTGAAACAAACCAAAGAAAGAAACTACTGACCATATAAGGATCTTGTTAATTATTTTAAGTGAACAAAAAGGTAGATGCACACTTAATCTCTTGAGCATAACTTGTCACTGGAAACTTATCAATGAGCCCCTTTGCCCCAAATTTCAGGAACCATCAGCTTATACAATCATACCACATTGCTGTAAGTAACAGGTATAATTAATAAGCATTCATGCTCTGCCTAAATGCTCAGGTCTTTGAGTTTATGAGGTGAGAATTCCACCCTCTGCAGGTTCTTGTTCCATCAATACGATATGTATCCAGCCCATGTCATCTCTGGGATGCAATAGGAGTGTGGTTCTCAAACAATAGTTTAATTTTCTTCATATTCTATTGCTTCTCAAGGCCTATGACAAGTCCTCTATGTCTCTGATTTCTGTTTAGTTCAAGTTAATTTCCAGTTATTTTTCTTATCCCCAACAGGATGGACTTATAATTTGTTTCATTTAATACACATATACGTAGGAACCAAATTATTGCAGTTGCTCAGACATTTATTCCTCATACTTGAAAACTGTATCTGTTGTTGTTTCTAAGAATTCAATGATGTGTACTTATCCAGTGATGCAATATAGAATGCAAAGGGTTTTAGAGCATGATGTATTATACTATCTGTAGATTCAAACTCACTATAAACAGAAAATATGCTTTCCTCCAAATTTTGTCCAATTGCAAAAATATGGGATCCTCTACTCTAGGTAACCATGTGTCTAGGAAGCAAACAAAAAGAACCAAGCAAAAAATTTGTCTACTGCTGAACATATAGTTTACCGTCATTTTAAAAGGGTACACTGGTTATTCTGGTCCCAGTGTCATGGAGTTGAAGCAAGACACTCTGTTATGTGCACTGTCTGATACATAGAAGACATTTAGTATTCTTGGTCCACAAAGTATGTAGCATCCCCCTTCCTCACTGTAATAACTAAAAGGCACTGTCCCCCCTTCATACTAAATTCTTTCCCCTTCATACTAAATTCTTCCCTCCTTTCAAATATTGTAAGTGAACACCTAGGTAAACAAATCACACAAATTAATTTAAATATTATTGTGTTTAGACAATGAAATGTCTAGTTTTGTTGTCTTATAGTATTTATTACTCATAGCACTGAATCTTTTTCTTGAATAAATAAAACTTGTAATTGTCTCACATATACACATATACTCTTTGGTAGAGGCTGTACATTATTCTACCATAGTTTACACATGTTAACAAATGTTCCACCCCACTCCTAAAGCCTAATGTTCCCTCTGTATTAGGGATCCCAGTTCTACTCCACACCCTCACTTTGCCTTTTTCCCATGTGTTTCTGTCTCTGAGGAGTCCTTTAAGTCCTACTTGGCAATGAGAAAGAATGAAATCTGGCCTTTTGTAGCAACGTGGATGGAACTGGAGAGTGTTACGCTAAGTGAAATAAGTCATACAGAGAAAGACAGATACCGTATGTTTTCACTCTTATGTGGATCCTGAGAAACTTAACAGAAGACCATGGGGGAGGGGAAGAAAAAAAAGTTAGAGAGGGAGGGAGCCAAACCATAACAGACTCAAAAACTGAGAATAAACTGAGGGTTGATGGGGGGTGGGAGGAAGGGGAAAGTGATGGGTATTGAGGAGGGCACCTGTTGGGATGAGCACTGGGTGTTGTATGGAAACCAATTTGACAATAAATTTCACATTAAAAAAAAAAAGTCCTGTCCCAACTCTTCATTCGTCCTCATTGCTTAAAAGCTGTAACAGAAAGTTGGATTTCCTAACAATGGATCCTTTAATGAGATCAATATATGGAATTCTCTTCTTACTAGAACATATCTATTTGGACAATACTTTTCAATAAAGTTCACAATGCTTCATATTATTCCCTAAGAACTTTACTATCTAGCTCTCTGGATACTTCTCTATCTAGTCCTATAATAACATGGACAGTGATAATATGAGAATCTTTACTGCCTGGTTGAAAAGGATGTAGATTTAAATAAAGCTTTTACAACACACTGAAGCGTCTCAGAGAACATTATGTGACGAGGATAAATGGCTATCGGTTATGTGATCTTTCACAGTGGTTAAAATGTCCATTTATTTTTTAGGTGAATTTAAAAAGACTTGAAGCAATTCTCTCAAGACTCCTGCTCAAGAATTCATGTAAACAAACATGAATTCCAAACTGTTTCATGCTCATCTATTTCTATTAAGAGTAATTTTAATGGCTCTGTCATTCAGCTCTACCATTTATAATACCCTGGAGACTATGGTCATTCAAAAGCATGATTAACAGTATTCTCAGATAACACTGTCATTCAAGTGTGCTACTTACAATGTTCCTGAGATCACTATTATGTGATTATGCTTTTATAAGGCTCTTGATACTATTTACTTGAACTCCAATTTGCCCAGTATCATTGATGACACTACTGTTTTTGCTAACAGAGTTAATAACAAAATAATAATAGCACCATTAGTTTCTTACTTGTCAGCCCTGGTTTCTAGACCTATTGCCAACATTTTATAGGTAGTAGAGTCTTAATGAATTCTCAACATCATTCACCTAGTCAGACTAAAAATGCCACTCAATGATTAAAGAAAAAAAATTATTAGAAAGATGATGTTTAAAATTCACTCATTCTTCACTCCCCACCCATTCGTTTGTTCACTGTATTGTCAGAGAATTACAAAAGCCATAAAGGATTTCCTGAAATTAACCTAGTCTACTATTTTTCAAACTGGTGATGCAGGCATATTATTAAAGGTCAATGGAGTCTATGACGTGTGTGTGTGTGTGTGTGTGTGTGTGTGTGTGTGTGTGTGTGTTTCAATCTAATGATAATCTTTTTAAATTATTTTACCAGTATAAAGGCTAAAACTTTACATCTAGATTTATAGTTTGCAACCAAAAGGCATTTTTGTATATGACAGTTTCTAAAGTAGTTCTCAAACAATGATACTTGAAGATACATAAAAGTTATTCTTAAAAAAGTCTAGCAATTACCCAAATTTCTTAAGACAATCATTGTTCATTCTGATCAGAGCCAATCTGAAGTCACTCTAGAATAATGAATAGCTGGTTTCAAAATGTTCAAGAGTCTCTTTGTTTGATCTTTGTGCTCTCCAAAGGCTTATATACAATAGCCATTCTGGAAATATGTGAATAGATGGATAGGTTAATGGATGGATGAATTAATAAATTAACAGTCCTCTTTGTTAACATATTCAGGACCTTACAGCATGAGACAACACTAGGGCTTTTGGATTCTACTCAGGTGTAGAATGCTCAAAAGTGCATTATTCCCATCCTTATAATGATAACAACAACAGCAAACCTGCCGGAAAATCTGATGATTCACAATTTTCTTGAACCCATCAGAGAGTTGATGGCTCAGAAATTATTGGTTAGGTAAATACAAAACAATAAATCTAAAAAAAGACAGGTGCCCTCATGGAGAAGTGGGATGGGAGTAATACTTAGGCAGATGTCCCCAGACACCAATAAGAAGAATTCAACTAAAGCCTGTAATGAATTGCTAACAGTTGAGTATCCAGCAATGACTATATAGATCCCTTTATGACCAGAAGCACCAGGAAAATGTATGTACATCCACTTGCAGGATCTTCTTCCTAGACTTTTTAGGTACTCACAAAAAGATTAATCACAGTTCTAGGAGAGACTATGCAGCACATGGTGCACACGCCTGAGGTAAAGGTAATGCAGGCACTGTGGGAGAGGCATAAAACTCCATTTAGATCCTTCCATGTTATATCCTAAGATCAAAAGTCTGAACAACTAGGGTGGGTATAGGCAGGGGAAGAACCTTAGTAAAGACTAAGTGCAGTTGGTAGAAATAGGCAGATTTTTTTTTTTGAACTGTCTTGAGCAAGGATCAGGATCACTAGAAGGACCTTCCTTCAAGACCCAGAAAGATACCTAAGATTGAGTCTTAATCCAAACACTGGAAAATTTATTGTGCTCCCGTCACTATACTAGCAAGGGTCAAATAACAGGAAACCACTGCTTACATTCAGGAAAATATTTAGAGAAACTCTCTCAAGCACAGCACCAATGGACAACCTAATACCAAGTATTTAGCAGATACAGAGAATACCCACAGGCAAAAGCCCTATCCTAAACAAAAGTTAACACTAGAAGAATTTAGAATTGTGGTAAACTAAGGATATCAAGAACAGCAATTAAAGCCAAACCTATTTCAACTTGTTACATTTTGACTCAACCTCCATAGTTAAGACAAGCAGAAAGAAAGGTGGCCATTTCTAGGTATAAAAAGCATTCACCTCGGGCACCACTTGAATTCAACAAGTAGAAAGGATGAAACACGTACGTGTAAGATCGGAAGGAGAGAACAAATGAGCAAATAGACTGAGCATCCAAAAGCTGTGGGACAAAAAAATCACATGACCCAACATACATGTAATTGTAACTTCAGAGGAGAAACAGACAAAAGAAATATTTAAATAAGTGATGGTCAGGAATTTTCCAAAATTAATGACAGAAATCAAACCATAGATTCAAGAGTTCAGAAAATCAACAGCAGGATAGAACACATGTAGATGCATTGTTTTCAAACTGCTAAAGAACAAAGAGGAAAAGAAATCTACATTAAACAAATATATAGATTAAAATTAAAACAATGAAAAACATGCAAGTAAAAAGGTAGGAAACATACAAAGACAAACCACAAGTTGGCATAGCTATGTTAATATCAGGAAACCTAGAGTTCTGAATAAACAAGATGATGAAGGATAAAGAGGAATATTCCACAACAATGAAACGATCAATTTTCCGAGAGACCTAACAATGCTAAAAGTGTATGCATCTAACACAGGGCTTCAAGATGCACTCAGCAAAAATGGATAAAGCTGAATGGAGAAATGAACAAATTCACGCTTACATTTGGACACTTCTTCACTCCTTTCAATAATTGAACAAGCAGACAAACCATATATAAATTTTATATTTATTGCTAGAAAATCAGTAAGATTATAGAAGATCTGAGCAACATAATCCATCAACTTCATCTAACTGAAATTTAGAGAACTGATCCAACAACAGAACACATTTTTTATAGTGTACTTTCACCACGATAGGCTAGGTTCTGTGTCATGAAAAGTTTTTGATATTTTTAAAAGAATTTAGATTACACAAAATATGTTCTCTGACCATAATAGAATTAAGCTAGAAATCATAACAGAAAGATAACTGGGAAGTGGCCAGATATTTGAAAATTAGGCCATTCTACTTGAAAAAAATCCATGAATCTAATAGGAAACTATAAAGGAAATTAAAAGGTTTTGAGCTGAAGTAAAATGAAACATAATATATCAATGTTGGCAAGATGCAATTAAAGATAAATTACTAGGTTGAAAAAATGATGATACTGGAAAAACATAAGTTTCACATCAATAATCAGTTTCTACCTTAATAAACTAGAAAACAGAAAATTGAACTTAACATACGCAGAAAGAAATAAAAATTAGAAATTCATGGAAATGAGAACAGAGAAACAATAGAGAAAATCAAGGAGCCCAAAAGCTAGTCCTTTGGTAAGATCAATGTAACTGACAGATCTCTCACCATAACGATCAAGGGAAAACAAAGAGGATATACACCATGCCAATATTAGGTATAAAGGAGACATGACATCGGTGGGGACTCTACAGATATTAAAAGAATGAGAATATTTTCATTATTTTTGCTCAATAAATTGGACAAATTTTATAAAATGACAAAAATCAATGAAAGACAAAAACTACCAAAACTCACTTATAAAGAAATAGACACAAGCTAAATAGCCAGCCCTATATTTATTAAGGAAATTGAATTTGTAGTTAAGAAACTTACCTTCAAAGAATACTCCAGAGCAAGATGACTCAGTTTACGGAATCTATCAAACTTTTAACAAAGAAGTAATACTAATTCTACAAAAACTCTCCCGGAAAATGGAAGGAGAGGGAGTATTTCCCAAATCATTCTATATCAATGCCAAAAACAGATCGACATTATAATATGTATGTGTGTGTGTATATATATACATACATATATGTATAGCTCATGAATATTGCTCATGAACAAGAATACACACAAAAAAAATCCTCATCAAAACAGAAGACTGAAATCATCATTAAAAGGAAAATGCATAAACCAAGTGCAGTTTATCCCAGGAATGTAAGGTTGGTTCAGCATTGAAACGTCAATCAATGTAATTCACCACATGAACAGACTAATGAAGCAAAACCATATGAACAGTACAGAAAATGTCTTTCACAAAATTCAACATTCATTCACAATTTTTTAAAAGAAGAAATCTCTGAAAACTTGGAAAGAAGGCATTTGTCCAACTCTATAAAGAGAATCTGCATCCATACATAACCATAGATAATATCATTCTTTATTTTATTTTTTTTTTAACTAAGTAGGCTCCAAGCCCATCATGGAGCTTGAACTTACAACCCTGAGATCAAAAGTCTCATGCTCTATGACTGAGCCAGCCAGGCAACCCGATATCATTATGTTTTCTCAAGATCAAGAAAAGAGAAGGCAAAAGTCAGTTTCCAAAACTCTTAATGTTGCCAAGAACAATGACAGAAACTCAGAAAAAATTCTTTGATTTAAATCCCATGATCTAAGACTAATAAACTCAGCTGGGTTAAATTTCCCTGAAAGAACTTGATTTGGGCATTATGCATTAACAATTTCTGCCTAACCTCTTTGTGTCCCCGCCTCCTCGGAGTCCTGTGTTTCCTGCCGTTGAATTATGACACGACTGTAAGCTCCACACAGTAACTCATATGCTCTCCTGAGCTGACCTTCAGTTCTGAGCCACAATAGCCATTTTACCACTTCTGCTACATAGTAGCGTAGGTATAAGAATTTTGCCTCCTAGGGAAAATTTTCTCCACATACATAATTAATCTAATGCCCAACGTGAGACCACATGGTGGGGGAAAAACACGAACACTTACATACAAACCACGTAACTCCGAGTTTAGTCCCAGTTTAGCTGCTGTACAGACACCTTCTGGGCTCTGAATGCAGAATGGAATTTAGGAGAGTGGAGCCTGACAAAAACAACTGTAACCAATAATCTCCCTAATACTTTGTGTCAGACTGCCAATGCAATTTTTTGCTGTTTGAAAAGGAAAAACTTTTTTCGGTTCACCATTGCCTCAAAGGTCTATAAAAATCACCTTTCCCTACAATCGAATCATTGCTCTGGCAAAACTGCTGCAGTGCAGGCAGACTTAGCAGTGCTCACCCCAAGGTGGTCCGCTGCTTGCAATTTAAATCTTTGCTCACTACCTTCTGTCTTAGACCTCTGAGCCTCCCTTTGCGTTACCTCGCAGCCTCTCATTTTTCTGTGATGAGGCCATTCACTCAGCTCCCTCGATGCCTTCACATTGCCTGCCTAACAATATAAAAATAGCCCATCAGTCACAGACCACACCACCAGAAGCTGTAGTTAACCCACGCAGGACAAGCTGTCATTGCAGTTGGATTAAAGGCTTTGCAGTAGCACAGCAGAGAAAAGTCAGTGGATGATTTCTACCCAAGGACCCAATAGAAGCTTCTACAAACGACCAATGTAAAAGTGCCTTGTCCCCACAATGAAGCCCAAAGCCTCAACCCTCAAGCCAAGAGTCTCCGTCTGCTTATTTGACTCAAGAAATTCCACCCATCGGGGATTTTTCTTCCCTATACTCCCGGTCCACACACCAAATGTGAGCCTTCACTCGAAGGCCAAGCAAAGAGCATGCCACACAGGTTCTGAACAAATTGGGGCGGGGGGTGGGGGGGCAACTTGGCCTCAATCTGCACTTGTTTTTGTTTTGTTTTTTTACTGATAGACGATGTGACGCCAGGCCTGTTATCCCCTGATCCCCTGATATGGGAAGATTTATACCCCATTTGCCATCATTGCTTTGCTGGCCATCAGGCATGCCAGCAGTGCTATTGCTGGAGAAGAAAATCTACATCCCATAAAGAAGGACCTCACTCCTAAGAGGAAGAACAGGAGAGCTAGGCTATGCACACCCTGGTTATTCTTCCTAACTTTACCAGTCAGATAAGTGACTCTCCTTTCCCAGGATAGGGTGATCACATGAGGGAGAAGAGTGTGGTGAGATTAGGATTACTACATCAACAGAGCTACCTCCACCTGGAAGGAAACCTCAAAAATGAACACAAGTCTCTTTCTTTAAAACACTAAACCTTAAGTAGGAACAAACAGATAAAGAATAAGCTTCTGTTTTGGCATGGTGAACAAAAGCTACTCTTTGGTTGCTGAATCGTTGACCGAGTTTTTATAAAAAATCAAATTCAAAACAAATGAAAATAATTTTAACACATTTGTTCAGAAGGAAATAAGAACTTTTTAATAATAAAGTTTCATATTTTAATAACATGATCATAAAATATCTGAGGCAAATAGTTAACAGTAGCAAAGCAATTACTCTATTTCTTCTTTGTGAAATAAGAGCTCCAAGTGTTTAATGTCCTTGAGCTTTGTCCTTTAGAACCATTTCTAATAATCACCCTGCAGATATTTGGCTTCCCCCCCAAAAAAAATATTCTCTTTTATAGCAGAATTTTACCTATAATTTGTAGTTTTTTTTTCAAGCCCCAACTAAGAGTTTTATGTCATTACTATTATTACTACTACTATTATTGTCAGCTTTCTTTAGTTCTTAGTTTTCCTGTCAAATAACGCCATACACTTTTATTCTGCTTAGAAGGACAATCTTTTACATCCTGAATGCAGTTTTATTGCAAGACTTTGACTACACACTGAAATGATAAAGACATCTTCCAATAGCTTTCCCACAAAGATTACCATGGGTAGATTCTGAACCAAACAAATAAGACCTAAATTTACAAGACACTTAACAAATGATGTGAGTACTATTCCACTTTTGTGGAATATGGAAGGCAGAATTTACTAACATACTTTGTTCTTCATGCCTGAAGGGAAACCTACTTTTAACCTAATCCCTGGGCAAATTTCAAATTTAATGACATGAGAAGGGGGGTAAAGAAAATCACTGTCAGAGAAAAAGACTATTAACTTCCAAAGGATCCTGATAAATATCCAGAGAGATGGCTAACCTGAAGAAGAATGAAGAAAATAGCACTTGGGCTGTTTTATGCCTCAATCATCATGACTTTCCTGGCCCGAGGATCCTATCCCAGGATTCCTGCACAAAAGATACTATCATTTCGTGAAAAAGCTGAAAAGTGTTTAGGTTAAGAGATCTTTATTTTTCAAGTCAAGAAACCAGTCCTTTGGCAGGCAACTATCTTTGTAAAGGTAAGTAATAATAATAATTTTTTAAAAAAGATGTAGGGGTCCACAGTTACAGATGTCAAGTATGACTATATACATTCCCAAATCAATAACGAGTACAGAGAGTAAATTTCCATGCCAACTCAGGTTTGGATTTATCCTTAGTTCATATAAATTGTAACATCTAGTGTAGAGTAAAATTTCCAAAAGAAACCCTAACTCTTTCTCTCATAATGTGCACATTACTGAAATCTAGTCTAAAGAGGTCATTAAAATACTGTAATTATTATTTTGGAGTTGTGTTAACAGAGCAACCTATATCCCTTTTATAGCAGTTATAGTTCATTAGCAAAAACGTATAAATGGATCTTATATACAGAAGAGCCTTTTCCCCAGGAAACCCACCTTTTTGAATACAAAAATGCCTTGAAATTTTTCTCCTCAAGCTTCTCTTCAAGGTTTTAAGGTTTCTCTTTAAGCTTCATGAGTTCTCAAAATTTTAAGTAGTGTTTGGGGGTCAAAATGAGGTCAAAGTGTCAATTCTTTCCTATCCATAGTAAGGTAGAGCCAGCCAGCCTCCATAAGGTAGGAAGTTGGGAATGAGACACAGGATATCGATTCTCTACCCCTTCCAGAGAAAAACTCCAAGGTCACTGTTGCTTTCTCTTCGTGCTAGGCAATTTTTTTTTTAGCACTAACCATATTTCAGACACAAGATCATAAAAGTCACAGTCCCTGTCCTCTAACTGGCTATTACAATCTGTACCACAAGTTCTCTGATAAAAGTTTTCACAAGACACTACAGACATGCAGAGAGGAGACACTGAAAATCATATAGGAGATTTTAAAAGGCTTCCCAGAGAGATCAGTGCTTGAACTGAGCTTTAAAGGAAAGTAGATGGTAGTTAGGCAGGGAAAAATGAAACCTAACACTACATGTTCAAAGATCTTCCAGGCCACCCTGTGGCTGCTCCACAGGCAATGACAAGAGAAGAGACACCAAATAAAAGACTAGGTGTCTATTCAGAGTTTGAATCTAATCCTGAACTCTGTGTCTAGCCATTTCAGATTTAGTGTGACAATACTTTGGAGGTATTGTGAAGGATTCAGAGAGGTTCAGACTAGAGCCAGGCCTGGACATTAGACCTTCAGATGGAACCAAGGCAATGGCTTTGGGAAAGAATTGGCAAAAGATTTAAAAAGACTCCTAGAAGAGTCTTCTTGTTTGGGAACTAGCTGGTAATTGGAAAAGAAGATACAAGATTATGTCTGGGTTTCTAGTTTGTCAACAAACCAGGAGTAGATCATGTTTTGAGGGAAGAGGGAAAAATGAGGAAAAGATTAGGAGAGGAAAGAATATGTATAATTTTAGACACACTAGATTTGTAAAACCTACAGAGCATTAAAGTAGCAGTTACATACACAGATCTGAAAAAATACGGGATTAGAAGAATAACAACAGTAATGTCATTGTAATAGAAATATAACATTTGAGTGTTTTACCATATTACAGTTGCTGTTAAAAGTACTTACATGGATTACTGTACTTAAATCTTGCAACATATGAGGACAGTATTATTCTCACCTTACAAATAAGGAAGGATTAGAGAAGTTAATAATTTGTCTAATGTCACTAGTTGGCAGTTGAAAGAAACCAAGGTTTGAACCCACATGATTTGACTTCAGAGCCTTCATTAGATGAAGCCCATCTTAAAGTTATAATTGAAATCACAGTCATGTTTATACTCTTGACATGGAACTTGATGATACTAAATCAATAGTATTTGTGTATTTTATTGTACTGACGATATTTCAACCAAATAATTGAATTTCTTCTCACTCTATCTGCTGTCTTGTACTCCCTTCCTGTCATATTAGGAATTTGAGTAATTTGGACATATGCTTTATTTAATTGTGCTTTGCCATTCTGCAGGAAGAAAACTAAACCAGTAAAACTCAGTTTTTCTAACCAGCAAAATTTTTTATACTGTTTATGATGGTGGGGTTAATCAACACAAAAATAATGGGCTCATTTCATGACATAAGAAAGCAAATTCAATTTGATAAAATACATTTCATAATTTAGGTACAGAAACATGGGTTCTTATTTAAAATTCAGTTTATAACATGGTGGTGGGGGGGGGGGACCAACAAACAGACTCAACTATAGACAACAAACTAAAGGTTACCAGAAGTGAGGTGGTGAGGAGAATGGGTTAAACAGGTGATGAGGATTAAGGAGGGGACTTGTTGTGATGAGCTGTGTGTGATATAAGGGTTGAATCACTGAATTATATGCCTGAGACTTAATATTACACTGCATATTAACTGAAATTTCAATAAAAATTGGTGGGGGAAATGCAGTTTACAAGTTTAATTATTAAACTACAACACTTCCAAGCCTTGTTTCTTCTGCTTACCTGTCAGTAAACATAGGGTAAGGATCTTATAAATGACAATGATAACAATCGTGCTAATAACAGCTAGTATATATTATATGCCTAGAAAAAGCCAAGCAATGTTCTAAGAACTACATGAGTTATCTATTTAATCCTCACATTTTACAGATGAGTAAACTGAAGAATAAAGAGACCAAGTAATTCATGCACATCGCACAGTAAATTAGTGGGATCAAGATTTAAAGAGTAAGCCTAGTATGATGGGTAATTTTATTTGGCATCTTGGTGTCCAGATACTTGGTTAAAAATTACTCTGGGTGTGTCTGTGTGGGTCTTTCTGGATGAAATTAACATTTGGATCAGCAGACTGAGTAAAGCTGATTGCTTCCCCAATATGGAGGCCTGAATAAAGTGGCTGATTAGGAAACAATTGGCTAGCTCTGCCTATCTCCATGTTTGGACTTCAATCTCCTCCTACCCTTGAATTCAGACTGGAACTTACAACATTAGCACTGCTGAGTCCCCAGCTTGCTGACTGCAGATCTTGGGATTTAACCTCCATATGTATCTATGTGAGCCAATTCCTTATAATGACTCCATATATATAAATGTAATCTATTGATTCTGTTTCTCTGAGAACCCAGACTAATACACCTGGTTGAGTCTTAAAAGACCTAGGTGATAACAGCTCTTTGAACATACTTCCATGATCACCAGAATACAAATATCTTCCAATCTTCCTTTCTTTATATTTTTATCTTAAACAAAATTGATGGCAAACCTTAGTGTTTTGGATTTTGTAATCTTTCTATTAAATAAACTTTCTAAAAAATTTTTTTTGTATTTTTTAATTTACAACCAATTTAGCACATAGTGCAACAATGACTTTAGGAGTAGATTCCTTAATGCCCCTTACCCATTTAGCCCATCCCCCCTCCCTCAACCCTTCCAGCAATCCTCTGTTCTCTGTAGTTAAGAGTCTCTCATGTTTTGTCCCCCTTCCTGTTTTTTTGTATTATTTTTGCTTTCCTTCCCTTATGTTCATCTGTTTTGTATCTTAAATTCCTCATATGAGTGAAGTCATATGATATTTGTCTCTGACTCATTTCACTTAGCGTAATACCCTCCAGTTTCATCCACGTAGTTGCAAATGGCAAGATTTCATTCTTTTTCATTGCCAAGTAATACTCCATCGTATAGATATACCACATCTCCTTTATCCAGTCATCTGTCGATGGATATCTAGGTTCTTTCCATACTTTGGCTATTGTCGTAGTGCTGCTATATACATTGGGGTGCATGTGCTCCTTTGAAACAGCATATCCCTATCCCTTGGATAAATACCTAGTAGTGCAATTGCTGGGTCGTAGGGTAACTTAAATAAACTTGCAATCTGTATCTCTATGACTAATATCAGGGAAAGAACTCAAAGTCCATAATTTCTGATTTTCACAGTATCATGTAGACAAAGCTAAAGTTCCGATTACTTTTAGAAATAATAAATGCAACGTCTACTTAAAATAAGCACTTTTCTCACTTTTTTCTCTTTAAACTATCATTTTATTTCTTTGATAAGTGTGCGTGAAGAGCCCTTGAGTATACAGATAAAATCACCATCATTTAAAAATGTGGTGTAAGTAGTAAAAGTAAAAAATAAAAAGCCACTTCTGTGGGTATTATACATTGACTTTCTATGACCAATTAAAGCATGATAAACACTATTCACAAAACTAAACAGATTATTCTTTCCTTTTTTCACACAGTGAAAATAGGGTTGTTTATATAAATAACACATGCTGACTGTAAATAATTCAAATAGTACATACAAACATAAAAAAGAAATCAAAAGTCACTTGGTCTCCCACCAGTCTGAGCAAGGCTGGTTACTTACACATGTTGGTGATCATTCTGTCATACGTATTTGTATAGATACATATGCATGTGCATTTACACGAACACTAATATTTTATGTAAGACAAATTACTTTATGTGTCCAGTTTTTAACAACTACTTCTCTTAACCCCACAAGAGCACCTCATCCCACATGTTTGCTCATTCCAAGGGGAACCATGTTAAAGATCTAATTCTTCCATATTTTTCTCCATAGTCATGATCCTATGTAGAGTACAAATCATGGAATGGCTGATACAATTCAAGTGTATTCTTTTCAATATTTTCTTGTATGGCTATTGAAGATACATTCAGCCTTTCCCCACTGGATAGCATTGTGCTTTCAATTCAATGCTAGAGTAACATACTACTGCATAGGTCCTTAAAATATAGTGTGTATTTTTACATGCTAGATTTCCAGCTGTGGAAATGCTGGTTTGGATTACATGGATTTTTAAATTTTAATATATATATAGCCCAACTGTCTTCCAAAAATATGGAAACACTTCATCTTTCCAAGAGCATTTTAAGAGGATACTGATTTCCCATACTCCCTCTATAATATTTGAAATTTGGGGCCATTTGATGGATATAAATAATAGCTCTTTGTAACCCTAACCTGTATTTTACTATTAAAGAATTTGAGATTCTTCATAGTTTATTTGGCCATTTGGACTTGCTGTCCTTTGCATCACTTATTCATACTCTTAGCCACTTACATGGGTTGTCTTTTTCTTGTCAATTTGTAAGAACTGCCTGTATATTAAATAATAACGCTTCATCTGTCATCAGCATTACAAACAACTCTTATCTAGATCTATTAAGTTTCCTTAGCGTATAATTTTTCAAATTTTTTTATAAAATCATAGTTTTATTTGATTATCTTTACCTTTATAGCACCTAGTTTCCCCCCTTATATTGGCAGGGTTCTAGCATTTTATTGTACAAGTTTGTTAAAAAATTCCTATATTCCATCTTTATCTCATCTGGCTTTATCTTTGTATACATTGTGAAATGGAGTTCATTTTAATTTCTTCTGGTTAGAGGCCTACGTTTCCACACCACTGATTAAATACCCTGTCATTTTCTCACTGGATTAAAGTTTTGTTTTTTTTTAAACAAGGATATTTACTTTCCTTTTTATGTTAAGTTTTCCCTATCAGATAATCTTATGTGACTGAGAAATAGAAAAATTTCTAGTACTTTGGTAGAAATTGAGAATTTCCCAATATTTCTTGACTTTTAAATTGATTTATTATTGGGCAATATAACCAAGACCCTCCAGATTTCACCTTTAGATACAAGTCACACTGACAGTTCTGCCTGAATTTTTGCAATAAGAAAATACTTCTAGTAAGAAATTTTTATAACTCCAAAGATTTAGTTATCTGAGACCTCAATCTAATGCTCTGAGCCTCCATACTCAAATAGGAAGGAAGCCCTATTCTTTGTGGAGTCTCTCTCTTCCAAGAATTAAGGGAAATAACCAAAGGGAATTTCATATAAATGTCTATAATGTGTACTTCTTATAGACTGTTAATTTGGCATCCAAACCTACAGTCTAACTCTCTTTCCACTTCTGTGCTCCTTAGTCCAGAACTCTGCTTCCACTGTCCAGGCCACCAACACTACCTTGAAACCAAATTAAGTGTAAAACTGCTGATCCCTCCTTTTTATTTTCCTTAACTTCATGGTCTGCAGGCATATCTGTTTATGAAAGACAAGGGGGGGAAAGAAGGAGAATGAGATAACCCAAAATGCAACAGGCCCTAAAGTGCTAGAAAATTTAGAGAGACAGCTCTTTAATTCATATATGCCATACTTTCAAGAAGACTTACTAGCAAGCAAGATGTCTAGGTAAGTATAGGCTTCAACATTAGCTGCCATGTTAGACACCAAAATTGTTATGAACTTGAGCCCTGCAGCTGAGTCTAGCACCCCAGCCAGATTCCTTCTTGTAATAGGGCAAACTTGTCCTTAGTGGTATCACAAGTAATCTGGTTTCTGTCATTTTGTAACTAACCCCACATATCCATCAAGTTTGTCTAATACATCTGAATTCTAAAAGTACTATGTTAGCATAATAATTTTTTTTCTTCTCAGTGGTTCCATGAGGCCAGTTTAAAACAACAGAAGGACAAGGAGTGCATGAGGAATGGAAAAGCCCTGCCAAAGGAATGCATTTTTATTGTGCCTTAGTAGGCACACCCTATAACTCATGTATCACAAGTCTTAGGTTTAAAACGTTTACCTTGAACTGATTTGCCAGCACTAGAAATTCCCATTTAAGTTACCAGCATAGGGTTATCAGTAATATACTGTATATATTACGGTCCTGGACAAAAGACTGATAAAGAGACTTCAGATAGTCTTTGAGTATTAATTACCAACTATGGAGGAGGTCTACCTGTTCCAAAGAACGTCCATGTATCTTTGATTGGTTCAAATAATGTCACATGGATTCTTCTTTCTTGAACATATTTCCTTTAAAGGAAAGTATTTTTGTAATTGAGCCACAATTTCCTTGCAATTTAGAAGTGATCTTAGTAGTACAAAGCAAGTCAGAGGAACAGATGTCCCTTATATCGATACAGGATACTCCCTTGAAATTCACTGTTGCTTTGGAATACTTTTTTTTAAGACTATTTACTTTGAGACAGAGAGAGAAAGAGCAAATTGGGGAGGGGCAGAGAGAGAGAGAGGAAGAAAGAGAATCCCAAGCCAGGTCTGCACTGTCAGCGCAGAGCCGACACGAGGCTCAAACCCATGAATTGTGAGATCATGACCTGAGCCAAAGTTGGACACTTATCAGACTGAACCCACCCAGGCGCCTCTGGAATATTTTTGAAATGGAAAAAAATCTAACATTCCAAGGCTAAAATTAAGTTGCTTGTTTGTAATGACAAAGTTCATAAATCAAGATACAAGGTCCATACTTACACTAGTATTGCTTTGCCCATAGTCCAAGATGATTAGAAATTGACCATGTTCTCAAAGAGTTACTACGGTTCTGTTGCTGAACATGGCTTATAATAATTTTACCATCTTAAAACATACATATTCTTCAAACACCAAGTACATTTGAGTAGCATTTTTAGGCTTCTTTTGATGCATTTTGACTGATTTATTCCTTAATTAACCTCATAAGACTTTGCTTTTGAAAGTCTGTATGGTAGGCATAATGGGAAAATGCAAAGCAGGTTTGATGTATACCACTTTGGCAAAACCAAAGCAAGTAGCAAAAGAAACGAAATGATGACATCAGCTCCTAGTATCTGAAATAGACTAGTTATTTCCCTTTTCCTCATCTTTGTTTTATTTTCATCAGCATCTACAAGCTGTCTGCAATTGCTGCGAAACACATTCAGAAGTAATGTCAAAGAAATCTTTTCAATAGGAAGAAAACTTGCTTAAACTAAGTATGTTTGTTTCACTTTTTTGGAAGGCTTCATTCCCACTTGGCTTTTAAGAAATCCTTTTCCACCATTCAGAAAATTTAATAGGTATTTAATTTAATGGATGTCATGTTGTCCTCCAATAACCTCACGCCTTCATTTTTGTTGCTAACCTTACCAATAAAACCACCTGAGCACCTCAGCTAAACATTCATTTAGCACATCACAAATCCAGCAGACCTTGACTACCTTCACAGAAAGGCAAATAAATATGTTAAAGGACCATCCTAATGTTCTCATTTTGAAAGTCAAGAAACATTTAGTTTAATAGCTAACTAATTTATCACACTGAAAGGGCAAATGCCCTCCAGAACCCCAAACTAACTTGGTCCTGCTTGCCCTCCAGACAAGAGATGAAAATGGAGGCCTGCACAAAAGTAGCCCAGTTATAAGAAATTAGCTCATAATATTACACCAGGTATATGTCAAGAACAGAGTTCTTTTATCCTAATTCTTCCTACAATTCTGAGTCCATCAGTGAAAGATTCAACTCTTTCCTGAGGGGAAGGTCCAGGGTTTCAGGTCCTCAGTGGTAAAAGTAGCTCAGCTTTATGAGGGAGCCTACTATAGCAGTAGGTAACACTGGGACATGCCAAGGATAGAGCCTGTATCATTCAAGGTTTCATCATGATATAAAAAACACACCAGTAATTTCAACAAGTAAAGCTTAAAAAAAATTAATTAGGTAAAAATTATTTACTACTAAGGGTAAAAGAAGTCTATACTGTTTTAAAAGCAACATCAAGATGTAGCTACCACCCTTTGGAGAAACTCTACGCAACCCCGTGGCTAACACCACTGAATAATCTCTTCTTGAGTGTAGGTAAAGGCTGTGATTTGCTTGTAAACAACATCATATGGAAAACATGATGGGATATCACTCTTGATTAAATTATAATACATAAGATTTCATTTTAGCAGACATGACTCTGGCCCCTTCCCTCTCCCTGACTTACAGACTGCACTTAAGTATCCAACAATTCAAAGTTGCAAAGTAAGCACATGATGCCTAGAGCACCTATAAATATGACCAGTGTCTCATGATAGTACATGGTTAGTTTCTTCTGTCCTATTTAGTTCATTACTTGACTTTTGTTTTTGGTTTCAGACTTTTTCAACATGAGAAATTCCACTATAATCCAGTTTTTAAAATGGCATCCATATTATTAGCATTTTATTTCCCTCATGTAACATTTTCAGTGCTATTCCAACATCATTTCAAGTATTCACTAAAATATAACCAAAGCCTCTGACCTTAACCAACAAAAAGAAACATTAGCAAATTCATAGCTCTTTGCCAATGTTCTGGCCTGTTTAGCTCCTATTATCATGTCAAGAAGCCTCTGGCATTTTCAAACTTTTACCCCTTTGAGGTTCAAGTCAGTAACTACTTACAGAGACTAATATTTTTAAGCAATTATTATAAGGTGAAAGAGTTCCCATAATTCAGTTTCGAATATAAAGTTTAGAAAGATTAGTGTTCCCTTTCTAATTTGTCAGAGATATTAAGCTTTTACTGGACTTACACATGCAAAAATGTATTCACACAAGCACAGAGCCACACTCACTCCGATGCTGATGCCTCGATGTTTGTTATAGTCCAATACTTATCTATTCAAATACTGAACTCACAAATGCATTTTATTAGAGAAGACAGAAACCCAAGGCACAGCAACTTTTTAAAAACTCATGTATTATTCATGTATGTATTAGCACTCCTAATTATGAAGCACACATGTATGCTGACCCTGCTGTCAGCTCTGTTATTCTATGGATACTCGCTTCATTCTCTTGCAGACCAACTTTCTCCATTTAGTGGTAGTAAAGTTAACAGGGAGGGCCAGAAATGTGAAATGTAGAAGTATGGCTACCACGAGCTTCAAAATTATACTGGTCTCAGTAACTCCAAAGTAGAGAGAATGTTTCATCTGGCATTTATATATAGAAAACATCACGTAAATGACTCTGATTGGCCCAGTTTAAACATGCCTAGCATCGGGCAAATTGCTTTGTCCAGGACAATGAGGTACTACAATGGGCCCAGTCTTGAGTACATCTCAATCCCTGGCCAGGGCAATGGAGTACTGATTTGTCCTCCCCACCCGAACCAGCAGAGAAAGAAAGAAACGAGATATTTTATCAGAAAAAGGGATGAAGGAATGCCAGTCCAAAGGAAATAATTAATGTTCACTGTAGGTCCCCCTCATCCCTCCCTGGCCATGGTAAAACCACTTAATCCAGTCAGCTATCATGAAACAGCCTTCTGCAAATTGGTTGGAAAGAATCATAGCATTTAATGAAATTAAAAGCTTGGTTCCACAGCATTCTGGTGGGTCTTCTTATTTGTATGATGCCTAACAAAGAGTCAACTAAGTTAAAGAATGAGTAGGTCCCAAGAAACAAAGATACAAGAGCTTCGGTAGATTCAACTCCAAAAGTAGAAATCTATCCACTAAGCATACCCACCCCCCACCCTTCTGCCACTTCACTTACTATATTCCTCACCTAATGATTTCCTTACACTAAGAAAGCACCATTATAATCAAAACTCCATCCACTGGAGGTGATTGGACATCAAGTCAAGCCAACCTAAGCAAAAAATATAAATTTTGGAAGTATATATAGAACCAGGCACTCAAATGACATTTTAACTCCTTGTTCTCTCTGATCGTGTTTGGCTCTGCTTTGGCTTCACCTTCAGACCAGCTTTCTCCTCACGCTGGGCAAATGGGCACTGGAAGCTCCCAGGTAGTTTGTTTATTGCTGTGTTTTAATTTATTAACATAAACAACCGTTGTAAAAGGCATTTGCAGGAGATTGATTTGAGATAGATACTACCATGCTGTAAGCCTTAGTGTACAACATCAGAAACAATGAACATAGGAAATCAACATTACTTATAGACTTACCAGCTACCTATAGGTGTAGAATCTGAGTCAGGGGTATGATAAAATATGTAGACCCATGTCCCCCATTTATATTTAACCACTGGCTGTCCAGTATCGAAGTGACATTACCTGTTTCCTTTTATGTCATAGGCACTGTTTGTTTTTTTTACATCAGTGACCAGGTTTTATTTTGGGGTTTTTTTGTTGTTGTTGTTTTGTTTTGTTTTTACATCATTGGTAAGGTTTTACTTTAATTTTTTTTAATGTTTATTTTTGAGAGAGACTGAGCACAAGCAGCAGAGGTAGAGAGAGTAAGGGAGACACAGAATTTGAAGCAGGCTCCAGGCTCTGAGTTGTCAACACAGAGTAGGATGCAGGCCTCAAACCCACAGAATGAGAGATCATGACCTGACCTGAAGTAGGCCGCTGAAGAAACTGAGCCACCCAGGTGCCCAGTAAGTTTTTTTTAATATCAGTTTATATGTAGAAATAACAAGGAGGCTCCCAGTTTATATGGCCTTAAAGTATACAATCATTAAGGAAAAGAGAGCAAATTTCTCAGGAAATTCTCCTTAGGAGAATTCTAATTTTCCCAGATTGAGTCGCATGTTGCTATCACGAACGAGTCACACGAACCAAGGACAAGTTTGGACATTTTCAGCTTGGGCCCATGTGAGTCCACATGGAGTAGGTTCCTCATTGGTAAAAGGGGTTCTGTAATGGAAATAAAGGATACAATGGACTACTGCAGTCCAGTACAAAAGAAGGCCAAGTTGTACTGTATTCTTGTAAGTACAGTGTTGTAGGAACAATACCTGTAAAGTTCCCCCCAAAAAAAAAATGTCTTTTCTCGACTAATTTAAATGAGATATTTTGATATAGTTATTCTGACATAGGTTCCATTTTAGGATAAGTGAATTTCAGAATAAAGCAGGCAGTTTGCTTCATATACAATTTGGTAATAGTTTAAAAGCTGAAATTGTCATTTTTAGGCCACATTCAGATGTGTCTGTTACATAAATGGATATATTTAAAAAGATACATGCAAAAATAATGTAACAGTTAAATACTAGAGCTGTGATGTTCCTTTACGGCATCTGCTCCAGGAGTTGCTTTTTAACATCTATCTGAACAAGGACTAGAACAGAACTCAAATCTTCCCCAAGCAGGAACAACTTAATGGCTATTAGACAAAATCAAATATATTCACCATGGTACTGTATCTGAGTGGCTCTTTGACAACTGCTGCTTAATTTTCATATTGATAAGGGTATGGACACAGTACTTTTCCCAGTGCTTATCATCTAAGAATGCATCATCAGACACAAGCGGTATTTTACGTGTCTCAAGATCTCTAGCTTATTTTAAGGGATCCCAGGTGGCTCAGTTGGTTAAATGTTCAGCTCTTGATTTCAGCTCGGTCATGATCTCACAGTTTCATGAGTGTGAGCCCCACATCAGGCTCCCTAATGAGGAGCCTGGTTGAGATTCTCCCTCTCTCTGTGCCTCCCTCCCACCCCCCCCCCCACCCTTCTCTCAAAATAAATAAACTTTAAAAAAAAAAATCTCTGGCTTATTTTAGATCATATTATATTTATTCTTCTGCCTATAACATGTAATGGAATAAATATACTATTTATAGATATATAAAGATTTTATATATATATTTAGTGATATCAATAATGTCTGAAACATTCATAATATACAAAGAGGAAGGCTTACACTAGGTCTGTGCAAAATGAGGATTTAGTTCTGTTAACAAAGACTTGGAATATTAGTAGTTTAATACAGAAGTTTATTTCTCTGTCTAGTAATAATCCTAACTGTAGACAGAACAAGATTTATGTGGCAGTGACATGGTAGGATAGATTTAAGCTTTTGGTTTGGTTTTTGCTGTACTGCATACAATTTCTGTTCTCAAGCTCAGAACCAAAATGGCTAGACTGTTGCTCACATTCATCTTAACCAGGTGAATGGAAGAAAAGACATAAAAAGGTATTCCCCTGCTTTTTAGAGAGACTTGTTAGAAGACACAAATACAGACACAAACACACTTCTTAAATCTCATTTGCCAACTCTAAGACCCATGACCACACCTAATTACAAAGAAGAATGGTGAATATTCTCTTTTGGAAGGTCAGAAGGTGACCAGGCCAATCTGAATTTTTCAGTAAAGAAGAGATATTGAAGCAACTATAATCTGTGCCATGACTATAAACAATTTTAGGGGAAATAGGAATTAAGCATTAAGTATTTCTAAATGTAAATGCTAGAATTCTGAATATAAGGACCATCAGAATAAGAGAACCGTCAAAGAAATTATTGCCTATTTTCTATACTTGTTATACTATATTTTTTATACCTAGTATACTATACTTGGTTTTAAACTTGTTAATTCACATTTTCACATTAAATTCCAAATTCTAACATTGAGGTCAACAAACTCATTTGAAATTATTAAATAAACACCAAATACCATCCAAAAAAATTAAGGTTACTTTTTCAAGAGCAATTTGCTCTGTATTTTGACAAATATAATCTAATGGTAGCTATTTCTGATACAACTTCACCATATAGTTGCAAAACGTTTGAACGTACCACAATAAAGTGGCACTAAGTTCCCTAAATCTGTAAGGAGAAAATCACATCTAATTAAACCATTTGAAATAACCGCAAGGTTTATTCATTTGTGTGACCTTTCTAAGTATAAATCTCCTTGCTAGCAATTTTGTTAGCTACAGGCTTCCAGAGAAACACAAGACTGTACCAGAATTTTTTTTTTACCCCCCAAAGGCGTAACTAGCATTTCTAAGCCAATAAAGAATGGCATCATTATGGATATGACAAAGCTGACTCTCCATCAGTGACACACACAAATTTGTGCCTTCCTCAACCACTGCTCGTCCAAATGACCAAGCTAGAGTTGTGGTCAGGGACTTAATTATAGCTATATGTTTTTATGACTTTCTCCCTTAAAACTACACTCTAATATCCTGGGTGGGGGTTGGGAGTCACAGCTCCTTCACAAAAATGTTAGGAGTAATTTAAATAATGCAAGACAATGTTTTACCCACATTTCTAATCTTGACAGTATTGTTTAAAATACAGCAACACAAACAAAATGAAGTTTTTGAATGATAATACTAGAGAATTTATAAAATACTATAATAGGATATCTCTAAAATAGTACAATAGGATGTAATACAATCACAAAGTCATGTTTTCAGTGACTTTAATGACACAAGGAAATTATTATATAGTTCTATAATCTTTATTATTTTTCTGCTTACGAAAAGTTGCATATAGAAAATTTGGAAGGAGGTGCCTGGGTGGCTCAGTCAGTTAAGCATGTGATTTTGACTCAGGTCATGATCTCACAGCTTGTGAGTTCAAGCCCCACGTGGGCTCTGTGCTGACAGCTCAGCGCCTGGAGCCTGCTTCGGATTCTGTGTCTCCCTTTCTCTCTGCCCCTCCCCCGCTCACACTCCGTGTGTCTCTCGCGCACGTGCGCGCACGCTATTTTTTAATGTTTATTTATACTTGAAAATTTGGAAGATAAAAAAAAGTAAAGAAGTATCACCTATATTTCCTATACTTACAAAGTTACAAAATACCATGATAGAGACAGGCTAGCCAGCTAGAACTCTCTCTCATGCAACATTGCGGAAGGTAGACAGAGCAGGTTGTGTGTGGTAGTATCAATGCTTTTAGGAAAACATGCTCTTATTATGTTGCTCTACTATGTGCAGTTTCAATTCTGAAAGCCAAGATTATGCAGATTATAAGATTACCAGGATTATACAGATACATACACAAGTACACACTGATCATATTGTGCATACATTCAAATTATATCTTGTTTCATTAATATGTAAGATTTATATTTGTTAATAAATTAATTATACTGATATGTTTATACTAATATTTTCTTAGAGTATTAACTTTTTAAAAAACAAATTTCTGTAATTTCATGGTGGTCTCTTGGATTACTAAAATAATTGATTATCGAATACCTTATTAGTGTTAGTTTTGTTTTTCACTTATATGTTTTATAATGCTGTGATGAACAACTCAATACTTATGAGCATCATTAATTTTAGATGAGTAAATTCTTACAAATAGACAGATGTTAATATATTAAAGCTCCTAACATATATGCAAAATTGCCTTCCAAAGAAAGTGTGCCGATTTATATTTCCCAGAGAAGTAGGTTTTTACTTGATATAATATCAAATGAAAAGGATAGTGTGCAAATGTATATAAATAGAATGAAACTAATATAAATACATGTTTAATGTGTACATATTAGTATTCATATATATCATGAGCAGGGAAAAAACTAGAAGGAAATACATAAAAATGTTACAGTGGTTAACCTAAAAAAGTGGAACTGTGGGAAGTATTTATGTGCTTTTGTATTTTTTCAAGTTCTCTAAATTGGTATTTTTATAAGATAAAAAGTGTTAGTTTAAAAGTCCATTGTAATTTGACATTAGATACAATATTTCATTTTTGGTAACTTCTATTACATTTTTAACTTTCCATTTACTTAATGATGCCTTAATTTATGTAAAATCAGTACAGAATTTAGAAAACCTATTGACAATTCATAATATCTCTATAGCACAGAGATGGCTAATTCAATATACATTGAAAACTTTGCAGAAATCATGCAAATATTGGGGAAAAAAATCATTGCATTTATAGCGTCTTCTCTTTCTACTTTCTTTATGGCTTTTAAGGAATATTTTGTAATTATAGTGATCATCAATGTAGTAGGGAGGTCCCTGACATACACAAGAAAAATTTAAAAATAGAAAAACCTACAAATTCAGCCTAGAGAAGGGCAATTAGGAAGGACTTGCAAAAAAAAAACGAATATTAAGAAACACAATTGCTTTTTGCATTTATCACCAGTGACATTGTCATTGTCATCATTAATCTGTCTCTGTACATTACAAGCACTCTGTTATAGTTAATGACCCATTTCTCATTCAACTCCACTCTGCCTGTGTCTTCCTTATTAAGCTAGTACTAAGCGAACTCTTTATGAAACTGAATTCCATATCATAAATATCTGTATTTTCTCCTGCATTTTCCTATTTGTACTGATGAATCTAATCTCTATTTAATAATAAATTAGTTATAAAGCAGGTTTATCTACCACTTCTTTGATTAACCATGTAATTACTTTTTCTTTCAAGTTGTAAGTTACAATTTATCTCTCTTCTCTCCTTTGTGTTTGCTTGCTCTTGATTACTAAGAACATAGACATTATTTTCCCACTATGGGTTATTCTTTATCTCTTTATTATCTGTGATGAGTTAGATCCACTCTGATGAATATGAAGAAAATATGTTTTGTTATTGTTGTTTAGCGCTGCATTCTTCTAGATGATTCTAAGGGATAATTAACAAAGACTGGAGCTTTTTTTGCAAGCTGTGTCACAGTTCTAGTAATGTAAATAATATATATTAATATGCACATATTTAAAGTGTAAAATTTAAGTTGAGACATAAAAATATACTAATGAAGTTACTGTCACAGTCAAAATAATGAGGATATCCATCATTCTCATAAGTCCCTCATGCCCTTTGCCCTTTGTCCCCAGGCAGCCACTGATAGTCCTTCTTCCATTAAAGATAAGCATGTATTTTCTGGAATTTTGCATAAATGGAAACATAATATCCTTTTTCATCTGGCTTCTTTCAGCAGTATTATTTTGAGATCTATACATATTGTAGTATCCACCAGTAGTAATTTCCTTTTAATTGCTGAGTAGTATTCAATTGTATGGACCTACTAAAATTTATCCATTTACTGGCTGATGGACATGTGAGGTATTTACAGTTTTAATTTGCAAATAAATTTGCTATTAAATTCATGTAGAAGTCTTTAAGTGAACATATACTTTCAGTTCTCTTGGACAAATAACCTAGCACTAGCATTGGCTATATCATATAATATGTGTACATTTAACCTAGATAGGACAATAAAAGCATGATCCATAAAATGCCCAAAATAATAAAGTCTACTTCATCAAAACTTAAAATTTCTTCTCTTCAAAAGAGCTAGTTAAGAGAATTTAAAGAGAAGCCAGAATTGGGGAAAATATTTTCAAACCATCTATCTGTGAAAGACATATCAGAAATATATGAAGAAATTTAAAATCAAAATTTTAGGGGCACCTGGGTGGCTCAATTGGTTAAGTGTCACATTCTTGATTTTGGCTCAGGTCATAATCCCGCAGTTCACAAGAGAGAGTTCTTGAGTCAGGCTCCACTGAGAGTATAGAGCCTGCTTGGGATTCTCCCTCTCTGTCCTTCCCCCACCTCTCAAAAATAAATGAAGTTTAAAAAAAAAAATCAAGGGGCGCCTGGGTAGGTCAGTTAGTTAAGCATACAATTTCCGCTCAGGTCATGATCTCATGGTTCTTGGGTTCAAGTCCTGCATCAGGCTCAGTGCTGACAGCTCAGAGCCTAGAGCCTGGAGCCTGCTTCGGATTCTCTGTCTCCCTCTTTCTCTCAAAAATAAACAAACATTGAAAGATATTTTTTAAAAAATTAAATTTTTCAAAAATACCAATTTTCAAAAAATGCACATAAGTTTTGAACAGATACTTCAAAGAAGAGATGTAGATGGCAAATGAGCGATGAATAGATGCTTAACCTCACTGACCACAGCTCTCTAGTATGATGATTAAAATTTTAAAACATCAAAGCTGATCATACCAAGTGTTGGTGAGAACGTGTAGCAACTGGAATTCTCACACTGCTAGTAGTAATATAAATTTGTGAATATATATATGTTTTTGGTTTTAAAATACACTTTAATCAGATTTTAAAACACTTTTTAAAGAGGATACCTGCATTTCCACAAATAAACATTTTAAACATCATCATATTTTTATGAAGTAAATACATCCTGGCTCTTGCTTAGACTTGCTCATTGAGTCTAACCTAGCTCTTGCTTCTCACTTTGAGACTTAAACTAGGCATGTTTTTTTTTTTTTGGGGGGGGGGGGTGGGAGGGGTGGGGAGGATAGATTTTGCATATGTGTTTGTGTTTATGAAATTCCTACCCCTGTCAGGTACTACACTTTACTTCAAATGGCTACTTGTCTCTACTCCTAAAACTTAAAAGCCGAAGCTCACATTAAGTAAAAGCGCTAAATAAGCCGAGCAAAATTCTAAATGTAGCCAATAAATCTTGACCAAGGAAGACTTTTCATCTATTGTTTACTCCTTCATATTAAGAACTCAACATTATTTCCCTATTCTTAAATCTAACACATTATTTTCTGTGGAATGAACAATAAAATTACAATTCTGGTTCTAGTTTCAAACCAAACGAAATCACTTTAAATCTTTTTTTTTTTTTAAGCATCAACTAAGTGACAGGTCCTGTGATAGTCTCTTGATACATAGATGAATAAGATGGTACTTCTGCCCTTGAGCTGCTCAAAGTCAGCAGGTTTATGATTTTGTCTTGGCTTGTGATGATTTACCCAAGGAGATCCTCTCATTAGGAAGCTTTATGTCTCCTAAAGCTTGATTGCGTGGCAACTAAAGCTGCCAAGTTCCTGTCGCCAATTATCTATTACCTATTATCAGACTGTTTAAAGGGGTTCACAAATATTCTTTTCTCCAAACCATCACATAGGCTTCAAACAAACCTCTTGTCTCTCCTACATATAGTGTCTTCATGATTTCTCTGAAATAGAAACTTTAAGAAAACTTAATGTGAATTTTTCAATTTCTCTTCCCCTTTTTTCTACGATTGCAAGATGGATCCAGGCTTGCTAACCTTCCCAATGACCTTCAAATTGACAAATTAGCCTTTACACTTTTGACTCCTTCAAAGCATTTCCCAGCCTGACCGTATTTTCCTTAAAACTTTGACTTCCACGACCTAGCCCTATTCTTATTCTCCCACTAACTCTGACCATTTCTTTCTCCTCTCTCTCACCAGTTCCTTACTTCCTATTCTAACATGCCAGATTTTCCCAGATTTATACCCTTCTCTTTCTTTTTTCATACACCCTTCCTGGACAATTTCATCCATATTCATGTTTGTAACTACAGCCTTTTAAGTTAATGATTTCTAAATCTCTGTCCTATCGCTACTATTTATGGAATGCCTACTACGTGCCCATCATGCTAGGGACTTTGCATAAATTATCTCATTTAATTCTCAACACCCCAGCTTATTCTACAATCCATATGGCCAGGAAATAAGCTCATGCCAATACATTTCAGTACCCAACACAACCTGTTTTCACTTAAACTAAGGTTTAAAAAAATCTTCTATTCCATTCTTCAAAAGTCACTTTAAAAACCATTATCTTTAAAAAGAGTTTAAACAAATTTAAATCAGTTAGGAAGACCAAAGTACTCACCTCTAATATACAATGCATGAAAACTCCTTTCTCCTAAAGAGAATTTAAATAGTCCAATTCCGCTCTAATTTTCCTTTTGACTAATGGAAAGAATGTAAACCTGGAAGCAGATGAAGGCCCTGGACCTTACACGACTATTGTAAACTTTAAAAACAGATATCAAGTATGCAGCTTTTTCCTATTTTCTTCAGAAAATTCCATTTTTATGGATGATTTTGATGCACCACTATTGCTCAGAATAGATTCTGAAAAATAGTAATGTCAGTTATTTGAAAACAACAGTTAACATTTGTTTCATAGCATACTACCATCCCTCCTGAAATCATTTTACCACATAAGCTCCACATATTTCCAATATGATCTCTGTTCTCATTGCCCAGAGAAGAGCTTAGTTTCTCATCTTCTCTCACTTGAACAATTACTATGACTTCTAGTCTCACTCTGTTGCAATCTTGTCTCCCAATTTTGCCAACAAGATTTTTCTATGATGCACATTTGACCATTTGGAACCAAACTGATTCATCCCTCTAACCAATCCCAGCCATGCCATATTTCTCTGCCACTTGTCAAGCTTCTGTGCCTTTTTCAAGTGCCTCTTTCAATCCATAGCTTCTGTTTTTGGTGGGTGTTTTAAAAACTCCTATACAATAGTGGTCATGAACTAAATTTGTATTTTTCAATTTATTTGTACTTTTAAAATGCTATAAAAGATATAAAGAAATGAAATCACAATGTACACATCTATCAATTGATGACCTATCACTTAGAGTTTATCTCCAACAAGGACTACTACTAGGTCACTGCAGCCTTGGGTCTCCAAAACTCAATTTGTTTGCTATCTGAAAGATCATCTCACATGAATAAGCTCATAATCTGAGACAAAAGCATCAACTCATATGCCAATTTCTTAAGTTATAGGAAGTCATCATATTCTCAAGAAATAATGCCAGTTAACTCATTTTATCCATGTATGACCTGAACCGAAGTTGTACGCTTAACCAGCTGAGCCACCCAGGCACCGCAAAGATTAAACTTTTATTCAGAAAATAACTTGCTTAGTACATGCAAAGGAAATTCACATAAAACAGTGCATATGCAAGTAAAAATAAAATATTTAACATTACTAAAAATCAATGTACACTGTGAAACAATTCTCAACTCAATATTCAAGCTCTCATAACACCCTATTATTCACCAAGAAGGATATAAAGTGAAAAAATCATCCTTTAAGTTTTTATTTGAATTCCACTATAGTTAACATACAGTGTTATATTAGTTTTAGGTGTACAATATAGTGATTCAACAAATCCATACATCACCCTGTGCTCATCAAGACAAGTGCACTTCTTAATCCCCATCACCTATTTCACCCATCCTACCCACAATCCCTCCACTCTGGTAGCTATCAGTTTGTTCTCTACAGTTAAGAGTCTGTTTGAAAACATAATACAAGGTACCTGGATGGCTCAGTTGGTTGAGTGTCAGATTTTTGGCTCAGGTCACAATCACATAGTCTGTGAGTTCAAGCCCCGCATTGGGCTCATTGCTGTCAGTGCAGAGCCTGCTTTGGATCCTTTGGTCCCTCCCTCCCTCCTTCCCTCCCTCCCTCTCTGCCCCTCCCCCACTCAAGCTAACTCTCAAAAATAAACATTTAAAAAATAAAAGGAAATATAATCCTTAACATAAGATTAACAAAAGAATTTATCAATGCATAAAAAATGATAATACATCATGACCTGGGATTTATCCCAGGAATGCAAGTTTGGCAAATATTTGAAAAGTAGTTAATGTAAATTACCATACAAACAAAAAACAAAATTACATCTTCTCAGTAAATGCATAAAAAGCATTCAACAAAATTTATTACCTACACTTTTGTGATTATAAAGTAAAAATGAGGCAAACTATAGTAGAAACAAATTGTCTCTATCTGATAAAGACATTTACAAAAATACTCCTGTTGACATTATAGTGATATATTTAGCATGAGCACTTTCTTCTAAAAACAGGCATAATGCAAACATATCAACTGTCACCACTTCTATTTAACATTTTATTGAAGTCTTAGCCAATGCAAAACATAAAAAAAATGATTAGCACGTATACAGTTTTGAAAAGAATAAATAAAAGTGCCCTTATTTACAGACATTATTTTTGTGTTTATCCAAAGCTCTAATGAATCTACCAAAAAAAAAAAAGCTACTAACTCTAATAAATGAATGTATCAGGGACTCAGAATATAAGATCAACACACACACACACACACACACACACACACACACACACACACACCAACAACTGAATTTCTATATACAAACAATAAATTACTGGAAAATAATTTTTAAATGATACATTTAATGGAATAATAGGTCAATAGACAAACTGAACCAAAAACATACTAGACTTCCACATTCAACACTAGGAAATATTTCTGAGAAGAAGTAAACCAGACCCAAAGGATCAAATTCACCATACTAGTGGATAGGAAGACAATACTGTAAATAAATTAATTCTTGCAAGTTGATCAATAGTTTCAATGTTTATTGAATAGTTCGATAGTTTATGCCAATCAAAATCCCAGAAATCTTCCTTGTAAAAACTGAAACCTAATGATTAAATGTATAGAAAATATAGAAACAACTGCCAAAACAAATTTGTTTAAAATTTACAAAACTGAGTGATTTATACTATGTGATTATAAGACTAATTACAAAATTATAGTAATGAAGATAGCATTCTATTAGCACAAAGCCAGACAAATCATTTAGACAACAGTCTAAAAATAAGCCCACATTATTTTTCACAAATTCACAAAGATATAAAATGGGCACTGGAGAATGTTTCCATTAAATAATTCATTATTAACTAAATATTCATGTGGAAAAACTGAAGCTTGACCAACACTTCAAGCCATACACAAAAACTAAGAGGATTTCAGCTAAACATAAAAGCTATAACTATAAAGCTCTGAAAACACAGAAAAACAGAGAAACAAATCTTATCAATTTGTGGTTAAGCATAGTTTACTGAGAAAGCAAAAACATTTACCATTAAAGAAAACAATTTAAAAAAACAGATCTCAAAATCAAGAAATTTTTCTTTATTAAAATATACCACAAGAAAATTAATAGTCAAAAAATGATTGCAGAGTATCTGTGTATCTGAAGACAGAAAGTAAAAGAGGGAGGGATTGAAAAGAGAGTGAGGGGGGAAAAAAGAGGAAGAGAAGAGAGAGAAAGAAAAGTGGTGAAAAGGAAGAGATGGAGACACATTAAAGTACTAATATTCATGGGGTATCTGGGTGGCTCAGTCATTTGGGTGTCCAACTCTTGATTTCAGCTCAGATCCTAATCTCACAGTTGTTGGCATTGAGCCCCACATCAGGTTCTGAACTAATAGCACTGACCCTGCTTGGGATATTTTCTCTCTCTCTCTCTCTCTCTCTCTCTCTCTCTCTCCCTTCCCTTCCCTTCCCTTCCCTTCCCTTCCCTAGAGAAACAGACATACACATTTTGAGAACCCAAATTTATACAACTCCTAGGAGATACAGTGAATTAGGCCTTACCTAGTGAAATTAGTATGTATGTGCTCTTTGATTCAGAATTTTTCCTTCTAGAGTTTATACCAAAGATGTGAAAATATTTGCTTTTAAGGCTACTTACTGAAGCATTATTTGTATAGCAGAACAAAAATACCAAAATATCTACTAACAGGAGATTGGTTTAATAAATCAGGTTACAACCAAGCAGTGGAGCTCTCCAGCTATAAACAGTGAAGACAGTTATCTTTACATATAGTTATGAAGCTATATGGTTAAGAGTAAAAGAGTTAGAAAAAAGTACATATACAGAATGCTACCATTTAAGAAGAGGAAATGATTATGGATGGATCAGTAGATCAGTCAATAGATAGGACAGGAAGTTTACATAAAAGAACAATTGAAAGATAGAACTTTTTTTTAAATGATTACTTATAAAGGAAGACTGGGAACAGTGTATTAAAGATGGGTATAAAGTAATATTTCCCTCAATGCATTTAAGTCTGTAAGATTTAGAAACATGGTAAAGAATCCTAGCAATCATAAAATGTATTTTTTTTAAAAATCGCAAACAGCAATGATGAAACGAATGAGTCTAACTGAAACTACTTGATGGCATAGTTAATATTATCAACTAACATCAAAACAGAGAAGTTTGACTCAACATCTCCAGTGAGATATGGCCTTAGGACAAAAAGAACTGCAAAAATACATAAGCAGCTTCTAAGAAATCATATTATTGGTGGTGATATTAGTATTTTATGAAGCAGTTGTTATAATGTATTTCAAAATAAAATAAATGAGTAATTATGTTGGTATTATTGACTACTGGTTTTTTCCTTTTAACCACAGAAGAAAAGAGATATGGATGGCAAGCTTGATGAGTTTAAGTTGAAACCCTGTTATACTGCATTTGAACCAAAAATATCAGAAAGAACATCTAATAAATTACTTCATGAAAAGAGAATTCGTATTTACTAATTTTGTCTACCCTTAAAACTTAGGAACAATCATCAACCCAGTAACAGTAAGGATCCCTAGAAACCATATTGCAGTTTCTAAATAATATGGCTCTTCAAAGAGTCATGGCTACTTGGGAAAATGACTGGAGCATAAAATGTGTAAGATGATCCTGAAACAACTTTCATTATAAAGCTTAAGGAAAAGGCCTCTGTCAACTTAAAGGGACTTTTCAACGGCCCAGAAGGGACAATTACATGCTTCTATGCATAAGTTTATTATAACAATAAAAATTACTCCTTGCTCACTAGTGGAGAATGCTAGTGAACTTAGAAAATTACTTCAAAGATAATGCTAGTAAAGCATTATTTTGAAAAGTGGAATGCAAAGGGAAAAGAAGCACACATTTGCTTTCCTGTGCAAACTGATCCCAAAGCTTATCAATTACTTCATGAGGTTAACTCTTCTCTTAAGAGAAACATCCTAGCTAAATACTGAAGAATGATAGAAATTCAAAAATTACTATTTTGCTTTTCTGAAGTAACTAACCGATGTAGGCAAAGATCATCAGTGACTGCTAAAATCACACACATGCAAAACAAACAAACAAAAAACAAACAAAATAACAAAAAAACAAAAAAAAAAAAAAGAAAAACACCATAATCTGAATCTGATCACCCTTCTAAAACAACAGGCATTGGGGAGGCAGAAGGGGGAGCAGAGGAGCACACTGAAGGACTACAAAAATTCTACAAGTCAAATGACCCAGTTACTTCCACAAATAAATTGCATTAGGAAGAAAGAGATGGAGATCACTTATAAAACTAAAGGACAAATCAGCCAATTACAATATACAGACCTTATTGCATCCCAATTTGAACTATCAATTTAAAAAGAAAAAAAAATAAGAAAAACTATCATTTAAATTTTATTATAATAAAGAATCACAGAATTGCAGTTATGTTAAAAATAGCCCTCATCTTTTTAGAAATATGCACTAAAATGTTTATAGATGGACTTAAATGATGTCTGGGATTTTCTTCAAAATAATCTGAGCAGGACAATAGGAGTATACAGAAAAGAAGATTGGAAATGAGTTGATAATTAGTGAAATGGGGTGATGGCTACTAAGGACTCATTTTGTTATTTTCTCCCCTCTATTTCCTTCTAGAATTTATACCAAAGATGCACAGATAAAGATATGAAAATATTAGCTTTCAAGGCTACTTATTGAAGCATTTGTATGGCAGAAGAACATAAATACCAAAATATCTATTAGCAGGAGACTGCTTTTGTAAATTAGGTTACAACCAAGCAGTGGAGCTCTCTGCAGCTGTAAAAAGTGATCAGAGTACCAGAATCTCTAATACTTTTTACTCATTGAATCTGTCAACTCTTTGAAAAGCCAACCCAAAAAGACAGGAATGTGCAAGGAAGACCTGAGCATTCCCAAAATTGGGAACAACATGTCCAAAGGACTACAGTTCTGAAAGAGGGTGATGTGGAAGGGGACTAGCTCATATCTGGCTGGTTGGAGGCGACACGAACAACAGGGACAGAAGTTTGGCAAAGTAACAGGTGACCTCACCATGAGTCACTGTGAGAATATGACAGCATTTTATTCTATGGATATAAGTACAATCCAACAGAAATAAAAATTATACATGTGGCTTCTCTTTTAAGTTTTATAGTAACTGTACTAAACAGTGAATTTTAATCCATTTTGCTTAATCAAGTCAAAATATCAAATACGTAATATAAAAAGTGAGAAATTGTGCTTGTTTCTGTAAATTTTCATAATGTGCCTTTTATGTTTACAGCACTTTCTTCATTTATACTATTTCAAATGCTCTATAGCTCCATGAAGCCTGTAGCTATTACATTGGACAACAGAGCTGTAGATCCTTAGGATATGAAAATTTTAGGATTTATCTGCTTTTTCATTCTCTTAGCAAATCTACTCCATGTTGACTTTTACTACCATGATTCCCAATCCAGATCTATCCCTAACATATTTCCTCAACTCCAAGACTGTATTTCCAACTATCTACTGTACCTTGCTATCTAAGTTTATCTCACAATTCTGTCCCAAACTGAGTACATTATCTGCCTCCTTCACTTCTATATCTCACTATAATTACTATTTCCTTGTTCCTCTTCCCTCTACTCAGTCCTTCTTTGTCACTTAATCAGATAAAAGATTTTAATAATTCTACTTCAAAACCTCTCAGATATTCTACAACTTCTGTGGTTCAAATGTACGTCAAATCGTGACTGACCTCATTCTAACTAATTCTTCATGTCCTTCCCAGCCATCATTTGGTCCCCCTCCCAATACATCCATTATCCATTATCTCAGAGGAATGTCTGCATGAAAAAAAATTAATAATATATAATGAAAACTAAACATCTCCCTGTGGCCTACAGGTAAAACTGAAAAATACACTATCTTGTGAAGTTCTCAATGCTTAAATTATATTAAATTATATAAATGCTCCTTTATTGTGTTTTATTAAGAAGGAAGGAAATAATTTTTATCTATAATGCCAACTAAAGCATATTTCTACAAGTAATGTGATAAAAAAAAAAGTTGACAGTATTGTTAACAAAAGCTGAAATGTAAGTGTAAATTGACCAGCTCCTTCAAAATAAACCATCTAGTTCCCTGATAAGAGGAAGTTATTTCCAGAAAATTGATTAGAATAAAACAATATAGTGTATCAGCAAATAAAGAACCTGTATCTGTCCCAGTGACAGGACTGGCTGCTGACGGTGAATGCAATCGTTAGGTAAAGGTACTTGAATGGGCAGCTCTGGGTGAATTACTGTAACAAGGAGAGGAAGGGCAGGATTTATGCGTAGCATGCACAGCTGGAAGTCAGGTAGGCACAAGGACTAATACATAACTGAAAACCGACTGCCTTATTCTGTTTCACTGAGACTGCCAGCTGAGATACATTATATGACACCACTACGCAGAGCCAAATCATTCATCAAGCTGTTTTAAAGCTCAGCATACCACCTGTCCACGGACCAGATTCATTTAAAAAAATAAAAGTTTCCCTAGGCCCATAACAAAAGTGAAGATACTTCCTTCAGAGAGAACAAAAGTTATGACATCCTTAGCCAACAAAACATACCACAATCCCTGCAAGAATACGTGACAAAAAAGAGAAATTAAAAAAGTGTGTCATTTAGCTTGTCTGGATGGTGATGCAAGACAACTAAAAAGTGGTCACCTAACACATCACAAAGTAAGAAAGTGTAGTTTTTAGCAATGTCAAATTTTAGAATACGTTGTAAAGATCTACAATTTCAGTGAAACACTTTATCCCTTCATTATAAATCTCCACATTCTTGTTTCATATGGTTATTAGATCACAGGAGAAATAAAACAATTCATCTTCAAAATATTTTATGTCTATATATCTAAAACCTTTTGTAGCAGTATTAATATTATCTTTAAACATTTTTATTCTTTTGAACATTCTTAACCATTATGAAATTCTGGGGACAGGGTTATTTTTACTTCTAGTGATAGACTCCGCCATCCAACTGAACTCAAGAGAGAGAAAAAAAAACATGAACAGTTTTGTAAAAGTCTGTCAAACAGGATTGAAAAAAATGGGGCTAATTTGGTTCACTCGAGCCTATTTTTCTTTTCTTGAAGCTCCTCACTAAATATCTTTCACAGCAATCACTGAAGGCTATCGTTCTTGTGACAGTTGACAACTGATTGGGTAAGAGTATTATTGGGAATCCTCAGATTGTGGGAGAAGGCTGGACTATATGCAGTCACTAAGGAAGAAGGCTTGGACTTTAATATTAAAGACGGAGGAAGATTAAAGACATTTGGATTATAGACCTATGTTAACCTTTACTATGGAAGATGAGTTAAAATAATGAAATCTAATGTTATCAACCTAGATAAACAACAAAAACATGTTTAGTGAAAAAAAATCAAGATATATACTGATATGTGAAAGCATGGTTACATTTATATGAATGTTTAAAGACACAGAGCAACACATCCTATTTCTATAGCTTCAGTATATATAGTAAAAATGCAAATACTCAGATGAAACAGAATGATCTACAACTCTCAGAAAAGTGTTTCACTTGGTGGGGCTAGGAAAATTAAAATTCTAATTAATATTTCCATGGGGCTATGAAGGGAGGAGAAGCATGTGATAAAAAGGAAGAGGGAGGGAAAAAGTGAGAGAAATTCAGGGAGTGGGTCCTGAGGGTCAAAATAAGGATTAGCTACTAAACCACAACCCAATAGAAGATCTTGTTTCTCCCTCAATCTTAAGTGTGCAAAGTAATTGGAAACATAACCACCAAACTCAAGGTAGTGATGAATATTCATACTCCTTAGGTATACTAGACTGTATTATTCCATTGTTCATGTTGACAGACACAGGTCTATGAGTACTCGGATTCCCTAAACTTTGTAGTAGTAATGTCTATTTATCATTCCTTTTGAGAAAATATATGACTATCCTTCAGACATCCCTTATATATGACCTCAGAAAAGGAAATACTCTACCAAAATGGTTACGGGTAGGCAACACTGTGAACAGGCAGTGTTCATCCTTATAAATGGGGATCCAGTTAAGTGGTGAATCAACTATTTTAAATATCAACTGTACACCCAGCAGGGTAGGTGTTGTAGGACCATAAGGATAAATATTTTTTTAAGTTTTCTGCTAATAAACAATTTCACATAATATCAACATCCGATGAAGATTCTCCTTGATCACAATGGGACAAGACAAAAATAATAATGTTCTGACATCATGCCTCAAGAGACAAAACAAGACATTGTGCAACCACAGAAAACATTAAGCATGCTCCTCTCCTTTCTTAAGTGTGACTACTATTTCTCCAGTAATAATTGTAACCCTGCTTCTTTCCTCTGGTCTCCTAAGGATTTTTTATGTAAAATATAATCAATTTTAAAAAATAACTAAAGCATTAAAATCAATCACTGAATTTTTCCTTCTTCCTAATAGTATCCAAATTTTTCCTGCAATTTCCTTGAAGCTTTCCTCCAAATCATCATTTGTTACCATGGTATGTGGTCTCCCTTGCTTCATCAAACTAATTTTGTTGGATAAAAAAAAAAAAGTCTTTTCTTTGCTGGAGAAAATAATCTAACAACACACAAACACACAAAGAGACAGACATACACACATAGAGACCGAAAGAGAAAGCAAACATACTAAGCAGAATAATGGAATATCTTTACATCATGAAAAATTGTACCTAATTATGTATCATACATCTGCGTACAGAAAAAAGTTAACATAGCAAGCCTGAGGCTGTCATCTTTAGAAAAGCTTGCTTGCAAGGTTGGCTCTTGACTGGTGTCCAGGAACTTAGATTTTGTAACAGCTCCTAATAAGATGGGTTTTATGTGCCTAGACCATTTGTATACACTGTGATGGATGGTGAACAACTACTTTCTTTCTGGGATTCTAGAATGTTGTCACATTCTAGGACTTTATCGATCTCCAATAAAAATCTGTCTCTAAGTATCAAATGCGCTTCTGTGGGAAGAAACATCTAACACAAATGGCAGCGTTCTTTGTTAGAGAGGGTGTGCTGTGTGACTCCTGATAGGAGACAGAGAACATAGGCAGTAAGAATAAGGATTCACCCAGATGAACTGATTTCTCATGCTGATCTGGGTATATAGTTTTAATGTATCACTGTGATAAATCTTAATCATGAGTACAACAATATGCTGAATCCTGTAAGTCCTTCCAGAGAATCACCAAATATGGGAATGGGCTTGGGAACTCAAGCAACAACTTGGATAATAATCTTGAGTAAAAAGCTATGGTGATAAATAATCCAATTTACTACTCTCATAAATAGTAGTGCAACTTTAAGTCTACCAATAAAACAAAATCACAGACATTTTCAAGAGTTATGAAGGAAATTATGAGTAAGTTAAAGCTTTGCTAGTTTCTTCTGTATCTTTCATTTGTTTATCTGAAGACAGGGATTCAAGTAAAAATGACTACTGTGTAGTTGTGACAATAGTCAAGCATGGAAAAGCCACTGAAGTTAATTCTTTCCTATAAGCAGATGTAGCAAAACATATTGAACAATATTCTATAACTTCTGGTAGTTTTGGAAGCAAAGGAAAAAAACATGAGTGAAAAATTGAAATATGTCGTGAGGTGTAAGGAAACATATTTAAAAAGAATACTGAATTAAGTGGTCTTTTCTCTCTTCCAGGTAGTATGGGCTTGGAAAAAGTCTTTTTTTTTTTAATTCAGGAAGACTCATAGATGAATGGTTAGGGAGAAGAAAGTATATTAAAGAACAAATCATATCATTTGAGAAGTAATACAGGAAATCTAATAGACCTGAGGTGGAACTAAAGGGTGACATATACACACTTCCCAAACCCAGTTTAGAAACCCTATTCCTACACTATTTAAAATACCTTCTTGAGTTTCTTAGCATACTGCTGACAATTCAGCTAATTTTCATTTTTAACCAACATCCTCTGAACATTATTAAAAGGTCTGTCCTTGAAGTTGTACCAAAAAAAAAAAATTATTTGAGTTAAAAAATTTAAAACCCTCTTTTGAAGACAATTAACGATTTGTTTGGAAACACATTTAGATATTGCATACTGGTTTATGGTAATGAGAAATGCATGAGAAGCTGGATTTTAGCTGTAAGTCACCCTATCACAGTCTCTCCTTACCAGAGAGAAGGATCTCTGCTGCTCTGATACATTTCCCAAGTACTTTCCATAAAAACGTTAGTTATGTAAGAAAACATTATAACTAGTTTGGGGATTGTTTTCCTGGAAGAGACATCATACCACAGACTGCATCTTGATAAATGGATATTTTCAGCAAAATATAACTATACTTTATGCTATAATGAGTGGAAAAGCAGCAATTTCCACTCTGTTGGTCAGAGAGAGAGTGGCTGTCTTTTAAAATTTGTTTAAGTATTAGATCTGCAAGCTGAGATAATCCGAGCCCGCTTCACCATGGTGATACCATCATCAACACATTAAGTGATGATTACCTCTCAGACATTTTTATCTGTGAATTGGTATCTACTTCTTCAGAGACTACCCTTGAACATTCAATACTGAATATTATACCCAACAAGACACAAAAGTTCTTTTCTTCTACAAGAATGACAACTCATTTAAACTTGAGGCAAGAATTAGGATTGAACAGCATGTCGACATGTTTCTCAGAACCAGAATGAATTCATGGTAATAGTTACAGCTCTTCTTTTGTTATTCCTTGGTAATCATCATGGATTTCTAGTTTCAATCATAATCTTTACAAGAAACAATTCTTTAAATATCACTTAACGTAATATAGACGCAGACTCAATAAATACAAATTGGGATAAAAACCCATAAATGTTAGTGCTTGTAAGTATGATGAAGTGGGATAATAGCTTTCTTAGTAGACTCTTAAAAGCAGCTCAAATGACTCATACTGAAACTACTGATTTGTCAAGCCCCACAGAATACAGTATCCTAATTCTTCTTGCATGCTGATAATGGGATAACAAAACGGTCTAAATAGAAATGTAAAAATAAATTTTTTAGATGTAATGTTTATCATCATCACTATTATTTGTTTGGTTGCCAATCTCATTTACCTATCTATGTAGTTACTAATGTAAGAGGGTAAAAAAGCAAATAGGATAATGTGGCTGCATGTGAAGTCACTGCTCTTACACCACCCTACCATAAGAATTATCTGACGCACATGGTGGTTTCATATTAAAGAATTTTTGGAGCACGGCAAGTTATAAGTTCATTAACAAATTAGAGCTATCAAGTTCTCAGAGATATGCCATATGATAAATGGATTCACTGTGGATGGAGTAAGTGAACTTTTAAATGGATTAAATGGATTAAATGGAAATGGATTAAATGGATTAAAGGAACTTTTAATCTAAGGAATAAAAATCGTTCACCAATAGCAATACAATGTAAAATAAAAATATAGAAAAGGCATTTTTGCTTGAGGGGTTCAAAAAAAATGTAAGAATAAAGTGATAAAATAGAAATTCAAAATATACCAAAGTTGTCATGTCGCAGCAGCATCAGGCAAAGGGAACAATGTGCAAACAAGTGAGAAAATATTGATCAACCTTAGGGAATACTTATTAACACTGTTGAACTTAAGTACAGGGTTCATGGAAATGATCACAAGGAGATGCTTGAAAACTAACCCTTGTTTTCCAGAAGAAAGGATTTGGACATGTTATTGTAGGTAAGGGGGATTCATTAGAAGTAAGACATAATTTGGGTATTTGGGGATATACGGAGTTTGAGGTAATTAATGATGGGCTTTCCAGAGAAATATGCTCTGTGTTATAAGAAAAGCCACTCAGAACAACAAATAGACTGAATGGAGGGTAAAGATAACTATTTGAGAATCACCTATAAAAGGGCCATGTGCTACTATTTTGGATTTATATTTTCAAAGAACTTCAGAACTGTATGAACTCATCAAAGAGTAGAAATACAGAAATTAAGACATCAAATTGTTTAGAGAAGACACTTATTCAAATAAAGAAGAGAGGTTAGAATTTAGTGTTTTCCCAGAGCTACATTTTGGACCATATGCTACCTCTTCAGGCACTTGTCTGCTATAAGATCTATGCTCCCAAATTAATTTACATGAAAATGCTTTATTGAATTTGATTTGGGGGAGAAATGTGTGCTTTACAATTTATGTCAAACATCTGGCTTAAATTTTCAGGAATTCCCTTAATTGTAGCACATTATAAGGTACTTTACCCTGAAATTAATAGCTATTTCATGCCTTTGGAGATTTGCTAAATTTTTCCCAAAATAGTTTTTGCTAAACACTCCTTATTGCTCAATTACTCTTGACTCCACAGATTACTCTTCACATATGTCTTCTATTTTGTGCTCATTCTATGGGATGAGAATGTGGCTCTTGCCTTTTAGTGTGGCAGTGATATAAGGAATACTTTTTTTTTCCTAACGTTGTTCTTCCCACAATATTGGTTAAGTTTTATTCTCTTATCATCACTGATCTATTGATCAGCACTTGTCTTTGTTGTTGTTATTGTTAATATTCTCATCTCCATTGTGCCCGCAGAGAGAGTTTAAGTATCCAGGGTAACACTGCTTGGTAACAAGGTAACCCTGTATTTTTCGAATGAACATTAGTAACACAATTTCTTAATCCAAGCCCTCTAACAAACAGAGCCAGTATGCACCAATCCTGTGTGATGCAAACTCAAGGCAACAAAAATAACTTAAATTGAGAAGTGAGGGAGGACAGGAGGGGGAAAGCACATGTAAAGTGGCATAATCTCAAAGTTGGCAACAGTTTCCCAAGAAAACACAGGAAGCTGTCTGATCTAGGAAGTGTCCAGAGATGCATTTGGAATTACTGTTGGTCACGTCTTCTATGCACGTATTTTTTTGTTTGTTTGTTTTTCCAATTATTTTAAGGAAAGATGTGCTAAAATTTCCCACAATAAATATGTATTGGTGCACTTATTTTAGTTCTGTCAGTTTTGTCTCTACTGTATTTGAAGCCATATTATTGTTGCATATGAAGTTAAAATTGTTAAACATTCCTAGAGAATTGAGTCTTTTCTCACTAGGAAATATCCACCCTAATCTAGTCATCCTTGGGGTCTGAAGGCAACCTCAAGTGCTGACCTTCTCTTTCTGGGCTGGTCTTCTTTCTCTCCTGAAACTTGGCCCTACAACAGTAGCTCTCAATGCCCTTAAGAATTTGGTTGGGGGAAGGGGGGGTGGGGACATGGAGAAAACCTGAATGGCTCAGTCAGTTAAGTGGCCAACTCTTGATTCCAGCTCAGGTCATGATCTTATGGTTTGTGAGATTCAGCCCTATGTGGGGCTCCATGCTGACGGTGCGGAGCCTGCTTGGGATTTTCTCTCTCCCACTCTCTCTCTCTGCCCGAACCCTGTTCATGCTCACTCTCACATGTGCTCTCTCTCAAAATAAAGAAATAAACATTTTTTTAAAAAGAGAATTTTTTTTACTATTTTGTCCAGAAGCTCTACATGTCCTTCGGAGCAGCTTTGGTTGACAACAACTCAGTCCACCATTTCTAGAAATGGAAATTGTTAAATAGACTCAATTCCTATTCTACCAAAAGCTAAGAGACCAACTTTAAAAATCATTCAATTTTAGGGTTTTGAGAAGAATAGAGCATTTAGACCTCTTAGAGCTATAGAACAAACCAAAGAGTACAAAAATAGTTTTTTTTTAATCTAAGCGCCACAATTTAATTTCTTGAAATTTTATATTTGAGTATTACATGCCTAAAAATATTTTTAAACTATCCAAGATCTCAATTTCTTAGATTCTGATTCTATGGCATATATTTAAATTTATTATCCCTCTAAAAGAAAATGAGTCCTAGAAAACCAATATACAAGGTTAAAACGGTCTAATCAAAGCTTTCTGATTTATCCCACTTCCTTAGAAGGGAGTGAATCATTTCTTAAATGAATGTTATCATCTCATTGAAAATCTCTAGATTTTTATTTTATCAGGTACCTGTGAAAATAAACATAACTTCCCTTAATGCATGTATTAAATATTAAAGTGAAGAAAAGTAACAGACTGCCACATATACTTGGAAAAACAATTCTCAGCCATCTCAGGAGTTAGCTTATGTTCCTACAAATTTTATTAAGTACTTACATGAATGCACAAGGTCAGAGAGGTAAAATGTAAGTTTCTGGGCCATTAAACCCTATACCTCCTCACTAGATCACAATTAGAGAAACACCTGTGCTAAACAGTGGGGCTGTACCACTGTGAAATTGTGTATTCAAATGCTTCATCATTTCATAGGACTCCAGTCTAGCCATAGAAGTCGAGCTTTTGACACAAACACTTCCCATCGCCTGGAATATTACTATAATTGTTGGCCTTCCATTAATTTGAACAACTAAGACTGCCAATAGATTACAGTTATCAGCATGAAGAATTTGGAAGTTTCATTATAGAACAAAAAAACAGAATTAAATTACTTTTTAAAAATATTAAACCTATTGTGTAGTAATAAGGTATAAAACATAAAAAGATTCTGTTACCTAAGAAATGTGCATATCAATGGTTTTATTTTTATAAGCAAACAGTGTCACAGACACGAAAGGCTAATAAGACACTATCTAATAAAACCAATGTACAGGCTAATAAAAGACAACTAATTTCTCCCCTTAGTTCTTCTATAAAGAAAAATTTATCAATACATCTCTATACTTACATCTTCCAAGTGAAGAAAATTTTTAAGTGATTTAAAAAAATCAAATAAATATTAATAAAAATTGAGAAATATGTGCAGTCTAACACAGAGGTCTAACACAGAGCTCTAACTACAACAGTAAATTAGATAAAACAGCAAAGGGATCACTATTTTCATAATACATTAATCCTAGCAATTTTACGTGCTCTATCAAGACCACTAGCAATAGGCAAATATCTACAAATCCAGAGCATTAGAACTCCACAAAGTCACAGTGAGGCAGTGCAATTCAAACATAGATATGCATGCACACATACACATACAGACAAACATTAAGAACATAACTTCCAATGTTGGGGATCCAAAAACTGGTATAGCAGTAATAGTGTCTTTGATGAATAAAAATGGAGAAATATTAAACATAATTTCTCCATCAGAGGATACAGTGACAAACTATGGTTATAGACTTCAAGCATGTAGCTTGCTTAAATAAAACCCACATAATTTTGAAACCGAAAGCTTAATTGTTAAAAATGCAATGATCATTAAACACTGATGGGGGAGTTACATCACCTTGACAACACATTCCTGACTTTGCTCCCCTCACAAGAAGAACAACTACTCAAGAACGAAACACCAAGAGAATTCTACAGCATGGGGTGAGACTGAAGTACCCCTTGCAACACAGAGAACAAGAGACTGCATTAAAAAGCTAAGACAAATGGCTATACATTAACTACATTGCCTCCAATCACCCCCACCATCAGACTAGGGCAGCACCACATAGAGATGTCTCCCTGAACTTTCATTCCTCCAGTGAGAAAAGAAACCCAAGGGGACAACTAGCACCCACCTCCAGCATTATGGGTTGCTTTGTAGGGGCCCCTACTCTAATACTGCAACACAGGGACTGCAAAGGAATCTGTAAAACCCAGCCACTGGAAATCTGACTGTAACCGAAAAAGGGGGAGGGGCTTGCAACAACCAGCATATGGATCTTGGCAGACCCATTTCACACGTGCAGTGCCCAGGTAGTAATCCCAACCAGTGGTTTCACTCTTCTGCAAAACTAAGTAAGGGGCTCACTCAGACCAGACAATTTGGCTGGGTGTAAATCTGCCCAATTCAGATCCTCAAAAGAGGAATGAGCCCAAAAGCCCAGTGTGCTCTTGCAAGCTCATGCACTCTACCTGCCACATAGAGTGTCTTCTGGCCCTATCTGACATCAAAGCCTGGTGATAACTCCTGGAATCAGTGCAACCCAGGGGTTCTAGAGCCAAAAGGGGGACAGAGCTGATCACACCCAGAGCAAAGACAGTTCCTGGCATGAGGCATTCCCATGCTATGCACAGGCAGGGGAATTAACTCACAGCTAAGGCTGAAGGCAATTCCTGGTCCCTCCCAACTGGAAGTCATTTTGGGGAACAGTAGCCCAGAATAGACCCTCCTTATCCCACCCAGACAAGGGAGCTAAGACATAACCCCACCTGCTGTGAACAGTGTCTTCCAGGCCCATTTGACCAGAAAGGCTGGCAACAACTCCTAGAGGCAGTGGCAGCTCAGTGCACTAGAGCTTCAAAGCAGGCAAGCAGAGCTGAGAATTTGCAGAACAAATCCAGTGGCCTTATTTATTCAAGGAACTCAGGGTGTGGGTCAGTTTCAATTAAGACTACAAACAAAGAGCTTTACTATCTTTAGAGCTATACCTCCCACTATACTCAGGCAAGAAATATGATTTATAACCCCACTTACCACTAAACACAGCCTTCAGGCTGTCCTTTCAGAGAATGTAACTACAGCACCTGGGAAACTGCAAAGTCTATTCAACATCCTGATGTACAGTGTCCCTTAAACAGATCTCTGGCCCTTGTTTACCCCACCTGCATAGAAAAACTGTCAGTCTCACCTGACCAGGGAATTCAGGGAATACTCAAGACTTACCTCCAAAAAAACAAAAACAACAAAAATGAAAACAAAAACAAAAAACAACTAAACAATATTAGGAAAGCAATGCATAAACAAATGAGAAGTTTGACAAGGAAGTTGCAACCATCTAAAAACGGAAATCCTACATTAAGAAACATAGTAACTAAAGAATTCAATAGAAATTTTCAAAAATAAACTTGATCATGAATTTAAAAAACATCAGCAACCTGGAGTATAAGACATTAAGTATTATATAATCAAAGAAGCAAAAAGAAGAGTTAAAAAAATGAAAAGAAGCCTATGGGAATTATGGAACATCATAAAAAGAAATAATATTCACATTATGGAAATTCCAGAAGGGAAAGTTACTAAAAGTATAATTAAAGCAGTGATGGATGAAAACTTCCCAAACCTGGGGAGACAAATGAACATCCAGACCCATGATTCCCAAAGGAACCCCAAAGAGGGCTACCCTGAGATCCATTATAATTAAGTGGTCAAAAGTCAGAGAATTTTAAGAAAAACAAAGAAGTTACATGAAGAGAAAATTGTCACTATAGGCAAATTTCTCAACAGGAAAGAACTGGAAGTATTCAAAATATTGAAATAAAATCACTGCAGTCACAAATTCTATACCCAGCAAAGCTGTACTTCAGAAACAAAGGAAGGATAAAAGCTCTTCCAAACAAATTCATTACTTGAATGAATTCATTACTACCAACCCACCTTAGAAACGAACTTAACAGACACATACAGAACATTCTATTCAACAGAATACACATCCTTAACAAGCACAAATGGAACGTTTCATACAATAGACTATATGATAGGCCACAAAACAAATCTTAAATTCAAGACAATTAAAATCACACCAAGTATCTTCTGAGATCACAATGGCATGAAACTAGAAATCGAGAAGAGGAAACCTGTGAAATCCAGGAACACATGGAAAATAAACAACACACTCTTGAGCAACTAATAGATTAAGAAAAAATTAAAAAGGAAATAAAGTTTCTTGAGACAAAAATAAAGGGGGTGGGGAGAATATACCAGAACTTGCAACACAGCAAAAGCAGTTCCAGGAGGGAAGCTCATAGCTATAAACACCTACATTAAGAAGCAAGATCCTAGACAACATAACTCTAGGCCTTCAGAAACTAAAAAAAGAACAAACTAAGCCCCAAGTTAGAAGGAAACAATAAATAATGGAACAGAAATAAATGAAACAGAACAGAAAAGTAGAAAAGATTAACCAGACTAAGAGTTGGTTCTTTGAAAAGATAAACAGAATCAACAAACCCTTAGCTAGACTAACCAAAGAAAAAAATAGGAAGGATCCAAATCAACAAAATTATAATTAAAGCCAAAGACATTATAGCTGACACCACAGACATTCAGAGGATGATAGAAGAGTACTATAAACAATATGCTAAAAGACTGAACAACTTAGAAGAAATGGAAAAATTCTTAGGAACATATAATTTACCAAGAATGAATCAGGAAAGAATAGAAATTCTAAACATACCAATTCCTAGTAAGGAGATTCAATCAGTAACCAAAAGTCTCCCACATGTCTTCTCTGGTGAATTTGACCAAATACTGAAATAAGAATTAACACCAATCCTTCTCAAACCCTTAAAATTAAAAAGCAGTCAATACTGCCAAACTCATTTTATAAGGTTAGCGTTATCCTGATACCAAAACCAGGAAAGGAAACAAACAAGCAAACAAACAAAAACAAAACCAAAACTACTGGCCAATATCCCTGGCGAATATAGATGCAAAAATTCTCAATAAAATACTAGCAAACAGAATTCAGCAGCACATTCAAAGGATCATTCTCCATGATCAAGCAGAATTTATCCCTGGGCTGCAAAGATGGTTAAATATATGCAAAATCAATGTGGTATGACATGTTAACAGAATAGAAGAAAAGAATCACATATATTTCAATAGATGCAGAAAAACATTTAACAAAACTGAACATCCATTCACGATGAATCATTCATAGAAAAACCTACAGACTGCAAACCTAAAGACATAGAATCCTAAAGACAGCATTCTTCACAGAGCTAGAACAAACAATCCTGAAATTTGTATGGAACCGGAAAAGACCCTAAATAGCCAAAGCAATCTTGAAAAAGAAAACCAAAGCAGGAGGCATCACAATCCCAGACTTAAAGTTATACTACAAAGCTGCAATCATCAAGACAGTATGGTACTGGCACAAAAACAGACACTCAGATCAGTGGAACAGAATAGAGAACCTAGAAATGGACCCACAAGTGTATGGCCATCTAATCTTTGACAAAGCAGGAAAGAATGTCCAATGGAATAAAGACAGTCTCTTCAGCAAATGGTGCTGGGGAAACTGGACAGCAACATGCAGAAAATGAACCTGGACCACTTTCTTACACCATACACAAAAATAAACGCAAAATGGATGAAAGACCTAAAGGTAAGACAGGAAGCCATTAAAATCCTCAAGGAGAAAGTAAGCAAAAACCTCTTTGACTTCAGCCACAGCAACTTCTTACTCAACACATCTCTGGAGGCAAATAAGATGGAAATAAGAACAAAAATGACTATTGGGACCTCATCAAAATAAAAACTTCTGCACAGTGAAGGAAGCAATCAGCAACACTACAAGGCAACCTGTGGAATGAGAGAAGATATTTGCAAATGACATACCAGATAAGGTTAATCCACAATCTATAAAGAACTTATCAAACTCAACACCCACAAAACAAATAATCCAGTGAAGAAATGGGCAAAGGCCATGAATAGATACTTCTCTAAGGAAGACATCCAGATGGCCAACACACGAAAAAATGCTCAACATCACTCATCATCAGGGAAATACAAATCAAAACCACCATGAGATACCACCTTACACCTGTCAAAATGGCTAACATTAACAACTCAGGCAACAACAGATGTTGGTGATGATGCGGAGAAAAAGGATCTCTTTTGCATTGTTGGTGGGAATGCAAGCTGGTGCAACCACTCTGGAAAACAGTATGGAGGTTCCTCAAAACACTAAAAATAGAACTACCCTATGACCCAGCAATTGCACTACTAGGCATTTATCCATGGGATACAGGTGTGCTGTTTTGAAGGGACACATGCACCCCCATGTTTATAGCAGCACTATCAACAATAACCAAAGTATGGAAAGAGTCCAATGTCCATCGATGGACGAATGGATAAAGAAGATGTGGTATATATGTATACAAGGGGGTATTACTTGGCAATCAAAAAGAATGAAATCTTTCCATTTGCAACTACATGGATGGAACTGGAGGGTATTATGCTAAGTGAAATTAGTTAGAAAAAGACAAAAATCATATGACTTCACTCATATGAGGACTTTAAGAGACAAAACAGATGAACATAAGGGAAGGGAAGCAAAAATAATATAAAAACAGGGAGGGAAACAAAACATAAGAGAATCTTAAATATAGAGAACAAACAGAGGGTTGCTGGAGGGATTGTAGAAGGGGGATAAGCTAAATTGATAAGGGGCATTAAGGAATCACTCCTGAAATCATTGTTGCACTATATGCTAACTAACTTGGTTGTAAATTAAAAAATAAAATTTAGGAAAAAAAATAATTACATTAAAATCTTGTTTAAAATGATGCTGCTCAAATCATTGGATCAAGTTTTTAAAAATATATATAATACTTTGCGAATTAAAAAAAAATCATAAAGACTCAATAAAAAAAACTGATCTAATTAATCAATTTAGTAAAGTCATAGCACACAAATAAACATAGAAAAATTACTATTTTTATACACAAACAAATTCCCCAAAAGAGAAATAAATCCCACTTACAGTAAAAAAGCAAAATACTTAGGAATAAACTTAAATAATGAGGTAAAAAAAATCTCTACTCTGAAAATTATAAGACATTAAAGACATCCAGGAAGACACAAATAAATGAGAAGGTATCCTGTGTTCATGGATTGGAAGAAATGACATTGTTAAAATGTCAATACTACCAAAAGCCATCACCAAAGTCAAGAGACAACCTAAGGAATGAGACAAACATGATTGCAAGTCATATATCTGATAAAGGGTTAATATCTAAAATATATAAAGAACTCATCTAACTCAACAGCCAAAAAAATAAATAAGTTTAGCAATGAGCAAAGGACCTGAATAGGTATTTGTCCAAAGAAGACATAAAAAAAGCCAAAAAGCAAATAAAAAGATGCTCAACATCACTAGTCATTAGGAAAATGCAAACCAAATCCATAATGAGCTATTACCTTATGCCCATTAAAAAGGTCATCATTAAAAGAATAAGGAAACAAATGTTGGTATATGTATCAAGAAAAGCAAACCCTTGTGCATTGTTAGTAGAATCGCAAATTGGTACAACCACTAAGGAAAACAGTATGGAGGATCTTCAAAATATTAAAAGTGAAACTACTATATGAATTACAAATTCCACTTCTGGAAATGTATCTGAAAGAAATGAAAACACTAACTCAAAAAGGTATCAGCACGTCCATGTTCATAGCAACATTATTTACAATAGCCAAGACATGAAAACAATGTCCATCAATGAATGAATGGATAAAGTTGGAATACACACACACACACACACACACACACACACACACACACAGGAGTATTATTCAGTCATTTAAAAAAAAGAAAATGGCATCATTTGTGACAACATGGATGAAACCTGAAGGCATAATACTAAGTGAAATAAGTCATTCAGGTAAAGACAAATATTCTATGATCTCACTTATATATGCAATCTTTAAAAAAAAAAAGGTCATAGAAAAAGAGATCAGACTGTTGGTTACTAGAGGCAAAGGGTGAGGGGTGGGAACTGAAATGAGCTGGCTAAAAGGTACAAACTTCCAGTTATTAGATCAATAAGTACTTGGGATATAATAACATGATGACTATAGCACACACTGCTGTAGGCTATATAGGAAAGCTGTTGAGAGTATACCCCATGAGTTCTCACCACAGATTTTTTTTTCTTTTTAACTTTATCTGTATGTGAAGATGGTTAGCTGAATCATTAAGTAATTATTTCACAATGTATGTAAATCAAACCATCATCTTGTATACTGATATATATCAATTATGTCCAAGTGAAACTGGAAAAAAAAAGAAAGAGGAAGACACATCAGGGATATATATACACAGAAAAAAGGCCATGTGAGGACATAGTGAGAAGATGGCTGTCTATAAACCAAAGAGAGAGGCCTCAGGAGAAACCAAACACTGATGGCATGTTGATCTTCCAGCCTCAAGGAACAATGAGAAAGTAATTTTCTGTCATTTAAGCCAAAATAAACGACAATAACCAAGTAAATAATAACTGTTGGCTGTCTTTAACTGTTGTCAGAGGCAAGGGTGGAGATTGGGGAGTGCTAAAGCAGCAGCTCAGAATAGGGCAAGAGACAGCAAGCCTGAAAAAATAATCAGGCAGCTGGTCAAATTTCAAAACAGTAACATTAAAAGCAAATCAATTATGTAGAGGAAGATTAATATTCTATATCAACAATTTCTTCTACATATTTAAGACTGAGTAGACCAAAACAGCCAGAGATTAGTTTTTATCTTACTCCTCACCTTTCTTTGACTCTTCCTCCTGTCTTATAGCATCATTTTCCAATGTCCCTGATGAATGGATTTAATAAGAAATTCCAGTAGTATATAAACACATGATATAATTTTCCTCATTGATGCAAGTCCACATTGTACCTTTTTATCTTATGCAACATGCCATTCCTTTTCAACCAATTATTTTTCTGCATTTTCCTACTAAGTCATCAGTGTAGAAAAGCTAGTTCTAAAAAGGATATATGTTGCCACTCCCAGAGAAATGTACATTTACATAGCAAAATACAAATATTTGCATTTTAATCCAAATGATTAATCTATTGTGATGTGATTTCAGATACAGAAACATGTTGTTAAGTAGAATCTTATGTGACTTTTGCCTGGTCCACAGATGCGTATTATTGGGGCCAACATATCTCTTCGAAATTATGGATCTGCATCTTTTCCTTATCTTTTTTTATGTTTTAAAAGTCACACATATTTGTGAAATATCTTGATGAATTCTTGAAAAATTGGTGATAAAATCCTTGTACTTTCTGCAAGATGCTATTTCTATCTCTCATTACTCTTCCAAGAAAGAAACATCTGTTGTTGCTCATTATCATTTTCTCCTCATTTCCTTATAGCCTTTATGTATTTTGAAAGTATCCTGGATTATGTTACTACATTTTTCTAATATTCTTCATAGAACTGAATAAAACTTGCTCAAAAACCATGCAGAACTGAACCATCAACTGTTCAGAGACAAATAACAATGAGCTTACCATTTGTCCCTCATATCATTATTTATAATTTGCTGTAGTTTTTGAAGCCACTTTACAGAAATTATGCCTTAATTTGGGAAACTAAAAATTAATTTCTTCTCTGACCTAGAGCTTTGGTCACTTTTTACCCAGTTTTATCTCAAGTTCTGTGATTTTCATTCTTGAGAGAAGCAATAGGATTAACTCCTATTAGTAAAGACAACATCATTAAATTTTTAACATGTCATTCTTAGGAAGGATGTATGCTAAAGAGCTGAAATTTATTTTTTACAAAAGTAAAAGAGAGTGAATTCCAGAAAATGTGACATTAAAACGGCAGAGTAGGAGAACACTAAATTCACCTTGCCCCATGGATAGATACAACTAGATAACCACCACATCAATATAAATAACCAAGAAAAAGACCCAAAGACAGAACAGATGTTCCACAGCTAAATGTAGAGAAGAGGCCATAGTCAAGAAGGTAAGAAGGGAACCAAATGAACCTGCAAAACTATCCCCGGGTGAGAGGGGCACAAGTGTGGAGAGACAAGAGGAACAGGCACACATACACGCATAAGAAAGCTGAATCCCCCTAACATTTGGCTTTGAAAAACGGGGCGGGGGCTGGGAGAGGAGGCTAACAATCACTGGAGTTTAACACCTGAACTTAAAAATCAGGGGTCTTGGCTCTGTGGGAGTGGGTAAGGTAAAGTCCCCACCGTTAAAAACATGGCATGCCAAACAGCCCCATTTAGATATGGCACAGAGGTAGCAATTTGAAAAATGCCTGGGATAATACAGGAGAATTATTTACTAATCTCGTTGTGCTGGAGGGGCAGGGATCATTGGGAGATCTCTCAAAGAACAAAAGAACTGGCAGGCACCACATTCCCTCCCCCTACCAACCCACCCCAGCCTAGATACACAGATACCTGCAGGAACTAGCTCAGCACCAACACTCTCCACCTAGCTTGCTAACAGTATGCCCAGCACTCCCTCCCACATGCACATCTGCAGATCCCTTCCCTCCAACCTGGCAGGCCTGAGTGGCAGTTTTCCCAGGTGGCTGCAAATCCCCTCCTGCAGGGAACCAGCAGAGACCTTGCTGGTACTAAATGTGCTGTAACTGGATACACCACCCCCACATTCTTCAGTGGACCTGCAACCTCCAATAATGCCCTATGCTGGAGCCTATCCAAAGTGGTGCCACAAGCCTGCAGGTGCCCCCATCACTTCTAAGTGACTCTGCCTTGGGAAGAGGAGAAACAGCAGTCCCACAGCCCCCTCAGCAGTTAACTAGGGCAGACATCTAATCTAAGTGCAGGTCCCACACACCAACTAAATGCTCCTAAGGGAGCAACACAGGGAAAGCATCCTGCAGTTCAGTGCTACTGTATCTCTGGCAAATGCGTGGTCTGGCTCAATGTAAGCCCAAGGAAACCTGACTGGTCCGCTAACAGAGACCAAATTCTGCACATAACAAAGAGAACCATTACAGACAACTGGATTGAAGGTAAACGGGGCTCAGCCACAAGAGCAGGGTAAATACAACACACGTAGGAGACACCCATAAAGTGCCAGGTTCTGGTGAACAGGAGGCATTACACTGCAAGGCACTATAGGACCTCTTCTTCATAAGGCCACTACATTCAAGAGCAGGAGACATAGCTGACTTTCTTAAAACACAGAAACAAAGAGTTAAACATGAGACAGGGAAAAAAAATGGAAAAAAAGAAGAAAATACAGCAAGAGAGCTAAAGGAAACAGGTAAGAAATATGCCTGATAGAGAATTTAAAGTAATGGTCATAAAGATACTCACTAGACCTGACAACAGCAGAGGGCCTCAGTGAGACCCCCAACAAACAGATAGAAAATATAAATAGGAACAAGCCAGCGATGAAGAACTCAATAACTGAAATTAAAAGTACACTAGGTAAAATAGTAGACTAAAGGAAGCAGAAGAACAGATCAGTGACCTGGAGGACAGAGAAATGGAAAGCAATAAAGCTGAACAGGAGAAAGAAATATTAATAAATGAAAAATGACTAAGGGAACACAGCAACACCATCAAATATAATAACACTTCCATTATAGGGATCCCAAATGGAAAAGATTGAGGAAATGGGCAGAAAAATTATTTGAAGAAATAATAGCTGAAAACTTCCCTAATCCAGGGAAGACAACAAACAACCAGATCCAGGCGGTATAGTGAGACCCCAATATTTTCAACCTATGGAGGTCCAGACTGAGACATATGGTAATTTAAAGGGCAAAAAGTAGTCTGAGAAATTTAAAAACAGCAAAAGGAAAAAAAGCACTTAAGTACAAGGGAAACCCCACCAGACCATCAACTGCTTTCCAGTACAAAATTTGCAGGCAAAAACGGAATGGCATGATATACTAAAATTGCCAAAATATAAAAACCTGCAGCCAAGAATACACTATCCAACAAGGCTATCATTCAGAATGGAAGAAGAGATAAAGAGTTTCCAAAAAAAAAAAAAGGTAGAGGCATTCATTACCACAAAACCAACTCTACAAAAAAATGTTAAAGGGGACTCTGAGTGAAAAGGAAAGACCATAAGCAAGAGTAAGTACGAATCACAAAAGCAGTAAAAAATAAGTATAATTATAAAAAATCAGTCAACATATTGTCAATATACAAGGGTCTAAAGTATGACACCAAATACCTAAAACATGGGGGGGGGGGGGGGGAGAGGAGTAAAGAATAGATTCAAACTTAAGTGACCATCAGCCTAATACAGACTGCTATATGCATAAGATGTTATATATGAATCTAATAATAACCACAAATGAAAAACCAATAACCAATAGGCAAAAAAAAGTGAAGAAAAAGGAATCCAAGTACATCACTAAAGAAAGCCAGCAACCAGAAGAAAAAGAAATGAACAGAGAAGAGCTAGAAAAAAAACACCATAAAACAAGTAACAAAATGGAACCACTTACCTATCAATAATACTTTGAATGTAAATGGACTAAACTTTCCAATCAAAAGATATAGGGTGATGGATGATAAAATAACAAGAGCCATCTGTATGCTGCATACAAAAGATTATTTCAAAACTAAAAGACACATGCAGATGAAAGTTAGGAAATGAAGGGGCGCCTGGGTGGCGCAGTCGGTTAAGCGTCCGACTTCAGCCAGGTCACGATCTCACGGTCCGTGAGTTCGAGCCCCGCGTCAGGCTCTGGGCTGATGGCTCAGAGCCTGGAGCCTGTTTCCGATTCTGTGTCTCCCTCTCTCTCTGTCCCTCCCCCGTTCATGCTCTGTCTCTCTCTGTCCCAAAAATAAATAAACGTTGAAAAAAAAAAAAAATTTTAAAAAAAAAGAAAGTTAGGAAATGAAGAAAAATTTACCCTGCAAACTTTAAAACCAACACTGTAACAAGAGATAAGGGCACTACATAATCAAAAAAATAATAATCCAACAAAAGGATACAAAAATTGTAAATATTTATGCATCAAACACAGGAACACCCAAATACATACAAGCATAAGGGGAGTAATCAATAGGAGTACATTAATAGTAGGGGACCTTAACACTCCACTTACATCAATGGATAAATCATCCAAACAGAAAATTAACAATGAAACAGTGGCTTTCAATGACATACTGAACCAGATGTATCTAACAGATATATCTAAAACATTCCATCCTAAAAGAGAATAGACATTCTTTTCAAGTGCACATGGAACACTCTCCAAACTTGATTACATATTAAGCCACAAACAAGTCTCAATAAATTCAGTAAGACTGAAGTAATACCATGCATCTTTTCCAACCACAATGCTATGAAACTAGAAATCAACCTTAAGAAAAAATCTGAAAAGAACGTAAATACATTAAGGTTGAATAACATGCTACTAAACAATGAATGTGTCAACCAAGAAATCAGAGAGGTGATCAAAAAATACATGTAGACAAATGAAAACACAATGGTACAAAATTTGAGGAATGCACGGAAAGATATTCTAAGAAAGATGTTTATAGCAATACAGATCTACCTCAGGAAGCAAGAGAAATCTCAAATGAACAACGTTACCTTACACCTAAGGGAGCAAGAAAAAGAACAGACCAAACCCAAAACCAGTAGAATAAAGAAAATAATAAAACAGTATTAATGACACCAGGAGTTGGTTTTTAAAAATATCAACAAAATTGATAAGCCTTTACACAGGAAGAAAGAAAGAGAGAGAAAGGAAGAAAGACAGAAGGAGAAAGAAAAAGGCAGGCTAGTTTCAAAACTAAGTAATAAATGAAAGAAGAGAAATAACAACCAACACCACAGAAATACAGAAGACTACAAGAGAGTATGAAAAATTATATGCCAACAAACTTGACTACCTAGAAAAAATGAATAAATTCCTGGAAATATATAACCTACAAAAACTTACACAGGAATAGAAAAATTGAACAGACCGATTACCAGCAATGAAATTGAATCAATAATCAAAAACCTCCCAAAAAACAAAAGACCAAGACCAGGTGAATTCCAAACACTTAAAGAAGAGTTAATATTTATTCTTCTTAAACTATCCCAAAAAATAGTAGAGGAAGGAAAACTTTCAAATTCATTTTATGAGAATAGCATTACCCTGATATCAAAACCAGATAAACACACTACAAAAAAAAAAAAATTATGGCCAATATCTCTGATGAACATGGATGCAAAAATCCTCAGCAAAATATTAGCAAACCAAATCCAGCAATACACTAAAAAGATCATTCACAATTTATCAAGCAGGATTCATTTCTGGGATACAAGGGTGGATCAATATTTACAAATCATTCAATACATCACATCAACAAGAGAAAGAATAAAAATTTTATGATCATTTAAATATATGCAAAAACAGGTATTTGACAATGTACAACATTCATTTATGACAAAATAAAGTTTGTTGTCAACAAAATAGAGAACATACCTCAACATAATGAAGGCTATATGTGAAAATCCACAAATAACATCATATTTAATGAAGTGAAACAAAGCTTTCCCCCTAAGGAGCAAAACAAGGATGTCCACTCTTGCTACTTTTATTCAACATAGTACTTGAAGTTCTAGCCACAGCAATAAGAAATAAAAAGCATCTAAATTTCTAAGAAAGAAGTAAAATTGTCACCACTTGCAAATGACATGATAATATATAGAGAGAGAAAATCCTACAGACTCCACCCAAAAAACAGTCACATGAATGATTTCAGTAAGGTCACAGCATACAAAACCAACAGAATTCTGTTGCACTTCTACACACTAATAATGAAATATCAGAGAGAGATATTAATAGAAGAATCCCATTTACAATTGCACAAAAAAGAATAAAGTACCGAGTAATAAACTTAACCAAAAAGGCGAAAAATTTGTCTTCCAAAAAACTATAAAACATTGATGAACAAAATAGAGGACAACACACAAAAAAAATGGGAAAATAGTTCATGGATTGGAAGACTCAATATTGTTCAAATGTCCACACTACCTGAAGCAATCTACAGATTTAATGCAATCCTTATCAAAATACTGAACAATTTTTTTTTTACAGAACTAGAATAACCCTAAAATTTGTATGAAACCACCAAAGACCCTGAATAGGCAAAGCAACTTTGAAAAAGAAAAAACAAAACTAGAGGTATCACAACCCCAGATTCCAAGATATACTACAAATTGTAGTAATAAAATCAGCATGTCACTGGCACAAAAACAGACATGTACATCAATAAAACACAATAGAGAGACAAGAAGTAAACTCACAATTACATGGCCAATTAATCTTTGACAAAGGAGGCAAGAATATGGAATGGGAAAAGATAGTTTCTTCAAAAAACGGTGTTGGGAAAACTGGAGAGCTACATGCAAAAGAATAAGACTAGAACACTTTCATATACCATACACAAAAGTAAACTCAAAATGGATTAAACAACTAAATGTGTGAGACCTGAAACCTTAACAATCGTAGAATAGAACACAGGCAGTAATTTCTCTGACACTGACCATAGAAACATTCTTCTAGGCATGTCTCCTGATGCAAGGGAAACAAAAGCAAAATATAAACCACTGGGAATACATCAAAAAAACAAAAACAAAAAACCTTCTGCATTGTGAAGGAAACAAAACTGAAAGACAACCTACTGAGTGAGAAAAGATATTTGCAAATGACATATCCAATAAAGGGTTAGTAGCCAACATACATAAAGAACCTAAATATCTTGACACCCAAAAAATACATATTTCAATTAAAAATAGGCAGAAGACACGAACAGACATTTCTCCATAGACGACATCCAGATGGCCAACAGACACATAAAAAGATGCTCAACATCACTAATAATCAAGGAAATGCAAATAAACACAACAATATCACCTCCTGGCTAAATGGCTAAAATCGAAAACACAAGAAACAACCAAGCATTGGTAAGGATGAGGGAAAGGAACCCTCATGCACTATTGGTGGGAATGCATATTGGTGCAGCCACAGTGGAAAATAGTATGCAGGGTTCCTCAAAAAGTTAAAAAATAGAATTATCATATGATCCAGTCATCATGCTATTGGGTATTTACCCAAAAAATATGAAAACACGAATTCAGAAAGATATATGCTCCCCTATGTTTACTGCATCATTATTTACAATAGCCAAATTATGGAAGTAACCCAAGTGTCTTTCGATTGATGAATGGATAAAGAAGACACACACACACACACACACACACACACACACACACACACAGGAATATTACTCATCCATAAAAAAATGAGATCCTGCTATATTCAACAATATGGATAGATCTAGAAGACATAACACTAAGTGAAATAAGTCAGTCAGAGAAAGGCAAATACCATATGAATTCACTCACTTGAAATTTACAACAAACAAAAGAGACACACAGACTCTTAATTATAGAGAACAAACTGATGGTTCCCAGAGGAGAGGTTGGTGGGGTTAGGGTGAATGGGTAAAGAGGATTAAGAGTAGACTTATAATGAATAATGTATAGAATTTTTCAGTCACTACATTGTGCACCTAAAACTAATCTAACACTTAACTATACTGGAATAAAATAAAAATAAAATTTAAAAAAACTTTATGTCTACTGTTGGCTATCAGCTATATACATCTTTGTTTTGAGTGTCTTATTTAGGCCCTGGAGATTAAAATTCCTAAAGCATTAATCTAATTTTCTCCTACATTTGCACAGTATTTTAGTGGATTCCTATTGCCCAACATTTAAGAATCTTTGCCTCTTAGGCTCAACATATTTACCCAAACATATCTTCCACCATTTCTCTCAAATCAATTACTAGATCATCTGTTATGAACTATATTGCTTTTATATTCAGTTGTATTTTTTAATTAAAATTTACACACCATAAAATGCAGGTAGTATACACAATTTATCAATTTTTGATATTTGTATACATCCAAGACATCACTGCTTCAGTCAAGATATAGAATATTTCCACCACCCCATAAATTTCTATCAGGCTCCTATCTAGTCAGTCCTCACCTTCCAGAGGCACCTATTGTTCTGGTCCACATATCCATCACCAGTTCTGCAAATATCATATTTTATATGTTATGTATTATATATCAGTATTGCCTATTCTTAAATTTCCTATAAAAGGAATCATTTGATACATACTCTTAGCATCTGGTTTCTTCTGCTTATCAAGGTTTGTGAGATAGATCTATGTTGTCTCATGGTTTCTAGTTCAGTCTTTTTAATTACTGAATTATATTCTCTTATATAAATTTAAAACCATCTATTATTTATCAATTCCTGTATTGGACAGAAATTTGCGTTGTTCCCAAGTTAGGTCTTTTCTTTAATAAGGCTACTACGAATATGTCAGTTTCATACACACTTTTGTCCCATATTATTCTCAAAATAAAATGTTTTATCTCACAATACCCTTAAAGTTAACTTTAAGTTTGCCTTTCCTGACTACCCTCGAACTCAGTGAGGTCTTTCTTGGCTTCCTAAATGTATTATGCATACAATTTGTCAACAAGTTATCCCATTATGTTCTGTTTTATTAATCTTTTAGGGTACGTACCCTGTAATTACATACATTTAAAAACCGTCAGGAAAAGCTCAAGTTCTATTTCCCTGCAACCACAACACTTAACATAGAGCCATATAAAAATGTGTTTGTTCAAAACTTTGTGGTGCTCAAGTGGGGTGGAACCATTTGTAGCAGCCATAGATCTCACTGATAACAACTAGAAAACCCAGAGTAAATAAAAAGGTTATATTCTTAAAGGCATCACAGAGCTGTAGAAGCTGTGTATATGTATATGTATGCATATGTATGTATTCCTTCAGGTAGGAGAATCAACCAACTGGACAACACAGAAATTTGGAAATTAATGAGGTATACCTGAAAAGTATAAAGGTAAATCCAAATGAAAATTGTGTGCACAAAATAACATAAAAATTTTATTTGTCCAGGTATAAAATTCTGCAGTAGGGATACACTCTCATAGGTCAACTTAGAATCTGTACCCACTTTTACTGTGAGCACCTCTGCTAGTTCTGGAGGCTGTGAATCTGGACTTGGCACAAGCTGAAGACTACTGCTAGAGGACAGAGATACCAGCAAAGCTTTTGGCAGTTATGCAAGAAAGTGACAAAATTCAAGATTGGATGGCCTCAAACATATGGCTGGTTTCTCTCAAAACACTTGTTTTCCAAATCCTGTGACTGTACAATGCAGAAGGCTAGAAAGACTAAGCCAAAAACTCATAAAAGGCAGACCAGAATTTCCCACCATCTAGCAGTATTGTACAGACTCACAAATGGGAAGAGAACCTGTAATCACAATGCCACAGTTAAAGACTCTAGAAAAAAGTGGTAAACTGTCACAACTTGCACACATGAAGGGTGTAAAGTGAATGGCTCTGAGGAACAGCAAAATTCATCAATTTCTTGGTTCTGAGGATACACAGCCTTACAAAGCTCTCAACCAAAATCCCTAGAGACTCATGCCCTAGAGATGGGTAAAAACTGAGAGACAGGCTGCATCTTATTTAAGAAAACAAAAACAAAAACACAACTGCAAGCCAGCCTCAAATCAGTTCAATACCTAATAAGATAGTCAGCTACCATTCTATCATTGTAACAGTGGAAAATATTCTTTGGGTAGAATAAATTGTCATTTGCATACTATATAGATCTTTATTCCGAATGTCCAATACTAAATCAAAGATTATTAGCCATGCTGAGATAAAAATCACATGACAAATAACCAAGAGAAATAAAGACAAGAGAAGAAAATCCATACAAGGTACTTATATATTTGCTATCAACAATTTTAAGTTAACTATAACTTGTTAAGGAAAAAGAAATTATGGAAAAAACATGAAAAGATGAAAAATTTTACTAGAAAATGTGAATCTTTAAGAACCAAATGGATAGAATAGCACTAAAAAATACACTTGAATGTAAAAACTCAATGGATAGCTATAAAAATGAGATACACCAAGAAAAGATTAAAATGGAGTGGATTAATGAAATTGAAGGGAGGCCCATACAAATTGTTCAAGCCAAAGAGACAAAAGAAAGAAACTGGTAAGATATGTATTGAACATAGTCAAAATGCTTAAATGTATAGCATATGAGGTTTGGAATGCTAAGTAGAAAAGAGAGAGAATGATACAGAAGCAATTTTTAAAATAAGAGCTGGAAATGTTCCAAAACTGATGGAAGCTATCAATGCACAAATTCAAGTTCTGCAATCCTAAACCAGATACATATAGAGAAAACCACACATAAATGAATCAAAATTTTCTGAAACTCAAATACAAAGTGAAACTCCCAGAAAGCATCAAGAAAAAAGGTGTGAAAGCCAGAGCACAATGAAACCTCTTTGAAATTCTGAAAGAAACTAGATGCCAACAAAGACTTCTGTACCCAGATAAATATTCTTTAAAAGCAACAAGAAACCATTTTTAGCAAGCAAAAACTGAAAACATTCATTACTATATAACTTACACTGAAAATATACTAGGGTGGGGAGCCTGGGTGGCTCAGTCAGTGGAGCCTGTGACTTGGCTCAGGTCATGAGCTCACAATTCTTGGGTTCAAACCCTGAGTCAGGCTCTGAGCTAACAGCTCAGAGCCTGGAGCCTGCTTCAGATTCTGTGTCTCACTTGTTCTCTACCCCTCCCCCACTCACACTCTCTCTCTCTTTCTCTCTCTCTCTCAAAAATAAACAGTGTACACACACACACACACACACGTATGTATTTCTTCAGGTAGGAGAATCAACCAACTGGAAAACATGGAAGTTTGGAAATTAATGAAGTATACCTGAAAAGTATAAAGGTAAAGGCATAAAGGTAAATCCAAATGAAAATTGTGTGCACAAAATAACATAAAAATGGCCTATAGAGTTTAAAATATATCTAAAATTAAAAAACATGACAAGACAGTAACACATAAGGTTGGAAGTTGGTTGAAAGATGACAAAGTTGTCTTTATACTTTCAAATCAAGATTTAATACACATACACAAATCTTAGGTATAAAGTTCCATAAATACTTATATATGTATGTACACATGCAATCATTACCCCATTCCAAATATAAAAATTTCCGGCATGACAAAAATGTTCCCTCATGTCCCTCCCACTATTCAGACTTCCATCATAATACATTAATTCTAGAACCCATTCTGGAACTTTATATGAATAATATCAAACAGTGTGTACCCTTTTGTCTGGCTCATTTTATTCATCATTATGTCTGTGATATTCATCCATGTTGTCTGCATAATGTTGTCTACATGCATGTTTTCTATCTTTTATAATCACAGGAGGCATTCTATTATGTAATATTCTGCAATTTATTCATTCATCCTCCTGTTGATGAACATGTTGTTTCCAGTTGGAGGCTATTATGAATAAAACTACTAAAATCATTTGTCTTTTGATAAACATATGTCTTAGTTTCTGTGATATAGACAGAAGAATAGAATTGTTAGATCAGGGGCGCCTGGGTGGCTCAGTCAGTTAGGCGGCCGACTTCGGCTCAGGTCACGATCTCGTGGTCTGTGAGTTCGAGCCCCACGTCGGGCTCTGTGCTGACAGCTCAGAGCCTGGAGCCTGTTTCAGATTCTGTGTCTCCCTCTCTCTGACCCTCCCCCGTTCATGCTCTGTCTCTCTCTGTCTCAAAAATAAATAAACGTTAAAAAAAATTTAAAAAAAAAGAATTGTTAGATCATAAACTGATGTAAACATAGCTTTACTGAATATAACCTTAGAGTTTTCCAAAATGGTTATATCAAATTATCCTACTATCAGCAATGTAATTCTAATTGTTCCCCATCTTCACCAAAACATGATACACCCAGTCTTTTTTTTTTTAATATTTAGTTTGAGAGAGCGAGCATGTGTGCATGCACAGGGGAGGGGCAGAGAGAGACAGAGAGAGAATCCCAAGCAGGCTCTACATGTCAGTGCAGAGCCCAACCCACAAAACGTGAAATTATGACCTGAGCTGAAATCAAGAGTCAGATGCTTAACCGACTGAGCCACCCAGGCACCCCCATCAGTATTTTTTAATTTTATGTACTTTGAGAAGTTATACAGTGTTATTTCATTACGGTTTCAATTGTGTTTTCTTCTTGAATAATGATACTAAGTATCTTTGTTTATTGGCCATTTGAATTGGTTCTTTTGGAGTACCTGTTCAAGATTTTCCCCATTTTTAGCTAAGTTGTATTTGTCTTATTAATTTTTAGAATGTATACATTTATATAATCTACATAAGGATCCTTTATGGAATGTATGTATTGTAAATATTCTCAGGCAGGCTACAGCTTGCCAAAACTCCCCGAGGAGCTTGATCTCCATAATAAATGAGACTAAATATCCTGCCAATAATATAAGTGAGGCCTGGGGGTCTGATTTAAAGAAATAAAGTAAAATGTATGCTTACTACATATGAGCTTAGTACACACTGACTCATTCATTGAACACAATGCTTATGAAATGCTAACAAGGACCAGGTAAGTAATATAACAGAAATGAACTGAGTAAAAGAGAACAAATAGCTACTGAGATCCAGCTGCAGACTTAGGGATGCAACTGGGAGTGATGAACACACCAGTAAAATGAAAAGCACAAACCCATTTAAGTTGAGCCACCACTATCACGGTGTAGGCAGTGGTTGACAAGCCATGAATGCCCAATTTTCTGCTTTTTTTCTGCATAATGTAGAAACACAGATTACTTACCAAGCCTGTATTTTTAATGCTGGAAACCAATTCAAATGTACACTTTATAATCCAACACCATGAAAAACATCAAAAAAAAAAAAAATTACTTGTCTGTGAGTCGTACCTTACCAATGAGCCTCAAGTTTACAACCCCTGATTTAATATATATTGAGGTTTACGTTTTGTTTCTGCCCCTTCCCTGCTCACACTCTGTCTGTCTCTCTCTCTCTCTCAAAAATAAACATTAAATAAATTTTAAAAAGAAACAAAGTGTAAAGATGGGGGCGCCTGGGTGGCTCAGTTGGTTAAGCATCTGACTTCACTTCAGGTCATGATCTCGTGGTTCCTGAATTTGAGCCCCACATCAGGCTCTGTGCTAATAGCTCAGCGTTTGGAGCCTGCTTCAGATTCTGTGTGTGTCTCTCTCTCTGCCCCTCCCCTGCTTGCATGCTGTCTCCTCTCCCTCAAAAATAAATAAACATTTTAAAAAAATATTTTAAAAAGTATAATAATGAATGGTATCTCATCTTTTACTTTTCTATTTCAATGTGATCAAAATGAGAAAGCACAGAGTACAAGAAGTAAATAGGGGAACCTGGGTGGCTCAGTCAGGCATCTGACTCTTGATTTCGGCTCAGGTCATGATCTCATGGTTTGTGGGATTGAGCCCTGTGTTAGGCCCTGTGCTGAGAGCACAGAGCCTGCTTGGGATTCAATCTCGCCCTCTTTCTCTGCCCCTCCCCTGCTTATGCTGTCTCCCTCTCTTTCTCAAAATAAATACATAAACATTAAACAAATAGAGGTAAATATATTTCATGGTTGAGGTAAAATGCAAACGGGAAAAAACTAATCTGGTGCCCTCTACCACTTTTCCTTTTAGGTAAGCCCAGCTACTGCTTTTATTCCTTTCTCCTCCTCCTCAGTAATGATCATATAGTAATAATATTTACATGAATAGCAATACTGACAGTAACAATAGGAACTACAAATACTGGGTACTTACTCTGTTCTAGGCAATGTTTTAAGGACATTATGTGCATTATATCAGTGCACCCTTAAAAGGTAAGTACTATTATCTTCATTTTGCAGATGAAGAAACTGAACCTTAGAGAGTATGTATCTTGGGCCCAGGGTCACAGAACTAGTAAGTGTTGAATCTGGTCCTCCAATACAGGCCTGACTCCAAAATCCATGCTTTCAGCCAGTGTAGGACACCAGGGCATTTTGCCTAGAAGATGCATACTCCTTTGCTTCTAGTAGTTAGAACTTTAACTCCATGATTCTTACCTAAAGGTACACCTCAGAACCCTCCATATTGACTCCTAAATATGACAGTCAGCCTTTTCCTCATTTACATACTGTTACCTTGGAATTTCAGTTCCAAGATGACAATGAGTGGGTAAAGAAGGATTTGTCAAGAAAACTACATGTAAGAATTCTAGCTAAGATGTATCAACCCCACCCTTGAACATGTGCCTTACAAATACATTCCTTTTCGACTCTCTGCTCCAAACTTTGATGGTAGAAGATACCAAATGGCCTTCAGCTGAAAATGTCCTCCCAATTACATACTGAACCTCCAAAGGACAATTAAGATTTTGTTCCTATGAGGGGAGGTCTTTTTTGGACCTCAACTGAGAACCTGTAGGTCTTTTTCTAATATAGGAAGACATTTTAAAAATGTTAAATAGGAGAGCCCAATTGCTCTTAATTTACCAAGTATATTTTCTCTTTGCACCATTTTTGTTCCTACACAGTTGGGGATTCTTGACTGACTAAAAAAAAAAATTCTTTATCTGTGAGATAAAAGATATTCCTATTATTCATACAGACCGAAGGCAATAGAAAAAGTAAAGCATAATGACAGAATACATAGTGATACATTGTTGTGCCTTATCAAAAGAAAAAGAGGGAATTTAATATGATTTTCTTTGTCTGATCTCCAGACCCAGAAATATTTGCTGGTGGGAGGAAAGAAGTTATATCCCATGGTTCCACTCAAAGAAATCTATGTCAATGCAAGCTGAAAAATAAAGTCTGGTATACCTGCTGCTACAGTTGACCTCTGACCTTTCCAGATCTTGTGGACCACTTTTCTTCATTCTTTCACCTCTTTATGGCCATTTAAATAAGACCTGATTGTAATATTTCTAGCTTTTATAGCTAAAGAAAGCAATAAAAGCAACAAAGTTTTATTAGCAGCTCATCAGCTGGAATACCTGCCCTAAATCTAGTTTTCAGGAATAAAAAAAAATAAAAGATTTCTGTAATTCTGAGCTCTCACTCTGTCTTTTCCACACATTAACACATTACATGCACCTGGAAAATTCCAGCTTTGCTCAAGGAGCCCCTTTGTCTCTGGAGGCATCATAGGCTGAAGAGGAGATCTCCTCTCTGTTGGACGTATACCTTGATATTTAAATGAAAAGAGAACCTAGAATTTACACTTTCATGACCGTGTTAATTTGTTGAATAGATTTTCTGGCAACCTAAGCACACTCTATTGCTCTCCAATGAATTGTACAGCAGCCTTAGATTTTCCCAAGCTTCTTTGTGCCTTTGAATATTAACAAAACCAAAGTTCCTGACTCACCTATTGTACCTGATCTAAGCAATCAGACAACCACCAAGGGCCTTCTCTAATACTCTGAGGGCATCATACAAAGGCACACCACCCATCCTATTTTTTAACCTTCCCAGGAAATCCTGAGTGCCAGGTCCACTGCTTCTCCCTTTTCCACAGTACATCACTGCTCCCGCCAATGCTCTTCTACATACCATTCTTGAAAGCCTTGCACCCTCACAATCTCAAATAATTCCAATTTTCATACAAAAGTAAACAGACTACTCATTTCTCTCTCTCAGAAACAGTTTGTCATACGAGTATCTACACTGCCTACTCTCTTAATTCGGCTACATTCTCTCATGAAATCTGTCTTGTCAGCTTGTGCTGGAAAGGAGGGGCTCAGAAATCAGAGCTGGGAAAACAAACTAGACTAGCCTTCCCCATCGTTCTTTGCCATCCATCCCTTGCCTTTTTGCAGGTACTGAGGGTACATTTTCCTAGAAAAGTCATCCCTGGAAAGGCAATCTACTCCTACCAAAAGACATCTGCGATCCTCTTAATCAGCACATTATTAGACATGCTAAATAGGTCTGAATCTCCATTATGACTCAACTGCAACCTCTACTACCCAACACCAGCACAGTGAGGTATAATTGTACTGATGGAACATGCATCAATCCACTCCTCTTACCATGCCACCCCACCCCCATGCTTCAACCACATGACACTACTTACAGATTTGAGTATTTTAAGTTCTTACTAAAAGCACATCTCTCTTTAAACTTTACCAAAGTCTGAGTTTTACATTGATTGTAAGAACTCGATTGTATTACCTAGTCTTACTTAGATTACTTGTGTAGAAATAGGTTATATTGCGAGTCCCTGGCTGCAACATCCATTTATTATTCATTTCTGCATTCCCCACAATGTCTAACACAGTACCCTGCATTTAATAAGCACCCAAATTAGTATTATTGTTACACAGGTAGTAATCGGGGGTTTACTTTACATGCCAAGTATCTTCCTAATGGTAACACCACTTTCCTACTTCTGGTTTCTGATAGGGCTATATACAACATAAATGTGACCAGAATTTATTCAGATATTATAATGACCTAACTCTAGATCTGCCTATGTGTCTATGTTATTGGTATGTAACAATGTGAATACAGGTTTAAGTGATTTCTCAAAAGCAGGCCAAAGATTCTTCAAGATACTATCCTTCCTATAAAAACCTATTAAAAACAACTAACACTGAAATGTTTAAACCATGTTTTCATCTCAGAGCATGCTCTTACTTTTAATGTACTTCATTTTTTGTCCTTTATACATTAACATTGCCAGGTTCACCATAGGCCTATTTCCTTATTATCCTCTTTATTCTACATTCTCTATTACAATGGCTAGTTTCTGTACAATAAGACCTTGATTCTTGGTTTATCTCTAGCTTGATTTCCATTTCACTTTCATCATCTACAAGTAAACAAAGCTATATAGACTCATTCTGTAGCAGGATGATTTACTGAAAATTTTATGCGGCACAGTGATCTCATTGAGAAACTAATGGTGGCTTCTTGTCTTGGTAGTAAATTAATTGTCAATAGTTGAAAATATTCTCTCTCCTTCCTGAGAAAGGAAAGAGTTTTTGATCAGTTATCTAAATCACCAGATAAAAGCATCACCAGAGTTGAGTGACTTGGCCATTGGTTATGAAACATTAGGTTTGAGACAGAGCTAGGCAGGACTGTCTAGTTGGGTATGGCTCCAGGAATTGGGGGCTGGTGGCTAGACATCACCAATATAATTAGATGTCCTCAAAACAGGATAAGAAATGGGAAGGTAATGTTTCCTCATGTGGTAGAGTTTTATACTCCTCAAATGCAGGGCCCGGAGGTAGCAGGGCTTCAAGTGGAAGACTATATAAAATCCAATGGAGTACTGCTCCCAGGCATGGCACACTTAGAGGTAGGAAGGGCCTCATCTGAGGCCATGTAAATAAAGAGGAAAGCCATCTATCAGCCAAGCACCTCTTGAACCAAAAGCACCTTTGCAGTCTCACCAGTGGACCAATAGCCATATGCCTCTCTCTAATTTTTCTGACCTACAATCCCTGAGTTCCTGGCATAATCTAAAAAATGAATATGGTCGTTCTAAAAAACTTGACATTGGCTCATAAAAGCCCAAACCTATATCTGATGGGATTTTCAAAACTAAGAAATTTAACTTGCTTTCACTTCAATTCTTGTAGAACAATTTTATGTGTTACATTGTATTAGTTCAACAATTCTTAATGGTTGATAAGCATCTAGGTTTCTCGGTGTAAAGCCACTGATACTTTAGTCATTCAAAACTTGCATTCCAGCGTTAAAGTCCATCCAAGGTAACAGAAGGCAAGCATTAGTAGCCCAGACTATTTGCTTCTAAGCTTCAGGAGTCTTATGATGAATTGAGATACACCAGATCGGCATGCAATGGGACGCAATATTATTAACAAGAATTATAAATCAAGTTGAAGATGGCCATCCCATAAAAGTCTAAGAGACAATAGTCCATTCTATCATCAAGGAGATGTCTAATCACAGGTGGAAAAAAAACTGGTAACATCATGGAACTAAGTTTGTGGAAGACCAAAAGGCATCCATTAAGCACAAGTAGTCACAAACCTGATTTAATGCACTATTATTTAACTATTGATTTTGGGATTCTTTACATTTGTCTGAGATAGCATGGATGATTGATCACAAAATGATGCTGAATTACATACCAAACACTTTATGTATCCAGCTCTAAGGGTAATGGCTTAGTGAAATTCCTGACTGCACATTATCATTACGTAGGAAGCCTTTAAAAATTACCAAAGCTTAGGACCTACCCTCAGAGAATGATTTTCAATGGTCTTCGATGGATCAAAGGCATAAGTGTTTTTTTAAAAGTTGCCCAGATGATTCTAACATGTAGCCATGGTAAGAAATGGTAAAAATCACATAATTAGGAAAGTCAAGAGGGTCAAAATGATGCCTTTTCACTGCCAAGAGATGTAAAGTACCTCAAGTTTAACCTACTTGCAAGCTAACAAATTAGCTTGCTAGTTTGATTGATGCTGGCAGAAGATAGTTTCTCCTGGGTCAGAAACACAGCAATAGCAGTAGCAGAGTATCAGAAGTTTTTGCACCAATTCAAGCTCCAATTTCCGTAAAGCAATGCAAAATAGCCAGGTATGCTGCATCATTGGGAAGCAATCCTGACCTTAGCAAATTTGAATTTTTTGGTGGGCAAAGTAGTCCTGCCTTTTGCTCTAGAAGCTGACATTGTCTTCATTATACTAGACAGGTTCAGGGTGATTGTAGTAACCATGCCCTCTACTCCAAAGGATTATGAGAAATACATCCTTATCTTCCAAGGCTATAGTAATGCATCCATCCTTGAGAAGATATGTATGGCAATATGAGAAACCCATAAAGCATGGTCTCCCCAAAATATCCGCACCAAATTACTACACAGTCTTGGCTTCCAGTAAATTTTCCAATAAGTACACTCCTCTGTCGGCCAATCTAATTAATTTCATTGACAGATGATGACACCAAATTCATTAAGTTTGTTTCATACAGCACTTATTTAAGACTCACAACCAGAGCCAATAAATGGGGTGAGACTTGCAGTACACCAGCTGAACAAATTTCCTAAACTATCAAGTGATACTGTAGACAGCCAGGTAGCTTTCTCCTTGTTTTGATATTGACTTTTCACCTCACCTAAGGCATAAATATAACCTTAGTAGGCTGCACTAATGATTACATAGATTCTTCCTTGGCCCACAATAAGTACACCTAGAATAATCCTATCATCCTTAATAACTCTAATGGGTTGAGGCTAACTTGAACATCTTTCAGGTCCAAGGTAGTGTCACTGATTACTTAGCCAAAGACAAAGGTAATTTTCTTCCACCCTTTTAACTGGGCTAATCCTATTGTAGAAATACTAATAAATAATAAGTCAGTTATTCCTCTAAGAAGAACTTCTACCTCTAGAAAATCAGTGTATCTCATGTCAATAGCTACAATTTTACCTTTCCTTCCTATAATCCCTTATGTGCACCCACACCATTATCCAAAGGATCAGTCCAAAAGAAGCAAGAGAATTTTTAATCAAATTTATAGAGACCCATTTTTGTCTGTGTCACTGTTAGAGCTACTGCTCTACCAAGTGCTCATCCATCCTTAACGTCTAGGACCATCTCATGGAACAAGAGAATCCAAGTAATGACTGAATCAGAATTACGTCTAAGTTCCTTAGACTTACTTTTAGCAAGGTCGCCATCCAGGGAGTATACCAACCAGGGTTGCAATAAATCAAAATTCATCTTACACAGATATAGTCAGAACCAGAATTTTGAATTTTCAAAGTAAATCTAAATAAGTGAACACTGTTTTTGCTCTGATCTTATTTAACCCACGAAGCAGTCAAGAGAAGGTAATTTTCTTCTGGGGACAGCCAACATTTAATCAATAAAGTCCATTACTAAGATGTATAGGCCAGGAAAAATTAAAAATGAGAAAGATAATGAGAAATCTTTTTGAGTTTAATTTTGAGGGTGCATTTTGCACTCAATACAAATGCAGATTATAGGGAGTATAGAAGGCCTACCAAAAATCTTACCTATCAACCCATTGTTCAGTGGCTATTGCAAAGAAAGGAGTCCTGCTTTCTGCAAATGGCCTGGAAAGCTGAAAATATGACATGGATACTTTTCAAGATCCATAACAATATGGTCATAGTCAGCTGATGAGATTGAACAGCTATACCATAACCTGAAATGTGTTAACAGCAGTGAGGCTTCAAAGAAAGTCCAAAGAGAGGTCAAAGGTCTGACAGTCAATTTGCCAAAGCAGCAGGAGCCATGCTCTATGCAACAAGGGTTCCCTTGCTGTGAGACAAATGAGTCAGCAATCTGACTATAGTGTATCAGAAACATATAGTCCATACTTGAGCCCAATCTGTCATGATGGATGTGTGGTCCTGTCCAGTATAATGATGGATCTAGACAGCAACAGTGGCAATCTGGATGGTGCAGACTTGATCATAAGCTTGATTCTAGTCAATCTCCTCAAGTAACAGTCTCTTATAATGGACATCTATATGAGGGAGCCAGCCATTCAACCAACAGCTATTATTAGTTTCTATAGTTTGTGGCCCCAAAGAGGAATGTCTTTTATTTGCCAGTCTATAGTTTTTCAAACAGCAGACCAGATAGCAAGAGCTGCAGCATTTTTAAATATACTATTTCCATTTGATAAGGTTTTTTGGGCCCCTCCCACCCTGTTAGTCACTAACTCTACCTGCCCTGGAAAAAGAATATCAGACTTAAGAATCACAAAGTGGAGGGAGAAGCCAAGATGGCAGAACAGCATGGAAGTTTTTTGTGTCTCTCGCATCCATGAAATACAGCCAGACCAACATTAAACCATCCTACACACCTAGAAAACTGATTGGAAGATTAACACAATAATCTGCACAACCTGAACCACAGAATTCAGCAGGTATGCGGCATGGAGAGGTGAACTTGGGGAGCAAGAAGGAGCAGGAATGGAGGTGCTTTTGCAACCTGAGAGAGGACAGACACTGGGGGGGGGGGGTGCAGAGAATATAGGAAAAGCACCCTCCCCAAAAGCAGCTGGAGAGAAAGTGGAAACAGCCGCAGGGACTAAACTAAAAAGGGAGAAAGGAAAAAGGAGAGGGTTTAAATTCCATTAAGACTGTAAACAAGGGGAGTACAAAGTCTGCAACTCTGCAGGTCGATACCTGGCAGTGCTCTGGTAGGAAGGGCAAATCCCCAGGAACAGAGTGGGGTCCAGGACATTCTTGGGCCACACAGGGAAAAGTGCTTACACTGCTGGAAGGACATTTGGTAGACACTGCTGAAACCACCTGGTCCCAGCAGACCCCAGAAAACGGCCGCATTCGCTGGTGCTAGAACAAGGTCGTTGAGGGTGAAGCCTGGTGCCAGATGTGTGTTGTGATTTTCCATAATCCCTGAAACGCTGCTGTTACACTGTCTCGCGAACTTTTTCTGGGGCGGGCTGGCACCTGGCCACAGTCTCAGGGCACCAGCAGCAGTAGGGTCCAGCAAGCGTTCCTGGGTGCAGCTGATATTCGGCCATTGTTCATTCGTCCATTGCTCAGTGAGACCCTCCTGCAGAGGGGCGGAAGGGGTCAAAGCTGCAGTCCTTCAGAGGTAAGGGGTCGGGGAAAACAGGCGCATCTGAGACAAAACTCGGGACAGAGGTTCTGCCTAGGGCCTGGTCACGGAGAGTGAAAAAGCAGGGAGTGGATGAAAGCTGAAGACAGAGGACAGGTGAGTGATTGCTGAACAGGGAGAACAGAGTTCTGATACCAGAGACTGGGTAGCTGGGTGATGCCACTTTCACCACTCCCGTACATGAGAATATACACCTTACTATCACAACAACACTCCACCCCAGTAGGCTAGCAGCACCATCTAGTGGAGAGCAGAGCCGTTACACTGAGCCCCATCCAACTCAGCCAAGCACACTCTTCAAGAACACAAGTCTCACCGCCTGCTTAGTTCATGGACTATAAAGCGCTACATAGTCTAGCTTCTAGGGGAAAACCAAGTAATTTCAGTCCTACTTCAATCTGTTAGCAGGTCCATCTATTCAATTCTCTTTCCTTTTTTTCTCCTTTATACTTCTTTTTCTTGAATACAGAAAGAGAAAAAATGCATTTTTATTTTCAATTTTTATTAAAAATATTTTTAATTTTTATTACTATATTTTTCACTTTTGTGTAATTTTTTTTCAAATTGTATTTTACTTCCATCATTTTATTTTAGTCTACTTCAGTGTATTCACCTTTTCAAATTTTCAAACGACATCCTTTTTTTTCCTCTTTTTCATTTCTTTTCTTTTACTTGAATGCAGAAAGAAAAACTTCATTTTTACTTTCAATTTCTATTAAAAATATTTTTCTTTAATTTTTTACTACATTTCTTGCTTTCTTGTAAATTTTTTCAAATTCTATTTTACTTCCATCATTTTATTTTAGTCTACTACATTGTATTCACTTTTTCAAATTTTCAAACGATTTCCTTTTTTTCATCTTTTTCATTTTTTCTTGAATATAGAAAAAAATTCATATATATTTTTAATCTTTATTAAAAATATTTTTCCTTAATTCTACTATTTTCTTTACTTTTGTGTATATTTTTTCAAATTCTATTTTACTCCCATCATCTCATTTTAGTCTACTTCAGTGTATTCATTTTTTCAAATTCTAAAATGATTTCCTTCTCCCCCCTTTTTTTCTCTAATCTGTCAAACCACTTTCAACACCCATACCAAAACACACCTACGATCTAGCAATCATTATTTCAATTTTTGTGAGTGTGTGTGTTTTTAATTTTTTAGTTTTAACATTTTTTAATTTTAATTTTTCTACTTCATTAATTCCTTTTCTCCCTTCAAAATGACAAAATGAAGGAATTCGCCCCAAAAGAAAAGCACAAAGAAACTACAGCCAGGGATTTAACCAACACAGATACAAGCAAGATGTCTGAACCAGAATTTAGAATCACGATAATAAGAATACTAGCTGGAGTCGAAAATAGATTAGAATCCATTTTTGCAGAGATAAAAGAAGTAAAAAATAGCCAGAATGAAATTAAAAATGCTATAACTGAGCAGCAATGACGGATGGATGCCGTGGCAGCAAGGATGGGTGAGGCAGAACAGAGAATCAGTGATACAGAGGACAAACTTAGAATAATGAAGCAGAAAAAAGACGGAGATTAAGGCAAAAGAGCACGAATTAAGAATTAGAGAAATCAGTGACTCATTAAAAAGGAATAATAACAGAATCATAGGGGTTCCAGAAGAGGAAGAGAGACAAATAGGGGTAGAAGGGTTATGTGAGCAAATCATAGAAGAAAACTTCCCTAACCTGAGGAAAGACACAGACATCAAAATCCAGGAGGCACAGAGGACCCCCATTAGATTCAACAAAAACCGACCATAAACAAGGCATATCATAGTCAAATTCACAAAATACTCAGGCAAGGAGAGAATCATGAAAGCAGCAAGGGAAAAAAAGTCCCTAACCTACAAGGGAAGACAGATCAGGTTTGCAGCAGACCTATCCACAAAAACCCGGCAGTCCGGAAAGGAGTGGCAGGATATAATCAGTGTGCTGAATCAGAAAAAATATGCAGCCGGGGGCGCCTGGGTGGCTCAGTCGGTTAAGCATCCAACTTTAGCTCATGTCATGATCTCACAGTCTGTGAGTTCAAGCCCCTCGTCGGGCTCTGTGCTGACAGCTCAGAGCCTAGAGCCATCTTCAGATTCTGTGTCTCCCTCTCTGTCTGCCCCTCCCCTGCTCATGCTCTGTCTCTGTCTCAAAAATAAATAAAAATATTAACAAAAATTTTAAGAAAAAAAAAGAAAAAATATGCAGCCAAGAATTCTTTATCCAGCAAGGCTGTCATTCAAAATAGAAGGAGAGACAAAAAGTTTCCCAGACAAACAAAAATTAAAGGAGTTTGTGACCACTAAACCAGCCCTGCAAGAAATTTTAAGGGGGACTCTGTGAGGGGAGAAAAGATGAAAAAAAAAAAAAAAAAAAAAAAAAAAAAAAAAATATATATATATATATATATATATATATATATATATATATATAAATAAATACCAAAAGCAACAAAGATTAGAAAAGACCAGAGAACACCACCAGAAACTCCAACTCTACAAGCATCATAATGGCAATGAATTCATATCTTTCAGTACTCACTCTAAATGTCAATGGACTCAATGCCCCAGTCAAAAGACATAGGGTAACATAATGGATAAGAAAACAAGATCCATCTATATGCTGTTTACAAGAGACCCACAGTAGACCTAAAGACACCCTCAGATTGAAAATAAGGGGATGGAGAACCATCTATCATGCTAATGGACAACAAAAGAAAGCTGGAGTAGCCATACTTATATCAGATAATCTAGACTTTAAAATAAAGACTGTATCAAGAGATGCAGAAGGGCATTATATCATAATCAAGGGGTGTATCCCCCAAGGAGACCTAACAACTGAAAACATTTATGCGCCAAACGTGAAGGCACCCAAATATATAAATCAATTAATCACAACATAAAGAAACTCATAGATAGTAATACCATAATAGTAGGAGACTTCAACACCCCACTCACAGCAATGGACAGATCATTTAATCAAAAAATGAACAAGGAAACAATGGCTTTGAATGACACACTGGACCAGATGGACTTCACAGATATATTCAGAACATTTGATCCTAAAGCAGTCGAATATACATTCTTCTCCAGTGCACATGGAACGTTCTCCAGAATAGACCATATACTGGGACACAAATCAGCCCTAATTAAGTACAAAAAGATCAAGATCATACCATGCATAAAATGATAACACCGCAACCAAACCTCTCAGATGCAGCAAAGGTGCTCATAAGAGGAAAGTATATAGCAATCTAGGCTTTCCTAAAGAAGGAAGAAAGATTTCAGATATACAACCTAACCTTACACCTTAAAGAGCTGGAAAAAGAACAGCAAATAAAACCCAAAACCAGCAGAAGACAGGAAATAATAAAGATTAAAGCAGAAATTAATGCTATCGAAACCAAAAAAAAAACAGAACAGATCAATGAAACCAGAGGCTGGTTCTTTCCAAGAACTAACAAAATTGATAAACCACTAGCCAGTTTGATCAAAAAGAAAAAGGACCCAAGTAAATAAAACCAAGAATGAAAGGGGAGAGATCACACCATCACAGCAGATATAAAAACAATAAGAGATTATGAGCAATTACATGTCAATAAAATGGGCAATCTGGAAGGAATGGACAAATTCCTAGAAACATATACACTACCCAAACTGAAACAGGAAGAAATAGAAAATTTGAACAGACCCATAACCAGTAAGGAAATCAAATTAGTAAGAAAAAATCTGCCAAAAAACAAGAGTCCAGGGCCAGATGGCTTTCCAGGGGAATTCTACAAAACATTTAAGGAAGAGTTAACACGTATTCTCTTGAAGCAGTTCCATAAAATAGAAATGGAAGGAAAACTTCCAAACTCTTTCTATGAAGCCAGCATTACCTTGATTCCAAAACCAGACAGAGACCCCACTTAAAAGGAGAACTATAGACCAATTTCCCTGATGAACATGGATGCAAAAATACTCAACAAGATATTAGCCAACCAGATCCAACACTACATTAAAAAAAATTATTCACCACAACCAAGTGGGATTTATAGCTGGGATGCAGGGCTGGTTCAATATCCACAAAACAATTAATGTGATTCATCACATCAATAAAAGAAAGGACAAGAACCAAATGATCCCCTCAATAGATGCAGAGAAAGCATTTGACAAAATACACCATCCTTTCTTGATAAAAACCCTCAAGAAAGTAGGGATAGAAAGAGCATACCTTGAGATCGTAAAAGCCATATATGAACAACCCAACGCTAATATCATCCTCAATGGGGAAAAACCTAGAGCTTTCCCCCTAAGGTCAGGAACAAGACAGGGATGTCCACTCTCACCACTGTTATTCAACATAGTATTGGAAGTCTTAGCCTCTGCAATCAGACAACACAAAGAAATAAAAGGCATCCAAATTGGCCAGGAGGAGGTCAAACTTTCACTCTTCACAGATGACATGATACTCTATATGAAAACCTAAAAGATTACACCAAAAAACTGCTAGAACTGACTCATGAAGGATATAACATCAACGGACAGAAATCGGTTGCATTCGGATACACCAACAATGAAGCGGCAGAAAGAGAAATCAAGGAATAAATCCCATTTACAGTTGCACAAAAAACCATAAAATACCTAGGAATAAATATAACCAAAGAGGTGAAAAATCTATACGCTGAAAACTATAGAAAGCTTATGAAAGAAATTGAAGAAGACACAAAAAAATGGAAAAAGATTCCATACTCCTGGATAGGAAGAACAAACATTGTTAAAATGTTGATACTACCCAAAGCAATCTACATATTCAATGCAATCCCTATCAAAATAACACCAGCATTCTTCACAGAGCTAGAACAAACAATCCTGAAATTTGTATGGAACCAGAAAAGACCCCAAATAGCCAAAGCAATCTTGAAAAAGGAAACCAAAGCAGGAGGCATCACAATCCCAGACTTTAAGCTATACTACAAAGCTGTAATCATCAAAACAGTATGGTACTGGCACAAAAACAGACCCTCAGATCAATGGAACAGAATAGAGAACCCAGAAATGGACCCACAAACGTATGGCCACCTAATCTTTGACAAAGCAGGAAAAAATATCCAATGGAATAAAGACAGTCTCTTCAGCAAGTGGTGCTGGGAAAACTGGACAGTGACATGGAGAAGAATGAACCTGGACCACTTTCTTACACCATACACAAAAATAAACTCAAAATGGATGAAAGACCTCAATGTAAGACAGGAAGCCATCAAAATCTTCGAGGAGAAAGCAGGCAAAAACCTCTTTGATCTTGGCCATGGCAACTTCTTACTTAACATGTCTCTGGAGGCAAGGGAAACAAAAGCAGAAATGAACTATACTGGGAACTCATCAAAATAAAAAGCTTCTGCACAGTGAAGGAAACAATCAGCAACACTACAAGGCAACCAACAGAATGGGAGAAGATATTTGCAAATGACTTATCAGATAAAGGGTTAGGATCCAAAATCTATAAAGGACTTATCAAACTCAACACCCAAAAAACAAATAACCCGGTGAAGAAATGGGCAAAAGACATGAATAGACACTTCTCCAAAGAAGACATCCAGATGGCCAACCAACACATGATAAAATGCTCAACATCACTCATCATCAGGGAAATACAAATGAAAACCACAATGATACTACCTTACACCTGTCAGAATGGCTAACATTAACAATTCAGGCAACAACAGATTTTGGCGAGGATGCGGAGAAAAAGGATCTCTTTTGCATTGTTGGTGGGAATGCAAGCTGGTGCAGCCACTCTGGAAAACAGTATGGAGGTTCCTCAAAAAACTAAAAATAGAACTACCCTATGACCCAGCAATTGCACTACTAGGCATTTATCCACGGGATACAGGTGTGCTGTTTCAAAGGGACACATGCAACCCCATGTTTATAGCAGCACTATCAACAATAGCCAAAGTATGGAAAGAGCCCAAATGTCCATCGATGGAAGAATGGATAAAGAAAATGTGGTAAAAAAAAAAATATATATATATATATATGTGTGTGTGTGTGTGTGTATGTGTGTGTGTATGTATATATACATACACACACACATACACACACACACACACACACACACACACACACACACACACAATGGAGTATTACTCAGCAATCAAAAAGAATGAAATCTTGTTATTTGCAACTACGTGGATGGAACTGGAGGGTATTATGCTAAGTGAAATTAGTCAGAGAAAGACAAAAATCATGTGACTTGACTCATATGAGGACTTTAAGAGACAAAACAGATGAACATAAGGAAGGGAAACAAAAATAATATAAAAACAGGGAGGGGGACAAAACAGAAGAGACTCACCAATATGAAGAATAAACTGAGGGTTACTGGAGGGGTTGTCGGAGGGGGGATGGGCTAAATGGCTAAGGGGCACTAAATAATCTCCTGAAATCATTGTTGCACTATATGCTAATTCGGATGTAAATTTTAAAAAAGAAAAAAATTAAATGAAAAAAATTTTTTAAAAAATCACAAAGTGCCCCAGGCCAGGTGTGAAGTTTCAACAAGAGCCCAGTAAAAAGCCAATAACCAATTTTCCAAAGAGGTTTGACTGTTTGGACTTTAGAGTCCAAAACCCTAATGGGTATCACTGATATAGACTGACTCCTTTTGCCAGAGGTTTCACTAGGCAAAATCATCAGTCAGACACTTGTACCTCAAATGAGTCATTAAAGTTGTGAGAGCTAAAGATGTTAACACTCTCCTGAATATGGCTCTCCCATACTGGGAGAACCCCCACTGGCTATGATGTGATAGGAAAATACAAGTATAAAAACATTAATTCCTACTACTACTTAAGATGCAAAAGACCTAACAACAGTACATTGAATTATACCAATGGGCCTACAAGGTAATATTAGTAACCTTTCTGACTGTGAACACTACCCAAGCCACATAATTTGAATTCAGGAGCCCCTCTCCCACAATCGTAAAACGCTGACTTGGGTGCTTGTATCTAACAGAATTACAGAAGTCTCTTTCCTGCCCAAAGTTTCCCAGCATACTTGGATGACTGCATGTGGCCTTCATTCTCCCACCCTTGAGACCTCAAGACATTGGTCTCTGATATCTGATCACCTCTACTCTTAAAGCAGCTAAGGTCAGAGCAAAGGAAAACATAAGAAACATGAGGTACAGAGGAAGATGGCAACCCCATGCCAAAAAAGCAGGGTTTAGATTTGCTTTCAGCTTTGAGAAGCTGCTCAATCACAGCTCAATAAAGGACCTTCCATGTTTTGGGCCTGTTCAATGGTCTACATGAAACAGCAAGATCGTCACACCTGACACCATTTTTTTTTTTCAGTTTTTCTGTACCCCTTGATGAAGCAACCACAGAAACACTGCTTTCTAGGAAGAACCGCAGGGTTTGCACCCTTGGTTTTGATGGACACAGTGGATTTTGTTTGTTTTTAGGTGGTCCCTCCTATGATTGGGCATCTGCTGCTGCCCTACTGTCATGACATCTTAGTTTTTGCCTGATGTAACTAAAGAAGCGACGTTTCCAGATTGGTGGGACCAACTTCAAAAGTGTATTTATGATTCCTTGGGTGACTTCTCATTTTCCATTTGTTCACCATAGTGAGTATAAATGCAGTTCCAGCTCCAGGACAGCAGGAACCCAAATATAAGTCGTCAATTATTCATCTACTGTTTTCTATAAGAGTTTCTCTTTTTTCAAGGACATTTCTCCAAGAGTACTAAAATTTCCTTTTGGCTTTAGTACCCAGTGCAAAAAGAAATAATAATAACTTTTACTGCAATCTCTGAATGAATATCAGAGTGGCATATTGGACAGCAGGAGGAGTTGAACCATTAGACAGCCAGCTGTTGCATTATTCCTTAACAAGCACTGTATGCCAAAACTAGATTTAGCCCCAGGTGAATTTCTAACCATTTGTCAAGTTTCTGCCCACAGTGGTCACAGATGAACTTTTCACACTCAGTCTAAGCACACATTTCTGTAAATGGTACCTGAAAGGGAGTCAGATTTCAGTGCATCCAAAAAAGTCTTGGTACCAGTCGGTACAATGAAGCACACCAAAAACAGACTTCCAGATTGACAAGGAATTCTTCCACCTGGAGAAAATATAGTAACAAGCAGGACACCTTGTAAAGGAGCTATAGTTAGATGGGGGACTACATGTAGTTTCTGTGGATGGAGTTAAAGTAAACTAGATGTAATTGGACTGTTTGAACAAATGTTACATGAAGTAATTGCAACTCCATTACCTGAATGTACCCTTAAAATGGATATTATGTCTGATTGGGGAACACTTCCTCTACCTGATATTTTAAATAGAAGACAGATAAAATTGCCCTTAAGCTAGTATTAATTGGCCATGCTAAATGGGAACCTTCGGAATTGCATGAGCCTACATATTGTTAATTTGAAGCAATATGGAATACCTGGTTAGAAGAAAAAGACTACATTTTTATTCAGTGACATGTTAAAAACAAGAGTAGTGATATAAACTAATTCTGCATTACCACCCTATGTGGGCTGTGAAAAAGGCAGATGGCTTATGGATATTTACTAGAGATTATCACAGTCTGAACCAAGTAATACCATCTATATCAGCACTTCTGGACATGATAGTAGAAATGCAAAAGGTGTAACAAGCCAAGGGGATTGGTTTTCAGCGACTGATGTTAATGCATTCTTTCAATCCCAATTTCAAAAAAAAAAAAAAAAAAAAAGTTAACTGCAATATGCATTCACATGGGAACAGTCCTAATTTACATTTACTGGTTTGTGACAGGGCTATTTGAACTCCTAGTTTACTATCATAATTTGGTTTAAAAAAAAAAAAGCTGGATTTGATGCAGGTTTCAAGTGTTATAATACACTTAATTGGGGATATAATAATATCACCACCATGTAAGCAGCTGTCTTTAAACCTATTTCTGGTATTTGGCCTATGACCACATCTTCAATTCCTCCTTATTATAAGGCAACCAACTGGCAGATCATTTATTGCCTGCTTGACCATAAGTAGCTTAACATGCTCACAACCAACACCTATGAATTTTCTTCAGGTCTCATTAACTGGCCTGTAAAACCCTCATCCTTCCTCTTCCAGAAAATAGGTCTCTATCAGCATCTAATCCTTGCCAACTAAAACTGTCAAAGATATGAGAGGTTACCTTACTTGAGTATTAACATGTCTGCCTGACAGTTTTGTGGATGATGGAAAAAGACATGAAACTCCTGAATCAGAGGCATAAAACTCACAGCAACAGTGTCAGAGTATCAGCATGTTTTTTTTTTCAAGTTCCTTGAGCCCCAACTCCCATTTGGGAATAGAATGTCAGGTAACACCTGCACATTGTGGGCTGCATAACAGGAAAACAACTATGAACTTATGGAACATGAGTCATTTATAGTGAACATTAAAAGCATACCTATTCATTTGCTCCTAAGATCAACATTTTCTTCATTTCACTAAAAAGTATAGCTGATCTTAGCTATGTAGGAAGATTCCATCTCTTGTTCCAAGGCTGTAAACAACCCTTTTCTTTGCTCCAGTGTAAGACAGGTGATCCAAAGGTAGGTATGAATGTTAGGAAACCAGGATCTCTGACTTGGCTTTCTCATCCTTTCAAATCCAGGATCTTGCTACAGTCATTAGGAATATGACTGAGAAGACAACTCTGATTCAGAACTTTGTGGAACATGAAAAGACCTACAATAATGGTGCGACCAAAACCACCAGATAACTGTAACTGCTGTGGATGATGGCAGAGTAAGAGGATCCTAAACTCACTTTGACCAATGAATACAACTAGGTGACACCCACATCAGTGTAAATAATGCAAAAAATTACATGCAGAGTGATAAAATAGACTCTCTACAGCTAAATGTAGAGAAGAGGCCACATCCAATAGAGTAGGAAAGTCAGAGATATGGTCAAGAGCCAGACAAACCTGTGAGATTCTCCACAAGTAGGAGGGAATGCCACAAGTACAGAGAAAGAGGAATAGAGACTCATGCCAGGCACCCCAGGCATGAGGAATGAATCCCCATAACATTTGGCTTTGAAAACCAGACGGTCCTAACACCCTAACACCCACTCAGCAGGCTCAGCTCTAGTCAAGTGGGGAGGATGGAGTCCCTGCCCATAAAAAGACATCATAGTCAACAGCCCTTCTGAGATAGAGCATAGAAGTAGTAGTTTCAAAAATGCCTGGGGTATACAAGAAGGAGCTTGGGCTGGAAAGGCAGGGATCTTTGGGCGACTTCAAGAACTAATGGGCTGCTGGAAACCATTTCCGCCCCACCCCCCAGCCTAGATACATGGAGATTTGCTGAAACCAGAGCAGTGACAACACTCTCCACTTAGCTTGCTAACAATGCACTCTGCCCGCACATGCTTCTGCAGATCCACGGACTCCAACCCAGCAAGCCTATACAGGTCCCCTCCCCTAGCAGAGGCCAAGGACCTTGGTGGACCTACACACTCCACTCCTATGTTTTCCTGCACAAGTCATCCCTCCAATATATTCTTGACTGAAGCCCATCCAAAGCAGTCCCATAAACCTGACAGTGTGCGATAAGCCCTGACAGGAACCAGGTCCACTCAAAAGTAACTCCTACCCTGGGGAGAGGAAAAGGATAACACACATTAGTCTCACTGCAGCCCTGAAGTGGACTAGGGGCAGACAGAGGGCTCATTGCAGGCCCCACTTACCAATGAAAGTTCTCAAGGGACAATACACAGAAAGCACCCTGCAGTTCAATGCTACTGCATCTCTGGCAAATGCCTGGCCCGACTCAACTCAAGCCCACGGCAATCACAGACTGGCCCACTAAAAACACAGGGACCAAATCCATTCCACAACAGGCAGAGAGAGCCACTGCAGGTAACTGAACTGAAGGCAAATGGGGCTCAACCCAACAGTAGGGCACATGCAACACACATAAGAAACACTCTTCAAGTGCCAGGTTCTACTGAACAGTAAACATTGCACCACAGGACCTCTTCTTCTTAAGACCACTACTTCCAAGAGCAGGAGATGGAGCTGACTTTCCTAGGACATAAAAATCAACAGTCAGACAACATCAGGACACAAACAATTATGTCCCAAATTAAATAACAGCAAGAGCTAAAGGAAGTGGAGACAAGAAGTATCCCTGATAGAGAATTTAAAGTAATGACATAAAGATACTCAGTGGACTTGAGATAAGAGTGGAAGACCTCCCTAAATCTCTCAAAGAGAAAACCAAGAACCAGTCAGAGATGAAGAACTCATTAAGTGAAATTAAAAATATACTAGATGGAAGAAATAGGTGACTAGAGGAAGAACAACAGATCAGCAACCGGAGGACTGAGTAATGGAAAGCAATCAAGCTAAACAGGAAAGAGAAAAAATAATAAACAAAAATTGACTAAGGGAACTCAGCATCACCAAACAAGTAAAATAACACTTGCATAATAGAAATCTCAAAAAGAGAAGAGAGAGAAAAGGGGTCAGAAAATTCATATGAAGGAATAGTAGCTGAAAACTTCCAAATCTGGGGAAGGGAACAGACATCAAGACCCAAGAGGAATAGAGAGACCCCAACAAAATCAACCCAAAGAGCTCTATACCAAGATACATAGTAATCAAAATGTCAAAAAGTAGTGGCAGAGAATTTTAAAAGCAAAAAAAGAAAAGAAACATAACGGACACCCCATAAGGCTATCAGCTGTTTTTTCAGCAGAAATTTTGAAGGCCAGAAGAGAGTGGCATGACATTTTAATTTTTAAGATTTATTTTATGTTTAGAGACAGCGAGAATGCAAGTGTGTGGTGGGGGGAGAGGGAAGGAGGAAGGAAAGAGAGAGAGAGAGAATCAATGAAGAAATATCTCCAGTAGGCTCCACGCTCGGCACAGAGCCTAACAAGGGGCTCAGTCCCACAACCCTGGGACCATGACCTGAGCCGAAATCAACAGTCAGAAGCTCAACTGCCTAAGCCACCCAGGAGCCCCAAGAGTGACATATTTTTTAAAAGCTGGAAAAAAAAACTGCAGCCAAGAACACTCCATCCAGTAAGGTATCATTCAGAATAGGAGGAGACATAAAGAGTTTCCCAGACGAAAGTTAAAGGAGTTCATGACCACTAAACCAGCCCTACAAGAAATGTTGAAGGGAACGCTTTGGGTGGGAAGGAAAGACCACAAGCATGAGTAGAAAAGTAGAAAGCACAAAAGCAGTAAGTGCACTTATAAAAATCAATTAAGGGATTCACAAAATAAAAGGATCTGAAGTATGACACCATATACCTAAAACCTGCAGGGAAAGGAGTGAAGAATGGGTTCAAACTTAAGCATCTATCAACTTAATATAGAGTGCTATATGCATAAAATGTTATATATAAACCTAACGGTAACCACAAATCAAAAACCAGCAATAGACAGGCAAAGGATAAAAAGAAAGGAATCCAAGTACATCACTAAAGAAAGCTAGCAAACCATGAGAGAACGAGCAAGAGAACAAAGGAACACAGAAGAACCACGAAAACAACCATAAAACAAGTAATAAATGGCAATGAGTATATATGTATCAATAATTACTTTGAATTTAAATGGACTCAATGTTCCCATCAGAAGACATAGGGTAATGGAATAGATAAAAAGCAAGACCCATTTATATGTTGCTTACAAGAGACTCATTTCCTTTTTTTTTTCCAATATATGAAGTTTATTGTCAAATCGGTTTCCATACAACACCCAGTGCTCATCCCAAAAGGTGCCCCCTCAATACCCATCACCCACCCTCTCTTCCCTCCCACCCCCCATCAACCCTCAGTTTGTTCAAGAGACTCATTTCCTACCTAAAGACACATACAAATTGAAAATGAAGAGATGCTATTTATCATGCAAATGGAAGTAAAAAGAAAGCTGGGGTAGCAATATTTAGATCAGACAAAATAAACTTTAAATATTGGAACAATAATCAAGAAAGGACACACACACACACAAAAATAGGAAAGAAAAAAATGCCAGAAAGAAGATAATAACGACTGTAAATACTTATGCATCCAACATGGTAGCACCCAAATACATAATGCAGCTAATAACAAATACAAAGTAATCAATAGGAATGCAATAATAGCAGGGGACTTTAATTCCACACTTACATAAATGGAGAGTTCATCCAAACAGAGTATCAACAAGGAAACAGTGGCTTTGAATGACACACTGGACAAGAAGAATCTAATATATATTTAGAACATTCCATCCTAACACAGAAGAAGACACATTCATTTCAAGTGCACATGGATCATCCTCCAGAATAGATTACATATTAGGCCACAAAACGAGTCTCAACAAATTCAAAAAGAATGAAATCATACCATACATCTTTTCTGACTGCAATACAATGAAACCAGAAAATAATCACAAGAAAAAGTCTGGATAGAACACAAATACATGAAGGCTAAATGTCATGCTATTAAACAATGAATGGGTCAACCATGAAATAAAAGAAGAAATAAAAAAAAATACATGAAGACAAATGTCCAAAATCTTTGGGAGGCAGAAAAAGCTGTTCTAAGTGGAATGTTTATAGTAATAGAGGTCTACCTCAAGAAGCAATAAATATATAAAACAACATAACCTTACACTTCCAGGAGCTAAAAAAAAAAAAAAAAAAAAAAACCCAAAACCAGTAGAAGGAAGGAAATAAAGATTAAAGCAAACTAAAACAAAAAAAACAACAGAACAGATCATGAAAACAGGAGCTGTTTCTTTGAAAAGATCAACAAAATTAATAAACCTTTAGCCAGTGAGAGAAGAAAGCACTCACACAAAATCAGAAATGAAATAGGAGAAATAACTGACACCACAATTCTAAGAGAATATTATAAAAAATTATATGCCAACAAACTAGACCACCTACAAACATTTTAACTACCAAAACTGAAACACGAGGTAATAGAAAATTTGAACAGCTCAATTATGAGCATTCCAATTTAATCAGTAATCAAAAAGCCCCCAACAACTACAAGTCCAGGACCAGACAGCTTCATGGGTGAATTCTACCTATCTTTTAAAGAACTAATACCTATTCTTATTAAATTATTCCAAAAACTAAAAGAGGAAAGAAAGTCTCCCAAATTCATTATTTAAGGCCAACATTACCCTGATACCAAAACCAGATAAAAAACACTACAAAAGGAGAGAGAGAGAGAATACTACAGGCTAGTATCTCCAATGAACATGGACACAAAAATCTTCAACAGAATATTGACAAATTGATTCCAGCACCACATTCAAAAAATCACTCACCAAAATAAAGCAGGATTTACTCCTGGGATGCAAGGGTGGTTCAACATTCAGAAATCAATGTCATATATTACAACAGCAAGAGATAGGATAAAAACCATATGGTCATTTCAGTAGCTGTGAAAAAGGCATTTGACAAAGCATAATATCCATTCATGATAAAAACCCTCAATAAAGTTTAGAGGGAACATACCAGGACATAATAAATACCACTTATGAAAAATTCACAACTTATACGCAATAGCACAAAACTGAGAGCTCTTCCACTAAGATCAGGAACAAGACAAGAATGCCCACTCTCGTCACTTTTATTCAACATTATATTGGAAGGCCCAGCCACAACACTTAGACAAGAAAAAGAAACAAAAGGCACCTACCTTGCTAAGGAAAAATAAAACTTTCCCTACTGACAGATGACATGGTATAGCAAACCCTAAAGACTATCAAAAATTTACTATAAACTGATAAATGAATTGAGTAAGGTTGGAGAATATACAGAAATCCATTGCATTTCCACATGCTAGTAATAAAATAACAAAAAGATAAATTAAGAAAACAATCTCATTTACAATTGCACCAGAAAGAATTAGATAAAAATGAACTTAGAGGGGAAAGACCTGTCCCCAAAAACTGTGAAATATTGATGAAAGAAACTGAATGTCACACAAACAAATGGAAAGGTATTCCATGCTAATGAATTGGAAGATCTAATATTGTTAAAATGTCCACACTACCCAAGGCAATCTATAGATTTAATGCAATCCTATCAAAATATCAACTGCATTTTTCACAGATCTAGAATAAATAATCCTAAAATTTCTATGTAACCACAAAATACAAAAAAACAATATTGAAAAGAAGAACAAAGCTGGAGGTATCACAATATTAGATTTCAAGATATACTACAAAAGCTATAGCAATCTAATCAGCATGGTACTGGCACAAAAAGAGACACGTAGACCAATGGAACAGAATAAAGAGCCCAGAAATAAACTTAGTCTTTGATAAAAGGAGGCAATAATATGCAATGGAAAAAAAGTCTCTTCAATAAATGATGTTGGAAAAACTGGACAGCTACATGCAAAGGAATAAAAACTGGACCACATTTTTACACCATACACAAAAATAAACTCAAAATGGATTAAACACTTAAATGTGTGACCTGAAACCCTAACAATGCTAGAAGAGAATACAGGCAGTAATTTCTGACACTGGCTGTAGCAACATTTTCCTAGGTATATCTCCTGAGGCAAGGAAAACGAAAGCAAAAATAAGCTATTTAGAGTACATTAAAATAAAAAGCTGCTGCACAGCAAACAAAATCATCAACAAAAAGGCAAGCCACAGAATGGAAGAAGATATTTGCAAGTGACATATCTGATAAAGGATTAGTATCCAAAATATATAAACAACTTCTACAACTCAACACCTAAAAAACAAAGAATCCAATTAAAAAGTGAGCAGAGGTCCTAAACAGACATCTTTCCAAAGACATAAAGTTGGCCAACAGACATGCAAAGATACTCAACATCACTCATCTTGAGGGAAATACAACTTAAAACAACCATGAGAACAACCTGAACACCTGTCAGAATAGCTAAAATCAACAACACATATAACAACAGATGTTGGTGAGGATGTGTTAAAAGGGGAATCCCCTTGAACTGTTGATGGGAGGCAAACTGGTGCAGCCACTGTAGAAAACAGTATGGATGTTCCTCAAAAAAATTAAAAATACAATTGTCATATTATCCAGTAATTCCACTACTGGGTATTTAGCCAAAGAATACAAAAATGCTAATTCAAAAAGATACATGCACCCCTACATTTATTGCAGCATTATTTATAATAGCCAAATTATGGAAGCAGCCCAAGTATCCATTGACTGATGAATGGATAAAGAAGCTATGTGTATGTATGTTATGTGTGTGTATTATATATGTTATATACATTATATATAGTATTACATATTATATATATAATATATAACACACACAAGGGAAGGTTACTCAGCCATAAAAACAATCATCCTAAGTGAAGTCAGTCAGTCAGAGAAAGTCACATTCCACATGATTCACTCACATGTGGAACTTAAGAAACATACAAACAAAGGAGAGAAAAAAAAGAGACAAACCAAATATCAGACTCATTACTAGAGAACAAACTGATGGTTACCAGAGGGGACACTGATGGGGAGATGGGTGAAATAGGTGAAGGGGATTAAGAATACACTTACAATGAGCACTAAGGTATAGAATTGCTGAATCACTACATTGTACACCTGAAACTACTATAACACTGTAGTGTTAACTATAGTGGAATTAAAATTTCAAAATATGTATTTTTACAAATTCTGTAATCTTTAGAAAAAAAACAGTGGAACTCACTATTCCTTATGAATTGAACAACTGCCATTTAGTCAATGTATGATACAAGGAGTTTCCCTAAAAATGTTTTAATGATTTTTTTAAAAATGTAGTTGTCTTATAATGAAGTGTTTGGAAGTTAGATGGAGTATTTTTATAAGCTGACTAGCCATCAATTTACTTTCTGATTCCTAGATTTAGTCATCTTCTACATATATCAAATTAAGTGGTGTCCCATCACTCAACAGAAACTTTTTTCTTTACAAGATTGAAACTGCAATATGACAAATTGTCTGAGGATTTCTCACATCAGTTCTCTTCAAAGATTAGAGCTGCTCTGAGTATAAAATGTAATAGATTATAAAGCTAAAATCTGAATAATAAAATAAAATTGGCTTCCTTCAGCAAAACTTTTGCTTCATGACAGAGTTTGGCAACTAAAATCCAATTTAAGTCCCCGGTTGGTCAATCTTTCACTGCTGATATAAGGCATCAGAGATTTTATTTTGGGATCTCTTTCTTAAGCCTTACAAGAATTATGTAGGTCTTTTCAATACCTAAGTCATTGATGATTTTAAAAATTAGTAAAGTTACATTAATTTTAGTTTTTCAGGTAATTATATTTAATGGGAATGGACTTATTTTTATTCAGATATAACTGACATATAACATATTGTGAGTTTAAGGTGTACAACAGGTTGGACATCTATATATTGCAATATGATTACCACTGTTCTTCAATACCCCTATAACCTCACATAATTATCTTTTCTTGTGTGTGGTGAGCACTTTTAAGATCTAGTCTCCAAAAATCTATATAGTACAGTACTGACTATAATCACAATGCTATGGATTACATCTCCAGCACTTATTCATCTCCTAGTTGCCAAGTGTTTACCCTTTAACAACATATTCCTAACACCCCTGTCTCCCAGCCCCTGGTAACCACCGTTTTACTGTTTCTACGAATTCACCTATAGGCAAAGAGAGAACAAAACAAAGACGATGGTCCTAAACTTAAGTTCTCTTGAGGAGCAGGGACGAGAGGATATTAATAACAAATAATAAATGTAAAAATTATTTCATGTATTATGTTTGCAATAATATGCATGAGAAAAAAATAGAATAGACTAAGGCAAATAAATAATAGAACAGAGTAAGGCAAAGAGGGGGTGAAGTTGGCAGAGCTTAATAGTCAATAAAGACTCAGGCTTAACTGAGAAGAACATTATTAGTACTTCAAAATGAGTCTTAATCTCTATGATTAGGTATCAAAATAATGAATCATTTCATCCTCTTAAATTTTTTACTTTTATACAATTCTAGATTTTATATAAGACTTCTTTAAAGAAATACAGATAATATACCTATATAATTAAAATACTGTGTTTTATAATAGTTACAATTCCATGTAATCACATACAAAAATAATTACATCATGTAATAAAAATTTCACCCATGCAAACAACAAAATTAGCAAGCAGTATATAAAAAGCATTTGCATCTTTAAAAGAGAGATTATCAAAAATAGGTTAAAAATACTTCAACCCTGATATAAAATGAATGCAAATTCCATCTGCATTATAAACAAAATATATAGTATATAAACATACATAAATAATGAGAATTTCAAGTTAAAATAATGAGATTACCTTTTTCTTAGAAAATTTGCCATTTTGGGAAGACAATAGTAAATGATGGAAAATATTTAGTAATAAACTAATAAACTGCTAGTAAAAATGCTAGTATAAATCAGATAAACCCTCTGGAAAGCAATGTAAGTATAAAGACTATGTATTAATATATTATCATATTACTTATCAATATTAATGTATTAATATATACACTTATATGGTATATATGATTATATAATCTTTTTGTATATGTAATATGCATTACATATCTTTCTTAGCATATATTCTAAGTATATACTAACAAACATAATCATCACAAAAAGAAATTCCAAATCTAAATATTCCAGAAAGTAGGATAGAAAAATAATCATTCAAAAAATGTTTTCAAATTTACTTTACATAGAACGTACAAAAAACATAAAATGAACAATCCAAGATACAAAATTCATTATCTCACTTTTGTACACCGCATGTAAATATCGTTATGTGAAAACAAACAGATGAAATATAAATGACTCTAGAATTCACAGTTTCATCTACTTAGGCCAAAAAATAAATTTTGCTTTCAGATATCATCAGAATCATGCCTTATGAGTTATTAGAAAGGAGAGAATAACATAGTGGCCAATCGTAGTCAATTGCCCAGCATTCAAATTATAACACAACTTTCTCTGTTCATCATTTCATATTATATATGTAGTACTTCTTGTCAGTTTAGGAAATATTCTCATTAGTCCTCCAGAAGAACTGACCTACCTAGTATCAGTAACCAAATTTAAGAACTAAAATAGAGCAATCAATTCTACCCTTATTAAACTTCATGCACAAATTAAAAAACGAACCGTCTAATTCAGCAGAAATTTATCTCTATTACCAGCATGACTCTACTTCCTGAATGATTACTTCTATATATACATAAGACGAAATTTTTTAAAAGTCTTTCAATAAGGGTCCTATCGCCAAACCATTAGACTGAAGGAAAAATTTTAGTCAAAATTCACAAGATATCAATTTGTCATGTAACAAAGTATCTACAAACTATGCAATGTAATTTGAAAATGTGATTCAAGGGAAATATCACAAGCCTACATAGAGTGAAGTCATCAGTGCAAGCAGGCGTTAGAAGTTTATGAAACATTTCTATTTTTATTAAGTTTACTGGTATTTGTTTTGGGCTGGTAAATAGATACAAAAAAGCTTATTTCTAAGCTAAAGAGGCTCAAAGAAGTCAACTGGAGGGTGGGACAAGTAGTCAAATAGGAAGAGTATCACTATCACTATCAGCAATCACTATCACTCATCAATTAGCAGAACTTTGGCTTTACATGTTTGGGGCAGCTCACAGTAGATGTCACTGTACTATGGATGCCAAGTTTACTTTGGTATCACACACTAATTTTAATACCAATGTTGTGGAGTATATTTGCCCTCTGTTGGTAGATTCATAAAAGGTCTGAAGGTATCAAATTACTGCATTATGCAGAAGTTGTATGATCAGACTATAATTTTAAAAGTCACATTGGTATAAGCAAATGCTGATATTACTTTGATATTGTAATAAATTTCACTCATCTTTAGATGATTCTCCCTCAGGGAACTTTTCTATTTTTCATTTGCACACTTTTTCTTTCCCAAAAACTTTCATAAATCTTTTTATAAAATACAACCTCTTGGGTTTTCTCTTTGTACAACTTGGTATAGTAAAAGACAAGTATAGACCTAGAAAAATTTTCAGCAGAAAGTGGCTAAACAACAAAAACAACTCTCCAAAAGAGGAAATATTCTAAAAACAAAACCAATTTCACTAAACTCAAAGATTCACAGAGTTGTAATACCAATACCCAAATACAAATACTGGTTGGTCATCCTGGATATGGTGAAAGAGAAGCACTAAGTCCTGGAGAGAAAAAATGCATCCCATGTCTGCTGTACAATCAGCACTTGTTAGACAATGCATACCCAGTCTCTCGCCCAATCTTTACGTAAGAAAACTGTTTTCAAAGTTCAAAGTTTCAAAGAACCCATCTAAAGTTCACATTTTATAAAATGTGATCAAGACAATGTAGCTAGGTTTACTTGAGGGGCTTCTGGGAAGATGGCGGCGTAGGAGGACGCTGGGCTCACCGCATCCTGCGGATCACTTAGATTCCACCCACACCTGCCTAAATAACCGAGAAAATCACCAGACACTAGCAGAATGGAGTCTCCGGAGCCAAGCACAGACGAGAGGCCCACAGAAGAGAGTGGGAAGGGCGGCAAGGCGGTGTGCACTCCACGGACTGGCGGGAGGGAGCCGGGGCAGAGAGGTGACCCACCGGCCAAGCAGACTCCCCGAGTCCGTCTTGCCAAAGCGCAGGGGCCTGATGGAGTGTGTTCCGACAGCAAGCGGGACTTAACATCTGGAAGGTTATAAGTTAACAGATCTGCTCAGAGAGTGGGAGGGCTGGAGGACAACGGGAGGGAGAGTTGTTGAGCCCTGGACAACAGAGCACAGCTCGGGGGGGGACAAAGGCGTTCCCCAGTGCCATCTCCCTAGCCCATTCCCCAGCCAAAGTCCCAAAGGGAACCAGTTCCTGCCAGGGAACTTGCTTGTACCACACAAACACCCAACGCTGTGCTTTTGCAGATCCATTCCTCCGGTGGTGGGTCTGACTCCCTCCAGGTGCCGCAGGGCCCCTCCCAAAGCGGATCACCGAAGGGAAAGCTAGCTGAGCCTGCCCCTCCCACCCCTGTGCACCTTGCCGATCCACCCCAGCGAATACGCCAGATCCCCAGCACCACAAGCCTGGCAGTGTGCAAGTAGCCCAGACGGGCCACGCCACCCCACAGTGAATCCCGCCCCTAGGAGAGGGGAAGAGAAGGTACACACCAGTCTGACTGTGGCCCCAGCGGTGGGCTGGGGGCAGACATCAGGTCTGACTGCGGCCCCGCCCACCAACGCAAGTTATTCAAGACAGCACAGGGGAAGTGCCCTGCAGTCCGCACCACAACAGGGACTATCCAAAATGATGAAACAGAAGAATTTCCCTCAAAAAACCCTCCAGAAAATAATGACAGCTAACGAACTAATCAAAAACGATTTAAACAATATAACAATAAGTGAATTTAGAATAAAGGTCATAAAATTAATTGCTGGGCTTGAAAACAGTATAAAGGACAGCAGAGAATCTATTGCTACAGAGATCAAGGCACTAAGGAACAACCAGGAGGAGCTAAAAAATGCTACTAATGAGTTGCAAAATAAAATGGAGACGACCACGGGTTGGATTGAAGAGGCAGAAGAGAGAATAGGTGAACTAGAAGATAAAATTATGGAAAAAGAGGAAGCTGAGAAAAAGAGAGATAAAAAAATCCAGAAGTATGAGGGGAAAATTAGAGAACTAAGTCATGCACTAAAGAGAAATAATCTATGCATAATTGGTATTCCAGAGGAGGAAGAGAGAGGGAAAGGTGCTGAAGGTGTACTTGAAGAAATCATAGCTGAGAACTTCCCTGATCTGGGGAAGGAAAAAGGCATTGAAATCCAAGAGGCACAGAGAACTCCCTTCAGACATAACTTGAATCAATATTCTGCACGACATATCATAGTGAAACTGGCAAAATACAAGGATAAAGAGAAAATTCTGAAAGCAGTTAGGGATAAACGTGCTCTAACATATAAGACTCGTGACCGATCTCTCTACTGAAACTTGGCAGGCCAGAAAGGAATGGCAGGAGATCTTCAATGTGATGAACAGAAAAAATATGCAGCCGAGAATCCTTTATCCAGCAAGTCTGTCATTTAGAATAGAAGGAGAGATAAAGGTCTTCCCAAACAAAAACTGAAGGAATCCATCACCACTAAACCAGCCCTACAAGAGATCCTAAGGGGGATCCTGTGAGACAAAGTACCAGAGACATTGCTACAAACATGAAACCTACAGACATCACAATGACTCTAAACCTATATCTTTCTATAATAACACTGAATGTAAATGAACTAAATGTGCCAACCAAAAGACATAGGGTATCAGAATGGATAAAAAAACAAGACCCATCTATTTGCTGTCTACAAGAGACTCATTTTAGACCTGAGGACACCTTCAGATTGAAAGTGAGGGGATGGAGAACTATTTATCATTCTACTGGAAGTCAAAAGAAAGCTGGAGTAGCCATACTTATATCAGACAAACTAGACTTTAATGTTTATTTATTTCTGAGACAGAGAGAGACAAAGCATGAACGGGGGAGGGTCAGAGAGAGGGAGACACAGAATCTGAAACAGGCTCCAGGCTCCGAGCTGTCAGCACAGAGCCCGACGCGGGGCTCGAACTCACGGACTGCGAGAACATGACCTGGGCCGAAGTCAGCCGCCCAACCGACTGAGCCACCCAGGCGCCCCTTGACAAACTAGACTTTAAATTAAAGGCTGTAACAAGAGATGAAAAAGGACATTATATAATAATTACAGGGTCTATCCATCAAGAAGAACTAACAATTATAAATGTCTATGCGCCGAATACGGGAGCCCCCAAATATATAAAACAATTAATCACAAACATAAGCAACCTTATTGATAAGAATGTGGTAATTGCAGGGGACTTTAACACCCCACTTACAGAAATGAATAGATCATCTAGACACAGGACCAATAAAGAAACCAGGGCCCTGAATGATACATTGGATCAGATGAACATGACAGATATATTTAGAACTCTGCATCCCAAAGCAACAGAATATACTTTCTTCTCGAGTGCACATGGAACATTCTCCAAGATAGATCACATACTGGGTCACAAAACAGCCCTTCATAAGTATACAAGAATTGAGATCATACCATGCATACTTTCGGACCACAATGCTATGAAGCTTGAAATCAACCACAGGAAAAAGTCTGGAAAACCTCCAAAAGCATGGAGGTTAAAGAACACCCTACTAAAGAATGAATGGGTCAACCAGGCAATTAGAGAAGAAATTAAAAAATATATGGAAACAAATGAAAATGAAAATACAACAATCCAAATGCTTTGGGATGCAGCGAAGGCAGTCCTGAGAGGAAAATACATTGCAATCCAGGCCTATCTCAAGAAAAAAGAAAAATCCCAAATACAAAATCTAACAGCACACCTAAAGGAAATAGAAGCAGAGCAGCAAAGACACCCCAAACCCAGCAGAAGAAGAGAAATAATAAAGATCAGAGCAGAAATAAACAATATAGAATCTAAAAAAACCGTAGAGCAGATCAATGAAACCAAGAGTTGGTTTTTTGAAAAAATAAAATTGATAAACCTCTAGCCATGCTTCTCAAAAGACAACGTAGCTAACGTATTAGTTTTTATTAAACCATATTTTCAAATCCAAATCTCTCTAATCCTAATGATTAAAATATGCCTCAGACAAAACATTAGGAAAAAATATACACATAAGTTATATTTTCTAAGTTAGGATTTTATTTTTGTCCAGTTTTGATATATATACACACATGCACATATATATACATATATATATGCTACATGTTTAACTTGTATCTACAGATTTAAATGTTTATGGGCATTTTTCAGAGAATATTTTTAATACTCCAAATTTTCAGACAAGTTTGGACACATGTATGACCTTTTTAGATTCCTTGTAATGTAATCCACTTCATCTAAACTGACTGTACACAATGAGACTTTAAATATTCTAAAATGTATTCTAAAAAATTATTTCTCAAAAAACTGTCTTGGGAAGCAGTGGATTTATTCTATAATATTTCTCCACTGTTGAAAATACTTTTTTAAACTCTTTAAATAGAATACAGTTTTGTAATACCTCGTATAAAACATTTTATCATATAAAAATTAGATTAGGTTACTTCCCAACTGCTTTATTACACTCTTATCATTTCAAACATCAGAGAATTAAGATTATTAAACTTTTTAACCTTAAGCTGATTTATTGAGGTGGAATTAACATGTTATGTTAGTTTCAGTGTATGATTATTCAAATTCTATACATTTCTGTGCTCAACAAGACAAGTGTTTTGCTGATCTCCTTTATTTTAACCCTCCCAGCAGCCACTTCTCCTCTGGCAACCACCAGTTTGTTCTCTATCTTTATCCGTTTATCTTTTTTGTGTGTTCATTTTCTCTTAAATTCCACATATGAATGAAATCATATGGTATTTTTCTTTCTTTCATGTATTTCACTTAGCATTATACCATCTAGGTCCATCCATGTTGTTGTAAATGATAGGATCTCATTCATTTTTTTGGCTGAGTAATATTCCATTGTGTACACAATTTCTTTATCCATTCATCAATGGACACTTACTTGAGCTGCTTCCCTAACTTGGCTGTTGTAAATAATGCTGCAATTAACATGAGGGTGCACAGAGATCTTTTTGAATTAGTGTTTTTATATTCTTTGGGTAAATACACAGTAGTGGAATTACTGAATCATATATATTTTTATTTTTTTGAGGAATCTCCATACTCCACAGTGGCTACACCACTCTACATTCCCACCAAAAATTCATGAGAATCCTCTTCTGCACACCCTTGCCAACACATATTTCTTCTTGATTTTAGCCATTCTGACAGGTGGAAGATCATAGATGAATGTGGTTTTGATTTGCATTTCTCTCATGATGAGTGATGATGAGCACCTTCACATGTGTCTGTTGGCCATCTACAGATCTTCTCTGGAAAAATGTCTATTCAGACCCTCTGCTTATTTTTAATCAAATTATTTTGTGTGTGTGGTTTTTTTTTTTTTTTTTTTTTTTTTTTTTTTTTTTGCTGTTGAGTTGTATAAGTTATGTATTTTGGATATTAAACCCTTATTGGATACATCATTTGCAAAGGTCTTCTCCCATTCAATAGGTTACCTTGTCATTTTGTTATCTTCCTTCAATATATAGAAGCTTTGTTTTGGTGTAGTCTCAACAGTTTTGTTTTATTTCCCTTGCCTTAGGAGACATATGTAGAAAAAATGCTGCTTTGACCAATGTCAAAGAAATTACTTCCTATATTTTCTTCTAGTTTTATGGTTTCAGGTGTCACATTTAGTTCTTTAATCCATTTTGAGTTTATTTTTGGTTATGGTTTAAGAAAATGGTCCAGTTTCATTCTTTTGCATGTAGCTATCCAGTCTTCCCAGCTCTATTTGTTGTAGGGACTACTCCCCATTGTATTCTTGCCTCCTTTGTTGTAGTTTACCATATATGTGTGGGCTTATTTCATCTTTAGGAAATCTTTACTAAGCCCAAAATTTCCTATATTGTGTTCTAGAAGTTTTATAGTTTTAGTTCTTAATTTTGGGCCTATTTTGAGTTAATTTTAATTTTTGTGTATAAAAGTTCAAGATCAAAGTTAATTTTTTGTGTATGGCATCAACTACATCAGCACCATTTGTTGCTATTTTAGATCAGGATAGAATCATGAACTTGAGAAAAGCAGGTATTCAGTTTAAAAGTATTTTGAAATTCTCAGATATTCTTCTAGTTACCTAATATTTAATGGCTATATAGTTTACTGAACATATTCTCCATTATTATTTAGGGTATCTTTGAACCTCTGTAATTAATGGTAAGTTTGTGAATACCATACTTGCAGTATCTTCTCATACATCTGTATTACACTAAGGCAAATTTCTAGAAATGTCATTTCTGGATAAAATCATTCTCAGATCTCTAAGGCTCTTGACATACAGACAGCTTACCTTCCACAAAGCTTATTCCACTTTATTTCCCAACCTAAATTGTATTTATGTTATTTTGTCTGCAAATTTGAGTTTAAAAGCCAGCTTTATTTTTGTTTAAATGTACATTTGTCAAATTCCCAATATGGTCAAACACATTCACATAGAACTAAATTTGTGGGTTTTCTATGTGAATTGTTTTCTGAAGATCTTGCAATTTTTCTACTGCAAAAAAAGCTGTTTATATATGGAAATTACCCTCCATGCTTGTTACATATGCCACAAATCTCCACTCCCACCCATTTGTTTTTCATAATATGTAAGGATGTGGTTATACAGAATCCTTAAAATTACTTCAGAGTTTTTACTGGTTTGTGCTTTTGTATGTAGAATACAAGCCATGAGACCAAAGCACCATAAGGTAATAAGAGAACATAGAACACTTTTCCTAGCACAGGAAGTCAAAAAAGGAAATTACAGAAAGTATATCCAATATGAAAGCCATTCTATTTTAAGGACATTGGGGGAAAAACAACTAAAAATTCTTAAAAGGTGTTAATGACCATTATTTTGTTATGGTGGTAACACGAGTGACTTTTTTCACTTGTATTTTTCCCCCACATTTTCCATTGTAACTTTTTACCACTACATTATCAGGACATGATTAAAAAGGCAGAACAACCTTCCCCAGAAATTTGTGTGTGTGCTAAAACAAACAAACAAACCTCTAAACACTATTGCTTTTCAATAATTATGCTATTAACTTGGTTGTATAAACTTTCTAAATTTCCTGACATTCTATCAGGGTAACTAAACCAACATGCATTTCCAACTGTGTTAGATAAGGAATTAGCATTGTTTCTCACATTACTCGAACTATGTTCACACGTTTGTGCCTTAAATGCTTTAGATGTAATGCAATTCTATCCACATTATCGGCCTATTTAGTGACCTTGAGTGTATTTGAACCATAATGTTTTAAGTCAATTAAGCATGTATGAGATCTGGAATGAGAGAAAATATACAAACTAGGCAGGCTGCTGCTGTTTCAGACTACTGCTACCATGCTGTTCCCTCCTGGGTGATTATTATCTCATTAACTTTTAAACCAGTTTGGAAATAATTTACTCAGAATTTAAGCTTAATTAAACATTATTTAGGGTCACTAATGTTGGGAACAAGTCTTATTTAAATTTCAACTTTTAGAACTCTACCACAATAAGAAGGAAATCCTTTATGTTGTAAAATAAGAACATAGCCTATTACTGTGATAAATAAATGGATATGAATAAAAAAACTCAAATTTTTTTATGGCATTCATTGCAAGTCCATCACTTACTTGACATTAGAGCCTGATTTTTCATTAATTAAACAATGTGTTTGCTAATAGGATGGGAGGCATTGTTTCCTAGGAAAAGACATGACTACTCAGATTTAGGGCCCAGTATTAGCAAAGTCAGTAGTTTGTTAGATTCAGAGAATATAGGTGCCTGCACTAGTACTCAGCCTCAGTGGACGTAGAAAGACAAATCTGGACTAAAGGTCCAGGCTATCATTTATAAGGGTATCAGGAGAGATTTGTAGTAGAGCGATGCTAACATGATTTAACTGTAAGTGGAAAGAAATAGCGTTATACAGTTTGAAATATTAGTATCTGGTAAGAAGATAGTAGGAATCCAAGGTCACTGTGTAAGGATGAAAGTCTGTAGTAACTCAAAACACAAGGCATGGTGACGTAAACTGGTGAGAGAGAGGAATATGGAATCTAGTTCAACGTATTTCACTACTTTTTATGTCTTTGAAAAAGTTATTTTACCTGTCTGTTGCCTCAGTTACATATTTTGGATTGAAAATAGCAAAAAAAAAAAAAAAAAAAAAAAAAAAAAAGTTAATAAAAAAAGGTAAATTTAAACATGGTAATCTCTTGATACTTCCTCTAGCTCTGTTTATTCCTAAAACAGCAATAGAAACTCCTGCAGCCATGTACAGCAATTTTGATTACTTGAATCATTTTTAATTTTAAACTTAAAATTTAAACAAATAAAACTTTAACAACAATCCCACTAAGCAACGGGATCATAGATGCCTTTCCTTTAAATCCTTGCACTTTTCTCCACTGCTGTCTCATTTTGGAAATCAGAAGAAAAAAAAAAAGGACTTTACAAAGGGAAAAAAGAAAACTCAGTATCAGAACCTTCCGGGACATTAATAAACTTGGAATTAAAACTTGGACAAGTGATTGTGATTTTTAGCGAGATATAGTCCCTAAGGCACTGGTGTTCACTCTTGGCTTCACTTTATAATCACTTGAGGGAGCTTATAAGAAATAACCCTACCTCAGTCTCACCCTGTGGGACTGCAATTTAATTGGTCTGGTATATGGCTCAAACACTTGTCTTTTTTTCCCAAAGCTCTCCAATGATTCTGATGTATAGCCACGACTGAACAATACTTCTCTGAAATACAGCTAAGAATTAGCATTATCTGAGATAGGATATCTTTGGCCAAGAGTTGGAACAATTTTCCAGTAATAAAAGTAACATTTGAGGAAATTCAGCATCTCAGGATTATGCAATCTCCATAGACCAAATATTTTAAATAAAAATAATTTTTATTACACACTGGGAAATTGAGTATTATAATCCCACCTGAGAGAAATTAAATCATGATATTAGAAATATGAGACTCCCTGTAGTAAGGGAATCAACAAAAGAAATAGGTACCATACACATCACCAGTATCTATGGAAGTATCATTTTTCAGACACTGAATTATAATTTCTTCTTTTTTGCTAGTAACTAAAGACACCAATAAGCTGGAAATTAAAACAAAACAAAACAAACACAAACAAACAAACAACCTACCACCTAATCAACAAAGGGAAAGGTACCAAACAAAATTAGATTCTTCTACAAGCTTCCTATAGAAAGTTTCCCTGTTAGGGTTTACTCCCCTTCAAGATAACCTGTGATTCTCTTGCTGTCACGTTGTTTTACTTACAAGACACTATCTTTTCCATTCTGAAATCAAATTTTAATATTGGTACAAAGTTTGTGGAATAGGTTTTACATAATCACAAAATAATCATAAAATTTAGTTCAGGAAATTACAGTTTATAAATTTAATTTACAGTAGTCATATTAGATATCAGTGAAGGTAAAATGTGTTTTACTTTACCTTTAAATAGATTTTAATAACTCATGTGCTATAAAAAGCTCATGATAACATCAGTATTTGAAAAAAAAAAAACAATGTCTCAATTATCTCCCTGCTGCAGTGATTATTATAAAAGTGCTTCTAGTAGTTTATAAACCTAAAATCCAAATGGAACTTTATCCTTGACACCTATTATATACCAGTAACAGTACCTTGATTTTTTTTTTTACAAATGTGATTTTTTTTCATTTATTCAGTAAGTAATTATTCATCACAGACCAGGGATTAGGAACTATACTAGGTATATAAGCATACATTAGAGTTGGTGAGGTAGGTAGAATAGCAAATGGAAAATATGAATGCCCCCATGTTCAGTGCTAGAATCAGATAAGCTCAGAGTGCCAGAAGTCCTATATAGGACAAATACCCAGCCCAGTAATAAGGGGTTCCCAAGTTTTTCAAATGGCATTTTCCAGTTAAAAAAAAAAAACCTGAAAAGATAATATTTAATTAAATGAGTCAGAGAGAAAAGGAGTAATGGGTGAGATGAGAAAGAACAGATCTAGAAGGGTGACTATTCCAGGGCAAGATAATTGTGGTATATACCCTGCAGAAAATAGAGCCTGGGGCTTCCCATGGAGAATTGTTTAGTATGATTGGAGTATGGATTCTTAGTTGTATTGGTCAGAGTTCTCCAAAGAAACAACTCATAGGATATATAGCTGTCACCTCTCTCCATATATATGATTTGGATTTGGACCACACAGTAGGGAGGGCAATCTGGTTTCTTCAATCCACCAATTAAAATGCTAACTTCATCTGGAAACACTCTCAGACATACCCAGAAATCATGTTTAATCTGGTTACCCCTTGTCCCACTCAAGTTACCACACTAAGTTAACAATCACATCCCTGAAGATGAAAGACATAGTCAGATTGTGGAGGATCTTAATTATCTACAAGACATTTGGGTTTTATTCTCAGGGCAATAGGGAAAAACCAGAGGACTTTAAGTAGCACAGGTACATGAGTGGATTTTCATTGGATTTTTAGTGATTGTGCTAGCTCCTGGGTAGAGAACAGACTGGAGGAGGGCATGATTAATTTAAGCGGATGAGTTATGAGCAGCTGTTTTCACTTAAGTGAAATATAATAATGGCCAATAGTAAGGTAGCAGCAGTTTTATTTTCATTCTTACATTCTAATATAGGTATAATTATCCCCTTTTAACACATAAAGAAATTGAGGCTCGAAATTGATAATAAAAGTGGCTAAAAATGAACACCATATTTACCTAACACCATAATTCATTGACTTGTGTTCAATCAAAATATTTCATCAACATATATTGAACTCACCATTCATAGTTCTCCATGCCAGGAACTTTGGAAAATAAAAATGAATGAGAGCCTTGCTCTCAAGTGCTAAGTAATTCTAGTCTTTTTGGCATAGAAATTCTTACCTTACAGGCTGCCTAATTTTGAGTTACTTGTATAAGGCAACAGATGCTTCCTGTTTATCAAGCAACAAAGGTTCTACTTAGAAGCTCTGCGTAGTATATTAAGGCAGCACTCTACACATATTTTGTGCCAGGTGTTCTACATTACTAAACAGACACTCTCCATATGCTCTTTGAGGTTACTCCAGACTGAACAAATACTAAAATGCTACAGTTAAATAATTTATAGATATAATGGCTATTGACTTTGGATGAAATAAAATTTGAAGGAGTTAGATTTTTAAACATAAAATAGCAAATGTAGCATACCAGAATATACATTTGATAAATCTTTTACTGATATGTAACTTTGTAACTATGTTACATGTAACATACATTTTCGTAACTATATTAGGTCAAGTAACTTCCTTAAAGTTTTCAACACGTGTTAATTCTTCTGAGAAAACAGTTCTTCCTTACCATTTTTATAATTTCCCCATGATCTTATTCCCAGTATGTAGCCTTTCTTCCATCACTGAAAAAGCAGAACTGTACCTTCAACAGTAATCAGTAATCCAACCTTCTTACTTTTTTTTTTCTTTTTTCCTTAATGTGAACCTATATGGAGGAGACGGGCTTAAAGGAATTACATAACGGGAATTTCTTCTTAGAAAAACTATAGATATGAATTGCATTCCCCACAATTCACATATGGAAGTCCTTAACTCCAGTATCTTAGAACATGGATTTATTTGGAAATAGGGCTAATGTAGATGGAATTAGTTAAGATGGAGTCATTAGAGTGGGTCCTAATTCAGGTTGATCGGTACCCTTGTAAAAAGGGAAAATTTGGGTACAAACACATGCACACAGGGATAATGTCATGTGAGACAAAGGCAGAGACCAGGTGACTCTTCTGCAAGCCAGGGAATGCCAAAGCTTGCCAGCAAACCACCAGAAGCTGAAGGAGAGATATCGAAGATTTTGCCTCATAACCCTCAAATGAAATCATTCCTCCTGACACCTGGAATCTGACTCCTAGCTTCTGAAACTGTAAAACAATAAATTAGTTGTTTAAGCCAGTTTATGGCACCTTGTCATGCCAGCTCAAACTAATACAGTAATGAACTGCAAATAAAGCATCAGCCATTTTGCTTATATTTTACTTGCTGACTCTGCTAGACAGTAAATCTCCTATGAATTTAACTTCCATTTATTAGTATTGTTAATAAGATACATATGAAAATCACAAGTAAAAAAATAATCAGCATTTAATAAAGACTGTTACATGACTACTAATCCCATAGATTATCACAGTATTAGGAGAAAACAACTTTGGACAGTGAATTACTTGGGGAAGCACTGAATCACACTAAACCAGATTTCTATTACAGGATTTATACCTATAAATTCTTTTAAAAATCAAGAAAAAATATTTTAAAACTCTTCATAGTTATGTGTTCTGTCCTTCATTATATTCAATACTTAGTCTAAAGAAGTTTAATATTATAAACTATGTGTATGGATATATCCATATATGTGTATGTATAGCATATATGTTTTATCAAGTAAGGCTAGGAAAAGTATTCTATAAAGAGCATAAGGTCTTTTTTTAAATCTTCAAAGGGAGAACCAGTATTATGTTAGATGCACTAACCTGAAGTACAAGCAGGTTTTCCACTTTTACTTTTGAGTGACTCGGTCATTTGAACCAACCCTCCACTAAAGGCAAGTGTGTAAGAGATAAGCATAAAAATATATATTCTCTAACCATCAAGAGCTAAGAGCTAAAGCATCAAAGTGGAGACCTACTGGGCCAAGATGCAAGAAAAGACAGGAAGGAATGCAAGGAGTGACCCTGAATTTTCAGGTTACATTTTCTTGGGATGTTTATATTGAGGTACAGTGAGTACAAATAACAGCAGTAGTTCTGAGATCCTTGAGATCCCAGGGAAATAAAAGTTGTCTAGTGTCCACCAAGGGTGTGATTGATCTTTGCTACACACTATGTATATTGAGCCAGCAAAGGACAAATGTAACCAGTCTTCACACAGTAGAACCAAATTTTAAAAAATTACACTTTACAGTGGGGCGCCTGGGTGGCTCAGTTGGTTAAGTGTCCAACTTCGGCTCAGGTCATGATCTCACGGTCCGTGAGGTCGAGGCCCGCATCCAGCTCTGTGCTGACAGCTCAGAGCCTGGAGCCTGCTTCGGATTCTGTGTCTCCCTCTCTCTCTGACCCTCCCCCGTTCATGCTCTGTCTCTCTCTGTCTCAAAAATAAACACTAAAAAAAATTACACGTTACAAACGGGAACAACCTGCAAATGTTAACTGACATCCATTAGAAACACAAGATGTCAGAGACTATAGAACATCTATAAATTCTTGAAAGAAAAACCCAAATTTTGTCAACCCAATTAGCCGTCTGAAAAATAAGGACAAAAGACATTAACAATTAACAAAAGCTAAAAGAATGTATTATGTAAATGGCTGAACTATGATAAATGCTAAAGGAAATTCATTAAACATGTAAGAGATTATAAACAAATATATGCTATTAGGTAACTTGTATGGAATAGACAAATTCCTTGAAAAATACAACTTAACAAAACTTGCACATGATTATTTTAAATCTTTTTGTTTAATGTTTAATTTCGAGAGAGATCAAGGGGCAGAGGATCCAAAGCAGGCTCGGTGCAGACAGTAGAAAGCCTGATGCGGGGCTCCAACTCATGAATTGTGAGATCATGAAAAAGCTTACGTCAGACACTTAACTGACTGAACCACCCAGGCACCCCTAAATTATTTCAAATCTCAGCGGCTATGCATGGGATGCCTGGCTGGCTCAGTCAGTGGAACATGAGACTCTGGAACTCAGGGTTGAGTTCAAGCCCCACGTTGGGTATAGAGATTACTTAAAAATAAGATCTTTAAGAAAAAAAAACCTTAATGGCTATACAAATAAAACTGATTCACAAATATATTTACTTTAAAAATCTTCATTAGTGAAAGATTAGGGGCCTGAAGCCTTCTGTCTGAATTCTATAAAAGTAAAGAAAGCATATAATTTTATACAAACTCCTTCACAAAATAGGGAAAGCACATTTAACAGGTTTTATTAGCCTAGCATAATACTAATAAAAGCTAAGATACAGCCAAGGGGAAAGAATTACAAACCAATATTGCTCATAAACATGGATAAAAAAATAAGTAACACATTTGTAATGACATCAAATACAGACAAGGATGATAGATTGTGACTACATGGAGTTCATACCAAGAATAAAAGGTTGTTAAACTAAAGCATTTGAAAAATCTAGCTTACCCCATTAACAGAATAAAGGAGAAAAAAATGTCGCATATAAAAAAAAAAAAGCACTTGAAAAAGTTCAATTCCTATTCATGATAAAAAAAAAAAAAAACCTCTGTGCATAAGAATAAAAGAAACTTGCTCAATCTGATGAAAAGCATCTACAAAAAGCTTATGAGTAATATACTTCATGGAGAAATGAATGCTTTTGCATCTACAAAAAGCTTATGAGTAATATACTTCATGGAGAAATGAATGCTTTTGCCTAAACTGAGACAAGGCAATATTATCACTTCCCTTAAGTTCACAATGGCTCTCATCACTTCCATTTAATATCATATTCAAAGCTTTAACTAGTTCATTAGAGCAAGACAAATAGGAAAGCAAAGTTAAAATTGTTCTTATTCAGAAACATGACTGTCCATGTTACCAAAAAAAATCCTAATACCATTGGGAAAAAAAAAATACTAGATATAATAAATGAATTTCCCTAAGTGTCAAAGATACAAAGCGAATAATTAAATCCATTTTAGTTCTATATATCTACAATAAACAATTAGAAATTGAATTTCTAATAAACTTTTGTAATTAGAAGAAAGTATTTAGGAATCAATTTAACAAAAAAAGTTCAAGGTTTATTATGTCAAAAACCATCAAACATTGCTGAGAAAAATTAGAGGCCTAAAAAAAAAAAAAAAATGGAGATGAGTATCACATTCGTGGATTGGAAGACTGAATATTATGATAAAAATCCGGTTCAAAGTGACTTTTAAAAAAAAGTCAGTGCCATCTCCTTTTTTAATTGATTTATTTCACTTAGTATTATACCCTCTACATCCACCCATGTTGCTGCAAATTGAACAATCTCATTCTTTATGGCTAAAATTTAATTGCATGTATATACCACACCTTGACAATCAACATTCCACTTGGCATTTTTGGAGGAAATTGGGGTCAGTATTTACATGGAAACACAAAGGACCTAGAATAGCTAAACTATTTCTGAAAAAACAAACAAACAAAAAAGAACCCAAAGAACCATTGTAGCACTCACACTTTCTGATTGCAATATTTTCTTTAAACCTACAATAATCAATGAAGTGTGGTATTGATATAAGGATCGAGTTATCAAGCACTGAAACAGAAAAGTTAATCAACAAGTGGGGGGAAGAATATTTTTCTAAGTAGTTCTGGAATAACTTGTTATCTGTATAAAAAGAAAATTAACCCCTACCTTATTTCATAAAAAATAAGAATTCAAAATGGATCATAGAACTACATACAAAAGTTACAACTGTTATACAGGGGGAAAAAGTATCTTCACAATTTCAAAGAGTCAACAATTTCTTGGAATCACAGAAGAAATACAGTGATAAACAGGACTTCATCAAAAACATCTTTGCTTTAAAAGACAATATTTAAGATGTGGTTTTCCAGTGGTGACGTAGGAAGCCTGTGAACTCACCTCCTCCACAGAACACACCAAATAATACCTATTAATAGAACAATTCCTCCTGAAGAACTGAGGTTGACCTAACAGTTACTTAACAACCAAAGATAGAGATAACAGTAAAAGAGACAGACCCATTATGGTTTAAAAGAGTAACTATCAAATAGCCACAGCTCCAACTAGCCAGCAAAAGTCACCAAGCACACACAATATGCATAGGGAATACCATACACAACATCACTCCTTCAAGTTTAGAAGAAGCCATTTTTCCTAATCCATTGAAAGAAACAACAGAAGTAAAATGGAGAGACAGAAAAATATATTCCAAAAGAAAAAACAGGGGGGAAAAAAACTCAGAAAAATAACTAAATAAAACAGAAATAAGCAACATGCCCAATGAAGAATTTAAAGTAATGATCATAAAAATACTCACCAGGCTACTAAAAAGAGCAGAAGAACATGGGGCACCTGGGGGCTTAGTCAGTTAAGTGTTCAACTTTGGCTCAGGTCATGATCTCACAGTTCGTGAGTTCAAGCCCTGAGTCAGGCTCTGTGCTGACAGCTCAGAACCTGGAGCCTGCTTTGGATTTTGTGTCTCCCTCTCTCTCTGCTCCTCCCCCACTTGCACTCTATCTCTTTCTCTCTCTCTCTCTCTCAAAAATAAAGATTAAAAAAGTGGAAGAACTCAATGATACTTTCAATAATGAGATAGAAAATATTAAAAAGAACCAGAGTTGCAGAATACAATAACTAAATTCAAAAGCACACTATAGGTAATCAACAATAGAGGATGTAGAAGAATGTACTGATGACCTGGGAGATGGGGTAATGCACACAAGGAGAAAAAAGGTTTTTTTAATGAAGAAGGATTAAGAGAACTCTCCAACAACATCAAGAAAAACAACATTTGCAATTACAGGGATCCCAGAAGATGAGACAAAATGTACAGAACTTATTTGAAGAAATAATAAATGAAAACTTCCCTAATCTAGATAAGGAAATGTTCATCCAAGTCGAAAAAACACAGAAAGCTCCGTAACAAGATGACACCTAGGAAATCCACACCACAGCACATAGTTGTTTAAATGTCAGAGGTTAAAGGTAAAGACTATGTTGGGAAGCTTATGTGGCTCAGTCAGTTAAGCATCCAACTCTTGTTTTTGTTTTTTTTTTAATATAATTTATTGTCAAATTGGCTAACATACAGTGTGTACAGTGTGCTCTTGGTTTTGGGGATGGTTCATCGCTTACATACAACACCCAGTGCTCATCCCAACAAGTGCCCTCCTCAATGCCTATCACCCATGTTCCCCTCTTCCCAATCCCCCCCATCACCCCTCAATTTGTTCTCTGTATTGAAGAGTCTCTTATGGTTTGCCTCTCTCCCTCTCTGTATCTATTTTTTCCCCTTCCCTTCCCCCATGGTCTTCTGTCAAGTTTCTCATGATCCACATATAAGTGAAAACATATGGTATCTGTCCTTCTCTGACTTATTTCACTTAGTATAATACCTACCAGTTCCACCCACATTGCTGCAAATGGCATGATTTCATTCTTTCTCACTGCCAACTAGCATAAAGAAGATGTGGCTTATATACACAATGGAATACTACTGACTCGATTTTGGCTCAGGTCATCATCTCACGTCATGGGATCAAACCCCACACTGGGCTCCTTGCTGAGCATGGAGCCTGCTTAAGATTTTCTCTCTCTCCCTTTAGTGCTCACTCTCTGAAACTAAAACAAATAAATAAAAATAAAGAGAATCTTAAAAGCAGCAAGGCAGAAATGAAATATTACCTACAAGGAGAAAGCTATAAGCCTATAAGTTGATTTTTAGCAGAAACTTTACAAGCCACAAGGGAAGTAGCATGATATATATTCAAAGTGCTGAAAGGAAAAAACCTACAACCAAGAATATTCTTAGGCAAGGTTATCATTAATAGTTGAAGGAGAAAGAGAGAATTTCCAAACAAAAAATAAGAGGAGTGTATCACCACTAAACCAGGCTTACAAGAAATGTTAAAGGGACTTAAGTAGAAAAGAAATGGCCATAATTAGACATAAGAAAAATATGAATAAGAGGTGAAATATGATAATATATACATAAAAAGAGGAGAAGGGAGTAAAAAGGAAAGAGAAAGGGTAGAGGAAAAATAAAGATAAAAAAAAATTTTTTAGAATGTGTTTGAACTTAAATGACCAAATTAATATGTACTACTATTTACTTAGAATGTTATTTATCAACTCCATGGTAATCACAGACTCAAAGCCTATGACAGATACACAAAAAATAAATAAACCCAAACAAAATGCCATAGATACTCATGCATCACATAGAAAGAGCAAGAGAAAAAGAACAAAGAAGAACTACACAAACAACCAGAAAACAAATTTTTAAAATGCCAATAAGTATATACCTATCAATAATTACTTTAGCTGTAAATGGCCTAAATACTCCAATCAACAAAGTGGCAGAATATGTTAAAAAAATAAAATAAAATAAGACCCATCTATATGCTGCTTGGAGAGATTCACCTCAAACCTAAAATTGCATACAGACTGAAAGTGAAGGGATGGGAAAACATTCATCATGCAAATTCAGAAGAAGAAAAAAAGCTACTTTGCCTATAGTATGTAGATTTTAAAATAAAAGACTGTAAGAGACAAAGAAGGGCATTACATAACAATAAAGGGATCAATCCAACAAAAGGAAAAAACTATTGTAAATATCTATGCACCTAACAGTGGATCACTTAAATACATAAAGCAAATATTAATGGACATAAAGAAAGAAGTGGATGGTAATACAAAAATAGTACAGGCCTTTTACACTCCATTTACATCAATAGCTACATCATCCAGACAGAAGATCAGTAAGGAAACAATGTCTTTGAATGACACATTGGACCAGATGGTCATAACAGATATATACAGATCATTCTATCCAAAAACAGAATATACATCCAAGTGCACATGGAACATTCACCACAGGTAGTTCATATATTAGACCATCCAACACGCCTCAATAGATTTAGCATATAAATCATACCATGTGTCTTTTCTGACCACAATAATATGAAACTACAAATAAGTCACAAGAAAAAAAGAACTGGAAAAAACACAAACACCTGGAGACTAAACAAAACAACTAGTGTATCAATGAGGCAATCAAAGAAAAAACAAATCAAAAATACATGGAGACAAAGGAAAATGAAAATACAATAGCCAAAAACTTCTAGAACACAATAAGAACAGTTCTAAGAGTTAAGTATATAGCAATACACACTTACCTCAAGAATAACAAGGAAATAATCTAACCTTACACCTAAAAGAACTACAAAATGACGAACAAAACCCACGGTGAGTAAAAGAAAGGAAATAAGATCAGAGGAGAAATAAATGACATAGAGACTACAAATATAATAGAAAAAAGAAATGAAACCAAGAGCTAGTTCTTTGAAAAGATGAACAAATTGACAAACCTTTAGCCAGACTCAAGAAAATAGAAAGGACCCAAATAAATAAGATCAGAAACAAAAGTAACAATTGATAGAACAGAAATGAAAAATTATAAGAGAGTCCTAAGTAGTAGTATATGGTAACCAACTGAACAACGTAGAAGAAATGGATAAATTCCTAGAAACACACAATCTTCTAAAACTTAAGTTAGGAATAAATATAAAATCTGAACAGACTGATTACAAGTAATAAAATTGAACTGTTAATCAAAAATACTACCAAAAAATAAGATTCTAGGACCAGACAAATTCACAGGTGAATTCTACCCAACATTTAAAGAAGTTAATTCCTGTTCTCCTCAAACTATTACAAAAAATACAAGAGGAAGGAAAGCTTCCAAATTCATTATACGAGGCCAGTATTACCCTGATTCCAAAATCAGATAAATACACAACAAAAAGAGAAATACAGGCCAATATCTCTTGATGAACATGAGTGCAAAAATCCTCAATGAAATATTAGCAAACTGAATCCAACAATAAATTTTTTAAAAATCATTCATCATGATCAGGATGCAAGAATGGCTCCATATTTGCAAATCAACATCATATACTACACATCAACTAAACAAAAGATAAAAACTATATGATCATCTCAACAGAAGCAGAAAAAGAATTTCTCAAGATTTGACATCCATTCATGATAAAAAGCTTTTAACAAAATAGGTTTAGAGGGAATATACAACATAACAAAGGCCATATATGAAAAAATCCACAGCTAACATCATACTCAATGACGAAATACTGAGAGGGTTTCCCCCGAAGATCAGAAACACAAGAATGTCTACTCTTATCACTTTCATTCAACATATTTTGGAAGTCCTAGCCAAAGCCGACAACAACAAAAAGGGAACAAGTGAAACTTTCAGTATTTGCACATCACATGATGAAGTACATAGAAAGCCCTCAAGACTCCACAAAAAAGCTACTAGATCTGATAAATGAATTCAGTAAGGTCACAGGATACAAAAATAAACATACAGAAATCCATCACATTTCTATACACTAATAATGAAGTAGCATAAAGAGAAATTAAGCATATAACCCCATTTGTAACTGTACCAAAAGGAATAAAATACTGAGGAATAAATTTAACTAAGGAGGTGAAAGACCTGGCCTCCAAAAACTATAAAACATTGCTCAAAGAAATTGAAATGACACAAATGGAAAGATATTCCATACTCATGGATTGGAAAAATATTGTTCAAATGTCCATATTACCCAAAGCAGTCTATAGATGCAATGCAATCCCTATCAAAATACCAACAACATCTTTCACAAAACCAGAATAAAATTTGTATAAAACTAAAGAAGACCTCAAATAGCCAAAGCAATCCTGAGAAAGAAGAACAAAGTTCGAAGGATCACAATTCCAGATTTCAAGATACTACAAAGGTGTAGTAAACAAAACAGTACAGTACTGACACAAACAGACACATAGACAAATGGAACTGAACAGAGACCCCACAAGTTACTCCACAATTATATGCTCAGTTAATCTAAGACAAGGAGGCAGAATAAACAATGGGAAAAAGTCTTTTCAATAAATGGTTCTGGGAAAACTGGAGAGCTACTTGTAAAAGAATGAAACTAGACTTTCTAACACCATACACAAAAGTAAACTCAAAGTGGATTACACACAGAAATGTGAAGCCTGAAATCATAAAAATCCTAGAAAAGAACACAGGCAGTAATTTCTGTGACATCAGCCACAGCAACATTTTTCTAGGTATAACTCCTAAGGCAAGGGAAACAACAGCAAAAATAAACTATTGTGAGCACATCAAAATAAAAAGCTTCTGCACAGCAAAGGAAACAACAAAAAAGGCAACTTCAAAATGGGAGAAGATATTTGCAGGTGATAAATCCAATAAGGAGTTAATATTCAAAATATAAAAAGAACTCCTACAACTCAACAAAAAACAGTTGGATTAAAAATGAGCAGAGGACCTGAAGAGACATTTTTCCAAAGATGGCACACACATGGCCAACACACACATGAGAAGATGATCAACGTCTCTCATCATCAGGGAAATGCAAATCAAAACTACAATGAGATATCATAACTCATGAGTTTCAGCCCCACATTGGGCTCTCTGCTGTAAGCACAGAGCCCGCCTTTGATCTTCTGTCCCCCTCTCTGTATTTTCCCCACTCATGCACTCTCTCTCTCAAACATTAAACACACACCCACACCTCAACACACACCCCAAAACACACACCCACACATCAACACACCCCAACACACACACACACACACACACACACACACACACACACACATATATATATCAACACACAGACACATATATAGACACACATGCACACACATACACATATATGGACACATATATAGACACACATACACAAATATATAATGGAATATTGCATAACATATGTTATATATACACACAATGAATTATTCAGCCATAAAAAGAATGAAATGTTGACATTTGCAATAACATGGATACAGCTAGAGAGTATAATGCTAAGCAAAAAAGTCAGAAAGACAAATACCATAGGATTTCACTCGTATGTGGAATTTAAGACACAAAACAAATAGGCAAAGGGAAAAATAAGAGAAAGAGAGAAAGTGGGAGAGAGAGAAATCAAGAAACAGACTCTTAATTATAGACAATTGATAATTACCAGAGGGGATGAGTGTAAGAGGATGGGTTAAATAGATAATGGAGATTAAGGAGTACACTTGTCATGATGAGCACACAGTGATGTATCAAAGTGTTGAATTACTATATCATACACCTGAAATATTAAACAGTATGTTAAATAACTGGAATTAAACACTTCAAAATACATACATACATAAAATGGCCCTCCAGATCAAAGAAGGCCCTGATTTACAGCATTTCCAATTTCCCTTGTGTAAATATTACCAGCATGGCTGGCAGCAAATTACTAATATGACTTTACTAAACAGACTTGGCAAAAGATAGACATATGTGGTTCTTGTCAGCACTTCTCACTCATCCCACATCTAAATCCACCAGGGGGTAGAGGAGAGTTCTTATAGTCAATGGTATAATTCTCTGCTATAGATGATACGGCCTTCAAAACAATAAGGGTATGCATTTTGATTTTCCTATTGAAGCTTGACAAACTCCCTTTCCCACCACCGAACCTGTAATACTACAATGTCCACTGGGTAGTACATTCCAAGTGCAGGGCTATTTGTATCACAGACCAAATCTGGTAAGAGCCTTTTCTTGCTCCAGGCCCAGCTTAAGGTAGACAGCCATCAATGTCACTTGATAAATAAGTCAGTGATGTATTCTCAAGCATAGAATATACTTTGTATTCAGAATGTAAATGCCCACCAGGCATTGTGCTTATTTCTTATGAATACAAGGTGAAGGATGCAACAATTTGTCCTTTTCTTTTGAACAGAATTCCCAGCATGATCCAGACCACTAGATATCTAACAACTAGATGGCTAACAACTTGGCTTGATGGGCCAAGCACCTGAACTTCCACAAGGTTTATCTTTTTATCCTCTAGAAAATGTATGTTTTTCTACCTACCCTCTAGAAAACAAAGGCATCCAATATATTCACCCTTTTTTAATTATCTGGCTCAATTAACCCAATGTGATTGACATAAAAGACTAAAGTGGTATTTTACAGAGTATCTAGATAGTCCAAATCTTTTCAAACTCTATTTCAACATAAACCAATAGAGTTAACATGGCCATAGGCAAGACTATCAATGCTTAGTCTTGTTCATTCCCCATGAATATAAACTGCTTTTGATCATCTTCCTTGAGAAGCATGACCAAGAATGCATTCACTAGATCAGTTACTATCTACCTACCATAAGCGAACAGCAAACATACCACCACATCCATGCCACTGCAGTAACTGTTTAGTTAAATTGGTTGGAGGTTCACGGACACTTCCAGGATCAAGTCAGTTTTCACAGTGATAAGATGGGCCAATTGAGGAGATGAGAACCATTATCTGCATTCTCTTTCAGTCTAGAAGATGGTGGCACTCATCTCTACCATTTCTCCACCCACCTTCCAGAATGAGATACTGTTTTTTTACTTACTACTTTGTCTGAGTTAGGCAGTTTGGGAGGCATCTACCAGGCCATCTCTACTGTAATACATTTTACCTCATAAGTGACCCCTGTGATTTAGATTTTGCTATGCATTATGATAACTGCCTCCAACATGCTTCAGATGGTAAAGGGCTGCCATCATGTTTCAATTCTTTTTGGATCCTGTCATCATACTGCCATCAGGGAGTCCAATTCTCTAATAGCATTTCCTACCATCAGCCCTGATCTAAGGAGGAGAGCTACCATTGAACTTCTCGATGATATTGGTGCTCATCTCGAGTGGTTGCCTGGGAACAGGGATGGAGGGGGCAAGAATGGCAAAAAGGCACAAAACCTCTTAGGGGTAAGAGGAATGTGTAGTATCTTGGTTGTAGTGGTAGTGGTACAAGTGTGTACATAGTCGAAACTCAGAGTTGTACATTTTAAATGTGTGGTTAAGCGTGTCCAGGTTATATTTTAATTGTTACAAAAGCAAAGCCTAATAGTGAATTTACATGTAATTTTTTTTAATGTTGATTTTTGAGAGAGAGAGATGGAGTGTGAGTAGGGGAGGGGCGGAGTGAGAGAGGGACACAGAATCTGAAGCAGGCTCCAGGCTCTGAGCTGTCAGCACAGAGCCCAACTCAGGGCTTAAACCCACAAGCTGTGAGATCATGACCTGAGCCAAAGTCAGATGCTAAACCAACTGAGCCACCCAGGTGCCTCCATGAATTTACATTTAAAATGAAGATTCATACAGAACTTTTTTAAGAGCTAAACCAGAAATTATGAATTCGTTTCCATTTGAAGATCATCTTGTCTTCTAAACAATGGCTACAGAAATTTTGGAAAGTCTTTTCTTTTTAATATATTTAATATTTCTAAAAAGATCAGAAAAACATTAAAAGATGATCAACTTTTGCTGACAGGGTATAATCTATTCATTGTTGTTAAGTTCTATGTGATGTTCCAACTTTCTAAATGATATGCATGAAGGGATCATAAATTCCTCAAAATCTAGAAGAGTTCAAAATCCAGTATTGAGACTTCTGTTTGTCTCCTTAATGTTAGGGCCACATAAGATATACTGTTTATACATAAAATTAAATTGGTTGTTGGCTTAAAATGCCATTTTAATATATTTTTAATGGTTTAACAACTATAGAAATAGGCTAAAAATCAGTTTACCTAAATTTGTCACTTAGCTGACTTATTTATACATTAGTCTTAAAGATCTTCTAAATAGTTTGACTCCTATATTGTTAGATCATTCGAGGTTTCTGTTTATATCTGAACTGCTGATAAGAAAAACAAAAACAAAACCTGATCACACGATGGCAACCTAAAATTGTTTCATGTAAGTTTAAGTCTTTCCTCCAACTTTATTGTCCTTGATGTCCATTATTTCTATCTAATTCATATGCAAGGGTGTAGTAACTTGTACTGATTTATTTGCATTATCAAAATGAATTTCCATCTTTGGCACAAACCATTTCTTTCTCAGGTTGTACACAAACACACAAACACACACACTGAACATTTTTATTTTAAAATTCATATTGCAAAGAAAAAAAGGCACAAATAACTAATGTTGAAGGGGGAAAACCTGATCAAAGTGAGAAAAATTCGACTACCAAATAATAAGATTTACCATTATATTAAGTTACTAATTAAGCCAGGGTAGTATTGGACTGACATTGGCCCAGAACTTGCCTTTACAGAGAACTGGAGAATGATATAGGATAGTTAGAATTACAAGTCAGTATAGTCATTTCATTCTCCTGTCCCACATATAAAATTATTTTTCTTCACCCAGCAGCTCTTTGCATAATAAAAGATACAATGATAATAACTATAAAGAGTTATGCAGCTCATATGATGAGCCAAACTCTTAGAATTATGTATTAAGTGCTCTGCATACATTATTTCATTGCAACATCACTACAATGTGACGTAGACACTATTAGCTATATTTCACAAATGCAGCAACAGACTAAAATATGGGATATTTCAACTACACAAAAACTTAATTTTTTTTTTTATATGACCCTATACAACAGAGAAGAGTAGCTATGATCTAGATTCTAAGGAGTTACTTGCAATGCACGTATTCAAAAAGGAATACCCAGAGTACATAAATACCTCCTACACAATTTTTATGAGACAATCAACCAGATAAAAATAAAGGCAAAATATACTGGTAGTTAGAGTATAGCATAGAGGAAACCCAAATATGAAAAGAATACTCAACCTCCCTAATAAGGAAAATTCAAATTAAAACATAAAATTCCATTATACACTTATTAATTTGGCAACATTTTACAAATATATTAATAGTTAATGAAGGATAAAAACTTCATACTGCTTGTGATAATGTAAATTCATATTATCACTTTGAAAAGCAATTGGCAATATATAGTTAGGTTGAAGTATCCATTACCTATAAACCTACAATTCCCTAGGCATATTCTATATGGGAAAAAAAAAAAACACTTTTAAGTTTATCCATTGAGAGAGAGAGAGAGAGAGAGAGAGAGAGAGCGCACACGCGAACAGGGTAAGAGCATGGAGAGAGGGAAAATTTCAAATAGGCTCCGTGCTGTCAGCATGGAGACTGACATGGGGCTCAATGGGGGACTCAAACCCACGAACTGTGACATCATGACCTGAACTGAAAACAAGACTCCGACACTCAACTAACTGAGCCGCCCAGGAGCCCCTAAAAAACCCTTTAACACATGCACAATGACATGTTACAAGAATGCTCATAGAACCTTTTTATGAGTAAAATAGTGATCAACAGATTAAAAAAATTGAGAAGGGATACTCACATGATGGATTTTAAAGCACCGTAGGTGGTCTAGATTTACCCTATCGTCCAGGATCAATCTCACAAAGTTGTATGTAAAAGCATGCTCCAAAAGCACATGTGTCACTGGTCATTTTTATAAGAACTGGACATAGTTGATCACTTCCTTCCTGGTCAGCACTTAACTATATTTGGTTTTCTGAACAACACAATCTCCTAGAGGCCCTCCTACATAACTGGCAGATTCTCGGTCCCTTTTCAGCTTCCTTATTTCAACATCTGTTAATGTTGGAAGGTCACAGTAATGTCCTTAGACATGTTCTCAATTTCCATTCTCCCTCTTCTTGATCTCCTCTCTCTTCATGGCTTTAAATACTAAAAATTGGTGACTCCCACATATATATCTGCAACCTGGGCCTCTTCTCTGAATTCACTTACATGTTTAACTATTGACATAACCACTTGGATTTCTAACAAGTATCCCAAACTTAACACATCCAAAACCTCTTCCCAACTGCTCTTCCAAATGGACTCTGTCCTCAATCTTCCCAAATGTAGTTAATGGCAACTCTGTCCTTTCTTCATTTCCCACTTAAAGAGTTTAGGCCAGTTGTCTTATACTTCTTGGATTTGTCAGGGTCATTTTAGCCTATTTCTCTAGACCCTGTATTTACAGTTAGCTTCACATTCAATCTAAGAACTTGGTCAATTTCAAGTCACAGTAAGAATGACCACTGGATTAATATAATGACAACCTGATCCCTCCATTGTCTAACTGCAGAAAGTAAGCTGGCTAGTATAACTTTGATACTATTAGTTTATTTTGCTGCTACGACAAATTATGGCAAACTTAATAGCTTAAAATGACACAAATTCAGTGTCTTATAGTTCTGGAGTCAGATGGTCAAAATGGGTCAGGCAGGTCTTGACTATTCCAGCTTCTGAAGTCTATCTGCTTTCCTTGGCTCATAAACCCTGACCTCTGCTTCTTTTATCACATCTCTGACTCCGATGCACCAACTTCCCCTTATAAGTTCCCTTAATTACATCTGCAAAATCCCTTTTACTATGAAGGGTAACGTATTCACAGACCCCAGGAATTATGACAAGAATACCCCAGGGGGTGAGGGAGGCATTATTCTCCCAACCACAGACAACATACAAACATTTATTTCCCCATCAGCCATTCAACCAATCAATGCTTTTTTTAATGTTTATATATTTTTGAGAGAGAGATAGAACATAAGCAGGGGAGGGGCAGAGAGAGTGAGACACAGAATCTGATACAGAGTCCAGGCTGAGTTGTCAGCACAGAGCCCGATACAGGGCTTCAACTCACGAACTGAAAGATCATGATCTGAGCTGAAGTCAGATGCTTAACCAACTGAGCCACCCAGGCACCCCTCAACTGATGCTTTTAATACTATTGCTAATCCTTCCATAAGCTCGGATTCTAATAAAGATTGCAAAATGATCATTTTCTAAATTAGAATGAGGCTATTAGTTAAGCCTAAAATTCAGGTACACAAAGGCAGGAAAAATATGTTTAGATCTTCTTTTTTTATTTCTGTTTTTCAAAGGAACAAGTTGGTTTAATAATATCTTCAAATGATAAATTAATTTCTATGGTGTACTCTCTCATTCTCTCTACACCCTCACCAACATTCTCTCTCAATGATTTCTGAAAAGTCAGTTTAATTCCAACAGTTTTAATAATTATTCTCTCATAAGGGCACCTGGATTATTCAGTTGGTTAAGTGTCCAACTTCAGCTCAGGTCATGATTTTGGAGTACATGTGGGCTCTGTGCTGACAGCTGGGAACCTGGAGCCTGCTTCAGATTCTGTGCTTCCTTCTCTGTCTGCCCCTCCTCCACTCGTGCTCGTTCTCTCTCTCTCTCTCTCTCTCTCTCTCAAAAATAAACATTAAAAAAAATTTAATTATTATTCTCTCATATATATTTTGGTCATTGGGAGCACCTTTGAGTTGGCTCCTGTGTTCTTTAACATTACTTTATTCATCTTTGGAGCCTTCAACACCACCTTGGAATTTCCATGACCTACATTTCAAATCCAACATTTTTCTAAGGAGGAAAAACACTATGAGAGAACACAGCCTTGGTTCTATGGCTGATTATTGTTACTATGGATGATAATTGTTACTTAGAAGCAATTTCAGCAGACATAGCTATAGATTTAAAATTCATGACTTTGTATTATACATGTAATGCAATTTCAACATTAATGTTTTACTTTTATTTTTCATGTGTACATGTTGTAACTTACACTACAAGACTTTCATTATATTATCTTAATATATTTATGTTTTTATCCAATAGTATTTTTAAAAGTATCATTCTAACAAATTACTTTTTAAAAGTTAAACTGTCCAGCATGGTTTTTGTAGATAGAACTATTCTAAAACTTGTAGAGACAGGACCTAGGCTAGGTAAAAGATTATTCAAAAAAAAAAAAATAGAATGGAAAAAATTACCCAAAGTTAAGACTCACTACATGGCTACAATAATCAAGACAGCATTGTATGGACAGAAGAAGAGACATGCAGATCAATGAAACAGAACTGAGCTCCCAGAAACAAACCCGTGTAAATACACCCAACTTATCTGACAAAAGTATAAAAGTAATTCAATGGAAGAAGAACAGCCTTTTCAAAAATGCTGCAGGAACAGTTGTAAATCCATAAGCAAGAAAAAAAAATGACCTAAACCTTTTATCTGTTACACAAAATGATCTTTACTCAAAAATGACCACAGATTTGAATGTAAAACTACAAAACTTTTATGGAAAAAAGTAGAAAATCTTAAGTCCCTAGGGCTAGGTGAAGAATTCTTAACACAAAAAAATATCCACAAAGGAAAAAAAAAAAAAAAAAGGTAAGTTGGATCACATCAAAATTTAACACTTTGTTTTCCAAAAGATCCTGTAAGAAGGATGATGAAAAGATAAGCTACAAACTGAAAGAAGGTACTTGTAAACCTCATATTCAACAAAAGACTTGTATGTGGAAAATATAAAGTCCCAAAACTCAACAGAAAAAAAATCCAGTTAGGTGATGGGCAAAAAATATCAAGACATTCTACTGAAGAAAATATACAGATGGCATACAAACACATGAAAAGATTTTCAACATCATTAGCTGTTGTTAGCTGCAAACTAACATCACAATAAGGTATCATTATACACTTGTCATGAAGTGACAAGAATGGCTAAAATAAAAAGATAAGTTAGTGATTAACACTGAATTACACTAAAAAGGATGTAGAAAAATAGGATTACTCATACATTGCTACTGGGAATGTAAAATGATAAAGCCACTCTAAGAAAGAATATGACAGTTTTTTACAAAACTAAATACACACTTAGCATATAACCCAGTAGTTGTTCTCCCAGCATTTATCCCAGAAAAAGTGAAAATTACATTCACAGAAAAATTTGCTCATAAATGTTCATATCAGGTTTATTTTTGACAGAACAACAACAACAACAACAACAAAAGACAACCCAGATGTACTTCAACAGGTGAATAAACAGACTGTGGTATACCCATATTTTGGAATACTACTCAGTCATAAAAAGGAATGAACTATTCATACATGAAACAACTTGGATTATCTCAAATGAATCATACTGCTTAGCGAAGCCCATCTCCTAGGATATATACTATAATTTCATTTATAGAACATCTGGAAGGACAAATTGAGACATAGAAAAGAGATTAGTGATTATCAGGTAAGAGAGAAAGCTTTGACTATAAAGTAGTTGCATAATCACAAATGCACACATAGGAGTGCATGTAAAACTGGTGAAATGTGAGCAAAGCTGGTAGGTTGTGTTACTATCAATTTTCGAGTTGTGATATTATAGTTACACAAAGTATTACCACTACAGAAAACTGCATGAAGGAGGAACTATTTCTTACAGTTGTGATTTATAATTATATAAAGTTTAAAGAGATTAAACTACTGAATAATGTTTAAAGTATATTTATAGTTCTTTTTGTCCTTAGAATCTATACCCACTAAGCATGTATCGTCAAAATATATATATTCTAATGTTGCTAGAAACAAAACCTCTCTCCATGTGGTAATATTAATTCAATACCCAAGTAGATTTATTTGTATTTACCTTCAGTATCAGGGATTTGTTAATCTGTGTTGTATTTGTAACAGGTAATGCATTACATGCTTCCAGTTACAACTACATGGAAAAATACAGAAAGAAGTGTTGCTTCCCTTACTGTGCCCTCCTTCTCACCCTTTATAGGTAACTTTTTCCTAAGTGTCTTATCTTTGTAAGAATATTTTCCTCCACTTACTTTACTCAAGAATCAATATACAACATATACTATTCTGCTTGCTGCTTTCCCAAATGATTTTGTAAGAATATGTCCTCTTCTTATCAGTAATAGAGAATGTCCTCATTCTTCTTTTTGTTAAGTTTATTTATTGCTTTTGAGAGAGTGTGGGCAGAGGAGGGGCAGAGAGAGAGGGAAAGAAAATCCCACACAGGCTCTGTGCTGCTAGCATGGAGCCAGACGTGGCGCTCAGATGTCATGAAACCATGATCATGACCTGAGCCAAAACCAAGAGTTGAAGGCTCAACTTACTGAGCCACCTAGGTGCCTCAAGAATGTCTTTGTTCTTTTTTAAAATTGTATCATATTCCACTACGTGGAACTCTGTCTACTCAACCAGTTCTTCTGCTAAACAACCTAGGTATCGAGTAGAAACTCGATGAATAACCTGGCATACATGAAATTTTGTACCTATCCAGGTGTATCTGTAATAGGCATTTTAGAAGATTGTCACATTTAAGGATTAAGACATTTGTAATATTAGAAATTATCAAATTTTCTTCCATAGGTGGTATACCATTTTGCACTCCTAGAAATTACATGTCCAAGAGATTTTCAAACTTCTGTTCTTTTCCCAATTTGATAGTTAAGAAATGGCTAATTACCATGATATAATTTTCACTCATACTGCAAGTGAGGCTGGACATCTTTTCAAATGCTTAATTAAGTGGTATTTCTAGTGATTTGTGTTTTTCATATCCTTGCCCATTTTTTCTGGGGTTGTTCCTTTTCATTTCTATTTCGTGTGTATGTGTGTGTGTGTGTGTGTGTGTACACACACACACACACACACACACACACACAAGTGATCTATAGTGATTAGCCCTTTGTAACATGACTTGCAAAAAGATTCAGTCTCTCATTTGATATTGTCTTTATCCCAGGAACAACCATTCCAGCATTTCTACTATGTAAGAAATGGAGAACTAGATTGCAAAACAGACATTGTAAGTCACCTGCTCAGACCTGTTTCTCCAAGTTTTAGCTTAGAAATTATCACTCTAGGGGCACCTGGGTGATTCAGCCAGTTAAGCGTCTGACTTCAGCTCAACTCATGATCTCAGGGTTCGTGAGTTCAAGCTCCACATCGGGCTCTGTGCTGACAGCATAGAGCCTAGAGCCTGCTTCAGTTTCTGTGTCTCCCTCTCTGTCCCCCCACCACCACCACCCCCGCCACTCATGCTCTTTTCTCCCTCAAAAATGAACAATAAAAAAATCTTTTAATAAAAGAAAAAAGAAATCACTCCAAATGCAAATTCAGTGGGGGAGATAGCAGCAGTGACCCAGGTATGCTCATTGACCAACATATGCATGAATTCTTTAGGACAGTGCTAAGACTTTCAGACAGGAATGGTCACCCACTGAGTCACAAATACCAGAAAGAAGAGAGCAGCTGTGAAAAATTCCTCAAGAGCCACTCACCAGATTTCAGCAGACTTCAAATTATAGAAGGGGAAAAAAAATCAAAAGGGTATGACCTGCAATGTTAATGCTTTCCCACTCATATTCCTAGATGGGTAGTCTATTCCAGTATTTGTGAAAGTTATTTTGCAGCATGTGTGGAAGAGAAAATCTGTACTTGGTGGCAAGAGAATCTGAGTTCACATCATGCTTCTGCCACTTATTGGCTGTGTGGCCATGAGCAAACAGCCTAAGGTCCTAAAGGATCCATGACCTACTCTAGAAAACAGAAATAATAATCACTGTATTTCTGGGAAAATGAAATCATTCTTGCAAAAAGGAACACCATCTGGCACCTAAGTGTTCACATGTGTCCTGTATTCTGTTACATTCTTTTAAGTTCTTTCCTGATAAAAAAAAAAAGGGGGGGGGTACTAAGATATTTTCTATCTTAAAATGTGAGATCTGGCCTCAACATTAGAATACAGACAATATGAAGTTAATATAATGAAGACTAGAGTAGGAAGGTACCTAACCAGAAAAAAAAAAAAAAAAAAAACTGAAATCTAACATAGCCACGAAGCCTCAGACATACTGTTGTAATTACTTCTTCTATATTTTTCATTAGTGTTTGAGTTTGGTATGGATGAACGACAGCAGTATTATAGTTTTTTGGAGAACACAAAATACAATTTTACAACTTGGAATAATATGCAAACTTTCAGAATTCTACACTGTGTTCTTCTCTACATTTCACTAAATAAGTGAGAAAAGGTATCTGGAAGGATACAAGGCTGAAGAGCTTTAAGATCATTTCATAATAAACAAGAAGCTAAAGATTCTTTATCAAATTTATGATTGAAAGTACACTTTGGGAAAATTTTCTTCACTCAATGGTAAACATTCATTGAGCGCCCCATCAGGTGTGTGATGTATGAAATGTAGCACAGGATAGATTGAAAGGATAGGGGCAGTTTGAAAGAGCAGCAAGATGATCTTTTGAGAGTAAGTAGGGCAAAGGTGGGATTCAGTTCTTGAGGACAATGAAGAATATTTTGAGCAGCCTCTGTGGACTAATGCTATAAAGATGTAACAAGAGATCAACAAAGAAATGAAAGTGGTGAAAAACCAATTCGTAGGGGACCTACTCTGTACAGTAATCTGATACACAGCAGATAAACAGGACAATGGTGCTTATGAACAGTTGAATATTCATAAGATAGAAAAAATAAAATCACGATTCTGAAATAATTTGTAAAAGAACTGTTGCAACTATCTTAATGCCATGTTATAATTATTAGGTTCATGAATAAAAGAAAATTTGAATCTCTTTTTTCTTAAGGTAACATTTAGTATAATAGGAACATAAAAATCATATGCAGTTTTAGATCAAGAGGTCCTTTAAGTAGCAAATTAAAGCATGACATCTACACTAACAATATTAAGATTATTTACATAAAACATGACTGGTGGAGAAACCAGTAGAGACCCAAAAACTCCTGAGGCTTCAGTAAATTTCTTTCCTGAAGCTCATAGAGGATACAGTAATTCTTCTGTAAGGATCTCTGCTTTGATATAGAGATGGAAAAATACTTAATAGGCTCAAGAAAACTGATTCACTGGCATGAAAGATTTAATATTGGAAGAAAGAAAACTAACATTGAATACCTTCCAGATACTACCTAAAGTGCTTTACATGTGTTTTCCCAAAACCTACACCAACCCTTTACAGCATGTATTATTAACTCCATTTTAGAGATAAAGAAACTGAGGCTCAATAAACTGACCTAAGTCCACTCAGCTGGTGGGTAGCAAGAGAACCAGTATTATAATCCAGGTGCTTATGGAATTCAAGTCAATTTCTTCCCACTACACCATCATAGTCTACACCATGAAACCAGAGTATGGCCTTATGAAAATTTACCTCCAACAGTTATAACTATGATCATAATCTTCTTCAAAACAATACTGTATTTAAAACAAATCCTGAACATACTTTTCTCCCCTGCTTCCAAGAGTTGTAACAGATAATGTGACCCTAAAAACAGCTTCTCTTTTCAATGTGTGTCATTTTTATCCTTGTAGGAATTGCACCCAAAAGATGTGCCAAACTGTACAATAAACAAGATTCTCAAAGTGTTTATCCCAATGATCTGTCTCCTTTCTAATGTTTATTCTTAAGATAAAATGAAAAATCAAACTCAAAATTGAATAGGTAACCACTTGAAAAGGTTGATTTTTTTTCCTTTATCAAATTCTCATTTTTGTTGCTAAAATATAAAGGCAAATGAAACACCAGATGCAATTAGCACATATGCTGATCCCTGTGTGGGATGTATAATTGACTACATCAATGAAAATTATATTTCAGCACAATATCAAAGTTATTTTTGCGGAATTATCACATTTATACATAAAAACCAATATGAGCAGCCAGCTTACCCAGTGGTATTAAAATGTTTAATGTGATTTTTAAATAAATTTTTTAAAAAGAGAAATGTTTAACATAGAGAAAAGGCTGAACTATTTCTATATAATATATACCTACACTTTCTCAATTTGTACAACTCTTATTTATGGCATTTACTTTTTTAAATTTACTTTTTCATTAGACAGGAAAGTTTCAACCCAACATGTTATTTTCAAAGGAAAACAATTAGACTTGTATAGAACACTGTTAAATTTCTTAAGACTATTTTTTTGTCCTTTTAGAGAAGAAAACATTTGTTTTAATGTTCTGTTAAATTTACTAAAAAAGAGAACCTATCTTGAAATTTCAAGCACTAAGTCATTCTTAAAGTAAACACTTATCTGATTTAATAACAATGATTATCAGATTATTCCATCTCCAGTATTTTTGAAAAGTTAGCCTTTTTTTCCACCTACAGTTTAGTGCCATGCTTTAATTCTTTTAACAAATGACATTAACAAAAGCTTTAGAAGAATAACCTAGAACATAAAAAATGTGATTAGATCTTATCCCTCTGTTTTCAGTTATTTTGAGAGAGAATAAAAATTCAGAACAGCTTGATCAATCTAGTCAGCCATCTCTGAAAGTAAAATTCCTCTGAATATTATTACCTTGAGATAATAGCAAATACATCCAAGTGACGGGGAATTTGGCCCCCTCATGTTCTGTTGCTATGATTACAAAGTGGACTAGCCATCTATGAAGCCAATTAGTAACAGATTTCAAGTTTTTAAATAATGCCTCCCTCCTCAACCCTATAGTTGAACTCCTAGGAATTCAGCCAATAGAGATTCACACTAGTACCTAAAATATATGTGAAAGAGCATGTTCCCTAAAACATGGTATAAAAGTTTAATTACAAACTGAGTATTATTTGTAGAGTGGTTGGATAAATTGTGGTTTTCAAACAGTTAAATGCTACAGAGCCTCCAAAATGATGAAATAGGATTCTATGTACAGATATAAGCCAAAGTACATCACGTATTAGGTACATCATGTACGTCTGTATTATGTCAAGCACCAGGATACAAAGCATCATGTATATTATACTCCCACACGTTATTCAATTTGAATTGAAAGATAGTTCCAATTTTTAATAGAAAAAATCTCTTTAATAGGGATATATCTCCCTTTAATAGAAAATCTCTTTAATAGGAGATATCTTACAGTAAGATTATAAGTGAGAAATAATTTTAGTATTACTTCTACATTATGCTAGTTACAATAGTACATATTGCTCTATTTTTTGTTTAAACAACCGCCATTTAATTCATTTAACTTTATATAATCTAGTGGCATTATGGCTTTAAAATACTTTCAAGAGCATTTCAAGTTGTCTTATGATTTCATTTTGTATTTCAATCCACCAGGCCAATAATATATACACTTCTGCCAGCCCTATCATCAGTTATCCTGGCGCTAGACAGTTCCTAGGACTGTATCTAGGTTATGGTCCTGGCTGTAGTCTGTATTTCAAACTTTCTCTCACTTCCTTACAGTTTCCACAAGCTCTCTAATAACATTTTATCAAATTCATTTTTTAGCCATGGCCAGTTCCTGTTGCTTACATCTAGAACCCTAACTGCCATACTTCATCTTAAGAAGTTCCGTGGTTGTTTAAAAAAAAAAAAAAAAAGCTATAATTTTGGTCATTCCTCCTGAGACCCTGAAAAGGGAGGCTCCTGGTCAACTAAACAGGGATATTGTATTTAAAGTCATTCCTGGAATATTTCAGGACTATGGCTGTTTTCCGTACCCACCTCAATATTGCTAGGATTCCCAAAGTAGGGAGAAAGTAATTAGTTGTGGTACCCTGCTCTACTACAAGACTTTGGTGCCAACATCCACCTCTATTTCCACACAGAAACTCCACTACTTTAGCAACAACTTAGATCACGGAGACCCAGGTAAGTCTCAAGGTAGAATATAAAAGCTAATGGTTCAAGAGATTCTCTAGGTATCTCATTAATTCTGCATGCAATCAAAAAGACTATTCTACATCTATATCAAATAGACATCTCTATTGGATTCATCTTTCCTTAAACTGTTCATATCACAGATTACTGTATCACAATCAGTACTCTAAATGCCAACCATTCAAGTAAACATTTTCTTTATACTTCCTTCCTAAAAATGTTATCCCTCCATGATTTCTTTTTTTTTTTTTTTTTTTTTTTTTAATTTTTTTTTTTCAACGTTTTTTATTTATTTTTGCGACAGAGAGAGACAGAGCATGAACGGGGGAGGGGCAGAGAGAGAGGGAGACACAGAATCTGAAACAGGCTCCAGGCTCCGAGCCATCAGCCCAGAGCCCGACGCGGGGCTCGAACTCACGGACCGCGAGATCGTGACCTGGCTGAAGTCGGACGCTTAACCGACTGCGCCACCCAGGCGCCCCTCCATGATTTCTTTTTTAAGACTCCATTAGCTTTGTTAGACATGGAAGAAAAGAAACATGTATATAAACAAATGTACATAACTAAAACAGATATAGTATTGGTGTATTCATTTGAACTACTACTATGCATCAAACACTCACTACACAGTTAGTGGATAGGAGGGAAAGGCAATTTGTTCCAGCTAACTATAAACATTCTCTCAACTATTTACATGTTTCTCTTATCTTCCCTCTGCAATGCACTTGTATCCAAGATACCAAGATTTCAGTGAAAACTGCTGACAATATTGAGGAATTAGCACATTTTAGGCACTGAGGCAGTAATCGTTGGAAAAGTTTTATTAAATGGGTACAATGTACTATTCCTGTTTTACAGATGAAGGAATTGACAATTTGGGGGATTAAGTCATTTTCTCAAAACAGCTCCACTAATGCTAGGAGAATTTTCTAGAAAATTTAATAAATGGAGGTTTTTTTCCCCAATAAATATGCTCTTCTGGAAATATGTAAGTTTATAGGCAGGCATACTTATGAAGCCTTTTGTCCATGATTTTAATACAAACTTATCAGAATAGAAGTTAACTAGAATTAAAACATACTTGCAGTAGGATATGAAACATTATCTATTTCTTCAATGCCAATTTCTTAAACATTTGAAGCATCCCCATTGAGCATTGCCTCAAGGAACTAAGGTCATCAAGGTGAAGGGATAAAAATAGTTTCTGGGCTTTAAAGTATTAATTAAGCTAATTAAGACAAACTTGGTCAAAAAAAAAAAAAAAAAAAACCTAAGCAAGTTTTTTATTCTCTACCTCCAACAAAAATGGGTGAGAGAGCCACTGAAGGAAGAAATTTGGAAAGCAAGGGAATAGACATTGGTATACCTAACAGCATACAATTTTCCCTTATTCATGCCTAGATTACAGGTAGGATAAAAAGCAACAGAAATGGAAACTCTTACATTTGGAGATCTAAGACTAGAAGACTGTGGGAGTTCTGCAAGAAAAAGCCCATCCACGTCCTCTTCCCAACAATGGCAAGGCTAAACAATAGAGGGAATGAAATTGATGTCAGAAGTAAAAAAGTCACAGTAGTCATGTACATACAGCCCCAAGAGAAGTACAGAAAATCAGCTTAATCCGACTCAGACCTTTGAGCAGGTAAGAACATTGACAGAGAAAGCTGGTAGGGAGTGGAGGCATGACAGATTGTGAGTAAGGTGATACTGACCATCCATGTCAGGACCATAATAAGGCCTTGGATATGTGAGCAAATGCAGAGACAGATACCAGTAAGTGAAGATCATGACTTGCCAACTGCGCATGTCAGGAAGAGGAAGGACACACAAGTAGATGCCTCCTCCTCCCATTGATGTTGCAGCAATAGATCTATCCCCATCCCTGGCAAATGAGCCTCAAGGCTGGGGAGGTAGGTAAACAGTTTCAGAAATCCTAAATGTGATGGACTTTAAACATGAAAATATCTGAGCAACCACCGACTTTTATATAGTTTATACCCAAAAAGGCTGAAGTCATTAATGTGATGTGACTGTATTTACCTGGAGAAAAGCAGACTAATTTTTCTGCTCTTGAGAAGGCAATAAGAATTCAGAAAAGAAATGCAGCTGTAGGAAAATAAAGTTACAAAACTCCATGCTAGATTTTGACCTCTCAAGCCCATGGCACACATGGAGACCTGTGGAACCTGAAATACCAGATGCTGCCTAAGTCCAGATCCATCTTTACCACGTTCCCAGTGGCCACTATTCTGAATTGATCATCATCATCCTTTTCTTGCTACATAGTCTTTATCACAGGGATGTGGACTTTGCCCTCCCCCTCAAGACTTGAGCTGCGTTCTACATCCCTGGGATTGAAAATTGTTGATATGTCAGCCTAAGTGGAAGCAACAAGGAGAAACCTAAAAGTCTTTCTTTAGAAAAATGCCAGTTTTCTCTCCCTACAGTACTGTTGATAGAGAATCACTACTAATCCTTTCCAGAGTTTCTCTTACCAGGGAATTCACTGGCCAATTCTTTAGGCCCTGCCTCATGTTCTTCTAGGTTATACAGTGTCTTTGCAATAGCAATAAAAGCTTGGGATTTCAGTGTCAAGCAGCTTTAGCTACCCAGGGTTCTCATCCCCACTAAGTAATAATGAAATCCTTCAAGCATTATTTACCTTTTACTTAAAAGGTTATCTTTACCCAGACTATGTGAATATGGCTATAAACATAAAGCCACAAACATTTCTCCTTTATCTTTCCTGTTATACTTTTAATTTACTAATCATCTCTCTACTATTTTTATTCTTCCTAAGTCAGCTTGTTTTCCTCCATAGGGTATAATTTAACAGCTTGTTTGGTCCTTTTTCTCTACCCTACTCATATATCAATGCCTTCTTGTTCTGGTCAGCAAGTCTTCTGCCAAGCGTGTTCTTCCCACTCTTCATTAGATGTACTCTTTCTTTTGCCAGGAGCATTAGTTTAGTATCATGCATCATGGTCCAGAAAACTAAATTCTGTTCTTTGACACCATCTACAGAGCCAGCTGTTCACTTCTTAGCTCCTTCTTTATCTTCCAAAGTACCAACCTTCAATTAGAAGAAATTAAACCACCACCTGTGTCCCTAAGACCTTCAATTTCCTACCTAGGTTTCTAAATACACTATACATACATTCCAGGGTTTTTTGTCCTTCTTACATTCAACAGTTCTAATTAAAAGTGGTACCTGCGTGTAAATATCAGAAATGTTAAGTGATTTCCTCTGGATCAGTACTATATCCCTTATTGTCATTGAGCCTTTAGTATCATTAACGGATATTAACATATCTTAATCCTTGCTTTTTATCTATATTCATTTTACTTTCTAAAGACAATCATTTCAATATTACCCTAAGAAATACATTGAGTGTAACATTTAAATCAAATTTTAGCTCCAAATTTTGCAATTATATTCCTGTTAGAGTTCAGAACTAATTTAGCAGTGTTTTGGAGGTTTTTGGGTTTTTTCTATCCAAAACTCAATCCTTAACATATTAATCTCCTTTATTCAAAGGCTATTATGCTTATTAATCATATGCCTTTATTCAAGCTATGAATTTCTACATAGTTCAGATGAAAGGTCCTAAGAAAGAAATAAAAAGCAATAAACCTAACTCAACATCACTGAATTAATCTGCGAGTGAATATTCTAATTGTTTTACCTTTTAAAGAATACCAAATACTTTTTCTACAACTTTGAGAAATATGTATTCAAGGGAAGCAACAACTATGGATTTGAGAAATCAAATTTAAAAATGACCTCAAAATTATTTTCATCACATTTTTGTATTTTTGGTGCTCTCTTTTGTTTCCACTGGGACATGGGGCCATGCAGCTTAGAAATGCAATTTTGAGTTAAATAGCAGGTCAGAGCACTTGGGAAAGCTTACTGCTTATTTACAAATGTTCTCTCCCTTTTTATTGAATTATTATATCCTAAACTCCTAAAAGCCGGGTTGGGGGGGGGGGGGTGGAATCTTAGGCAATTAGGCTCAACAGGATTTACCAAGTTTTCCTGCATATAGCAGGTACTTTCTAAAAGCTCTGAGTCAGAAGTCTTTAAACAAAAGCTGTCTATCCCTAAGGTTTCCTGATCAAATAGAGGGCACAGGGTACCTGGGTGGCTCAGTCAGTTCAGTGTCTGACTACTCATTTCCAGCCCCACATCGGGCTCTGCTCTGAGTGTAGAGCCTACTTAAGATTCTCTCTCCCTCCCTCTGCCCCTCCCCCCCACTCATTCTCTAAAATAAAATAGGGGGCACAGAAGTAAATTTGAAATTCAGATAAATTTATTAGAGTTATGCACAGTTGCATGGATATACTCATACTAGTAAGTATTGGCTATTTATCTGACATTCTAATTTAACCGAGTATCTTGTGTTTTTATTTGTCAAACCTGGCAATCCAATATCACTGAACTATGGGAATTTCTTCCTAAGGCTCATTTCCATACAATTAGTTGCAACTCTGAATGCAATCCTGGGCTCGGAGTACCCATGAATCCAGAAGAGGGACCAGTATTCAGCTACTATTTCTTTGTTGCTTTGTAAGCATCCATTAGTTTGTAGATATCAGAGTTCTAATCCTCTAAACGGAGTGAAATAAAGGTTTTATCTTTCCATAAAGGGCCCCATGACCATCTCTGTCCCTCATACCAACCTCAGCATCCTGTATTCATTGGGGCACTGTTTCCACAGATTAGCAGACAGAACCATTCCAAAGTTCTTGGAATACCATCTGACTCTGGTTGTACATGAGAATCACCTGGGAAGCTCTCAGAATATGTGGTACACTGTCTCCATCCCAAAGTATATCTGGGAGTATGGTATATCTGGGAGTATTGGCATATGCTACTCCCAGGTGATTCTAATGAGTAGCCAGGATGGAGATCTTTACTATAGACAGGAGCAGTGAGGCTCAAATTTGTTGCAAATGAGAATAATTTAGGAAGCTTTATGAAAATTTTTACAGCAACGCTAAATACATCACATATCTGTGGGTAGGATGAAATCATCATAACATTTCAAGGTTGGATAAAGTCATCAGTAACTGTTTAAGCTTCCCAATTCAGCCATAACTGAGAACCACTGCCCCCATAGGTAGCCAGTCATTTCACTGAACTTTGAATCTCACTCATACCACCATCCACAGATATACACATTGACTCAGATACATATCGTAGTTTCTTTATACCCATCTCCGCTCATACACCAAGAAGTTACTCAAAGTGGCCTTTCCTAAATTGCAGACTACTGAAAGTTTGGGGCAAAGGAATTTTACTTTTGGGAAACAACATCTGAGAAATCTTAAATTGGATATTTACTTAGACATGCTTGTTCCTCAAAGTTTTTGGCTACCCTGACATCAGAATTACTTTATTTGCTCTGTTACGAAAAAGATTTTGACCCATCAAATCCACTGACATCTTTGTATAGGATAATTTAGCCCTTCTCCACACAGGCAAACTTTACATACATACGCTGAAGAATCTGTGCAGGGCACCCACTCTTTCCCACCAGTCTAAGTATAAAAACACCACACACACGCACACAGAAAAAGTCAACGATGCTATCAACACTCCTATCACCAGCATTATATATCACACCAGCACTACAACGGCTAAGACGTTAAAAATCAACTTGAACTTTAAGTAACACTGCTTTCAAACCATTATTACAGGAATAAATTTAATTATAGAATGTGGTAATAAGATAACCTTCCATTGAATTCTCCAAGTAAATTTCAACACAAATCTTAAAGCTTTAAAACATTTTAATATAGAAAGTCAGAGGGGGGCGTCTGGGTGGCTCAGTTGGTTCAGCAATGGACTCTTGATTTCAGCTCATGTCATTGTCCCAGGTTCGTGGGATAGAGCCCTGCATTGGACTCCATACTGAGCATGGAGCCTGCTTAGGATTCTTTCTTTCTTTCTCTCTCGTGCACCTCCCCGTGCGCTATTTAATGGAAAGAGAAAGGAATTAGAACAGACTAAGTTTAAATGTTTAAGGGGTGTCTGGGTGGCTCCGTCAGTTGAGTGTCCAACTTCAGCCCATATTGATTGGGCTCTGCACTGGCAGTGCAATCCTCTATCACTGACCGTCCCCCACTTGTGCTTTCTCTCTCTCAGAATAAATAAACTTATAAAAAAAAGAAAAAGAAAAAAGAATTTTCCATTTGGTAAAGATATGGCCCAGAGGTTAAGATAAGATTCCCCCAGGGGCACCTGGGTGGCTCAGTAGGTTAAGTGTCCAACTTCAGCTCAGGTCATGATCTCATGGTCCATGAGTTCAAGCCCCACATGGGGCTCTGTGCTGACAGTTCAGAGCCTGGAGCCTGCTTCAGATTTTCGTTCTCTCCCCATCTCCCCCTCCCTCCTCCTCCCTCTCCCTCTCAAAAATACACAATCATTAATAAAATAAAAAGCATTCAATGTTTTCATTTCCCTTCACTTCATCCCTTGAAGCCTCCTTCTTCCTACATGGCTACTCTACTAAGATGCTGGTCCAAGGAAGTGCTATTTCTGGAAAACTCCAACCTAAGGAAACAAAGCTGATGTAGGCTTCCTAAGCAGCTATGGCTCTTGCTCAAAAAAATACAAAATGAGTTCCTTTCTTTCATGATCCTTTATCTGAGTGGGAAAATACTCTCTACAGAATTTTTACATAGGAGGACCATATAACTATGGTTTTCTTTGTGCCAAGAATTCTGCTAGCATTTTGCATGTATTATTTTAATCCTTCCAAAAGTGCTAGGAGATGAATAATGTTATCAATATTTAAAAATACAGAAAATTGAGAGTTGATGAACCTCACTCAGGATTCACATCTAGCAATAGCCAAAACTCAGTTTAAAATAAATCTGACTCCACAGTCTCTTTGAAAGAGTAATTGGAGTTCTTCAAAATTCTTAGGATATGGCATCTAAATATATATCCTGAAAGTAAGCACAAGATAGGTAGGAGATAGTACTTCAAATATAATCTGATTATGAAGGAAAAAAAACACTTTGGCATTTCAACAATTGAATCTTTTCCATAGTTACCAAGAAAAAACAGGTTTCAAGTTTCCTCCCAAATATTAGAACTTACCCAAAAGAAAATGAATCAGGCAATCAAATTGTTTTTCAACTGAGTCCAGCTAAGCCGTAGGAGTTCCACTGGTAAGAATAGAAGGTTTGTAAACCCCTAATGGAGTACAAATCCCCTATTTTACAGAGGAAATTAGTGAGGTCCAGAGGGGTAATAATCTGTCTACTATCACCTGGCTAATAGCGAGCCTGAGGTTAACATTTAGGTCTCATATTTAAGATCAGTACACTCAAGGGACTCCTGGGTGGCTCAGTCGGTTAAGTGTCCAACTTCGGCTCAGGTCATGATCTCATGGTTTCTGAGTTCGAGCCCCACATCGGGTTCCGTGCTGACAGCTCGGAGCCTTTAGTCTGCTTCAGATTCTGTCTCTGACCCATGCCCTGCTCATGCTGTGTGTATGTGTGTGTGTGTGTGTGTGTGTGTGTGTGTGTGTGTCTCTCAAAAATAAACATTAAAAAAAAGATTAGTACACTCAATTATAATAAGATGCTAGAGTTTGAAAAGATTATGGCAAAGAAAAAAATGGTAGTCATTCATTCACTTAATGAAAGCTGAGACCCATTCTAAACCATCTCAACTAAGTATCTTCTCAGCACTTGCTCATCCTTAAAAATATTAGAGATGATATTATGACATCCAGGACTACCATGGGTGCCCAATAGTTGTGCACAGCACAAGTAGAGGGAGCATTAATCATATATAGTTTGCAATGGATAGTTTGAGTGGCTGGAGTTGTGGGACATGGTGGTCCAAATAACAATTCAGCAATTTGATAAAAAATTCTGATAGAAAATGAGCATTCTGACATTTCCCCATCCATTCCATGTTTTTATTGTTTTTAGTAAAAGAGACATCGTTTTCCCTAGAGCATTTTCCAGATTCATTTGCACACTACAATAAGCCTCCATACACAATCTGAAAATATCTTGTTACAAAAATGCAGGATAATGGCTTACCTCCTGTTATCTGCTTCAGCTGGAAAGTGGATGCTAGTTTGAAGAGTCTGTCATAGATAATGGCAACTTCATATTAGCTCTGAGGTACTCATAACATCCATCCCAGTTCCAAAGAACTACAAGATCTTGTTACTTTCAGTTTTATATTTTGCATTTTATCTATTTGTGGGGTCTGTCAGCTATATTAGAGTAATATTATAGTCTGTATATGAAACAGAAAACTCTCATCTTAAAATAGACTATAATACTGCACGTTATTAAAAAATTCAAATGCATTTTCTCCTAGAGACCATGACTTACAATGACTGTTATCAACATGCAATTACTTTGGTTACCTTGGAACATATTGACATTCATTCATTTAAACATAATGTAACACATTTTTATTCATTGGAGTAATCTGTAGATATGATTAAACATGGATGCCCATCTCATACTTGGGGATAAAATGAAAAAAAAATTGCAATCAAGGCTTTTGCACTGTTAAAAATAGCTCATATTAAATTGAGAAAATTACATTATGGCTTATTTCAAACACAATTGCAAATGATTATAAGGAAACAAAATCACAACTTGGATAACTGCTATGTGAGAACATCCATTCTACCCAATAATGGGACATTGGAGGCACACAGGGCAAATGCTTCAGTAAAAGAATCATTGACTGTTCAAGAGTGATTGTCTATTTATCTCCATTACAGTGGATAGATGCAGAGAGATGGTCAAAGAGTGGCTAAGGTATATTATTAAGGAGAACATAACTGGAGAGGATGCCATGGATAAACTGTTTTAATATTAACTACAGAATGCATTTGCTGGAAAGCTGGCAATATGGCTTAAAGATTCATATTTATATCAGGATTTCCTTCATTTTAATGGTCTTATTCAGAAAGCAGTCTAACGAATTAGGTAAACCATCATTAATTTTCAGAGATTCCTATCTGGGAAGCCAAAAAAAGGAACAGGGATTAAAATACACAGAAATGCTTTTAACAATTATCAATTTAGTATAACCCAAGATGCAATTTTTTTTTACGCCCTAAGGAAAAATCCTTATACTGAAAGTATCACCAGAAACACTATCACCCACCAAAAATAAGTTAAAAAGTTCTAAATGGCAGTTATTAGTGGCCCTCCAAGACAATGTTATCTTCCCTCGACATTGTTGTTCTTTATCATGAGCACATTAGGGCTCCCTTGATCCAAACTTAATACCAACTCTTCTAGGCACGGTTTCCAGCCTTCAGGAGTCCATCAGAGAAAGTCATTTTCAGGTAAACTATGAAGTTGCTTTGCTAGAAACATTTTAAAAAATACATTTCATCTGCATTAATTTGCAAAGTACAGTAAAACCGTGGATTGTAACTCGTTCTGCGAGTGTTCCTCAAGCAAACATTTCTAATGAATTTTGATTTGATAAATGAGCAATGTCTTGCAATACTAGTACATGATGCCGAACATCACATGATCACCACTGAGCCAATGGTTGTGGAAATTCACTTTGATACACAAGTGCTTACAATTACAAGCATGTTTCTGGAACAAATTATGCTTGCAAACCAAGGTTTTACTGTATTCATATGAGATTGTCTTTCCAGATGATACATTTATCCTAGGGTATCGGTGAAAGGAGAGAAGTTACATGTTAGCATGTGAGTTCTATTCAACCTGCACCACCAGAAAACTTGTCTACTCTAAAATTTACAACTTTATTCACTAATAAATAATTACTCAAACTCACAGGAGTAAGTGTAATTAATATGTAATTCTCTAATCATTTTTTTCTTCCTTCACCAGTGTTTGGGCTAGAAAGCCAGTATTATTTGGTAAGACATCTAAAATAAGGGTTACAAATTAGGGCTAATATGGAGTACCTATTTCATTAAGAGCTATGCCCCTTTATTTCAAGGAATCAAAAATGAAGTTCACCAACTCCAAAGCAACCTTCTGGACCCACACATCAGAGTATCACTGGAGAGGATGGAGAGTAAAATAAAGATGTGACCAGCACTCCTTCATCAGGCCATCTAATGGCATCTCTGTGATAATGTGAATTAGTGTTCCCCCTTTCATTCCCTCTGTCTGGAAGTTTACATAGTAGAGTTCATGCAGTATAAATTAGGACATAGAGTTTTAGAAGGTGGAAGTGAGATAAGAGTCCTTGGACTTCCACTTCAGCTCTTTCTCCTGGGAAGGAAAGTCTTGGAAATGTTTGCTGTTTGCTGGTTCCTTAGTATCCCTTCACCATCACAGGAGATTAGAAGCAATGACAGCAACCTCAGCATCTATCAACTCCGGCCTCCGATCCCTTGACTATAGCTACAGGAGTGTTTTGAAACCACAATACTAGTTGGAGTCTTGAAGTTATAAGCTCTCCCATGGAGTCTGTTCTCTTTCATTCTGGGTGGGAGTCATTCCTGGAACCAAGCATCCACTTTTTGTTAATTAACCTCTAATTCCTCGTATTAAATCCCCCGCCTGCTTAAAATAATGCGTCATTTCTTCACCGATTCCTTGTTGATGCACTGCCGGTTCTTTCAAACAAAGAATAAGATCATCCCAGAGAAGACTAGGCCGATAGAAAGTTTGCTCTCTCAAAAACAAAACAAAATAAAAACAAAAATGTGATAAACACATACATATAGTATATATATTTTAATACATTTACAAATACAAGTTTAAAAAAATATATATATAATATATATATATATATATATATATATATATATATATATTATAAATTATAGAGAGACAAAGTAGAAGTGATTATGCAGAGTAAACATTTTCCTGGATCGTGGATGGAAAAAGGAAATAGGAATTTACACAGGACAAAAGGAAACTATTACTACATTACTATCTACAGCCTATTTTAGCTTGTCTTCCTTCCTAAGAATTCTAAGTATTTACCTCTGTTAATTCACTCGGTTTTCCACAGCTTCATTAAAGGCAAAGGTAGAACACTCACATTCATCAAAACTGAGACCAGTGACTTCCCTCAAGGCACAAAGTCAAACAGAGGCCGCCCCCTCACTGACCTGGAGTTCAGCACTGAACCTGGGAAGGAAGATCTAAGTTCACAGACTAGCTGGGACCTCTGCCTTCATTCATCTGACCCTTACAACACATGCCCAGTGGTCACATCAACATCAGTGTCGTTGTTTTCCACATACTCCCCCAACAAAATGGAACTATATAAGATTATTTTAAGAATCCTTAAGAAGGTGAAGGATCCTGAAAAGAATTTAAAAAAGCGCCATATTCTGATTTTCTTCATTATAAGAGGGTCCATTCCCCACAGATAGTACTACTAGCAACACTAGGAAAACTGAAAGCTGAAATATAGTTTTTCATGAAGTTGAAATATAGATCTATTCTCCGTAAAATGGATTCTAGAAAAGTTTAAAAAAAAAAAAGAAGAAGTAAAACTATGCAGACTGGATTTTATTTATTCCCTAAAGATTCACCTCCACCTCTGTGTGTCTCTAAACTTCTGCCTCTGTTTCTCCACTTCAGCTGATATTTCTAACTTCTGTTGCTTTTCAGCTCTTCTCGCCTGTTCCAAGTACATTTTTTTCCTTTCTCCCTACTACTTTATTTTCCTTCATTAAATAGCCATTGTATAAAATTGAAGTTGTTATTTGTTGTTGTATTTACTTAATAGTTTAAGCCCATAAAAGTAGAGAATTGAAAAGTTTTATGATTTTCTCCAAAATATTGATTTTTTTTCTGTGCATTAGTAACTCTTGATAAAGAAAAATCTTCCCACCATTTCTCAGACCGGCTGCCCGCAAATGAAATGTAATACTCATACTGTGACCCTACTTCCATCTGGAATCACTCTGAATTTTGAAGGTCTTTTAAGAAGTTCTTATGTCTAGAAAATTTATAATAGTGTTGGCAGCAAAATTTCTTAACATGTTTTCTTCACCTCATAGTGTTGCAGTGTGTATTCTAAAGTGGGGGAAAGCTCAATTATTAAAGAATAAATATATAAATGTTGATTGAAGTTCTCAATAGTTAGTTCTCAATATGCTGTAAGGATAATTGACACACCTAAGTATACAATTTAAAATTTTTAGTTGGGCAACATTGGTGTTCTTTAAAAATGAATGTTTTTCCTCATGTAAGGAAAAATGTACTCATGAGTAAACTGCATCTTTGCTATATTAACATGGCTTTGTTTGCAATCCAGCTGATTTGAAAAAACTAGACAAAATCAGAAAATGCTTTACAGGAAAAACCGTGGCTATTCTAAGGAGTCTAGCCTTATGTCTTCCTCAGGTCCATCTGAGGCTTCAGGTCACTTTTTATTGCTCTATAATTACTTTGATCTACTGGGTTTTATGAAGTTAAACATTTTTAAATAGCTACGTCATCTTCTTTTCAGCCTATACTGGTCAAATTCTATCTCCTCTTTTATCACCTACCACTGACTATGGAACATGCGCAAATTCGACCCAGCTAAGTTAATTGTCAGCCAACATAGCTGCACCTGAACCTTATCAGTGAAAGAGCACTCTGTAACAAAGAGACCCAACTGAGTTTCTGGATCCCCTGGTCAAGTTTCTATTCTGAATGACCTTGAGCAAGCATATCATCTCTCTTGCTCTGACTCTTCTCTAATGGAAAACAAGCATCTTGGCTTGAAGTATACAGGACTCCTTCCAGCACAACAGTTTATTATTCCAGGACTTATTTTCCAAGTGTCAATATAGCATACTAACTGAAGTTACACACCCCAGAAAGGTGAAAGTAGCTTTTCCAACAAGTATAACCCAAACAAGTCAACATTTACAAGAAGACACAAATGTGATCCAACCACTGTGTTTCGTGCCATGAGGGAATCAAAAGAAAAGCCCCCATGCTTGAGAAGGGGACATCTAGATTACAAGGCATGAAGCACATAAAGCAAGAGTCCAAAAAGACAGATTAGCAAACACACATTGCAAAAGGCAAAATGGCACAAACTTCTGGGGAAAAAGCATGAAATGTCAGGAGAAGCTAATCAGGAAGGATTCCCTGGAAGTGTCTGCTTTCTGAGTCACTGGAAATAAGGTTTATTTGTTAGAAAAGGGAAGGTAAAGTTTGGGGCCTGCAGAGGAGTATGTGAAGGCACACAGGCATAAGCAAATATATAAAGGGCAACAGTGGAATCAGTTACACACAGGAGTTTTCTCCACTGCAGAAATACACCCTTTAGCACATGTGAGGCAACATGAATATGCATATCCATCCAGCACATTTATGGTAAGATTACAACAGCAGGAAAGACTAGTTGTCTGTAGTGCCCCTGCAGTTGATTCACAGGCTCACTACAGTCACCAGTTTATGTCCCCATGATGTCACAATTTGTCCAACAGCTTCCAAACACTTCCCCAGAACTTACTCAGAAGTATTGAGCCACATGGTTCTCTGCCCCCACTTATTTACATGTGACTTCTCATAATATCATTACCAAGAAAGGGAGACCCTTAAACACCCGGGAGTAGTATCAACAAAAGTCACACTCAGTCAAACCCTTTCCATTCAAGGAGATTCCTACTGCTGTTCTTGCTTACCTTGCCTCACTTTTGTGGCACTCACAATACCAGTTTAAGAGGGTTTTTACCCCATTTTTCCAAGTATCTTCCATGATTCACCGAGTTAATCCAGTCTATTCCTTCTTGCTATAACTAAAATATTTTCTTCTAATATATGACTTGTTTTGGTAGTATTATCCAGTGAGGAGATGGGTTCATCACAGAAGACCAGGGAGAAGCAGATATTTTTATCATTACGAAATGCATGACAAGATTTGCATTTGCGGAAGCTTTAGCAGCTATAGACATAATAGTAGGTATGCTGATAAATGAACTGATGCTGGAGGCCAAGTAAGAAGCCAGGTGGCTATTTCAGTCTTCTAGATGTAAAATACAAATGATCTATGTAAGCTGGAATGATGGCATGGCGATAATAGGAAGGCATAAGTCCAAATATGTACTTAAATGTGGTAAGTGCTTACTGATGCACTGAACTGAAGGTAGTTGCACCACACACACCTAGAGCTACAACGCTAGGAAACTAAGTAGTCAAGGCATACAAAGGAATGGGAAAAAAAGGAAGTTGGATTGGGATGGAAAGGAATTCAACATTCCTCAATTCCCCCTAGTATTTATTGAGAATCTACTAAATGCCCAGTGGTGTGCTAGATCCTAGGGATGCCAGAGTTGCTAGGACAAACCTTGTCGCTTTCTTCACGGGGCTTACAAACTATCAACATATGACTCTAAGTAACCAATTATTGTTTAAAGTGCTGCATTAGGGAAGTTCAGGCTATTACGGGTCAGGGGACTCAATTCGTCTGATATTTAAGGGAAAACAGGAGAAGAATTTGAAAAAGCAATGTATTCAAATGAGATATATTTTCAGAGTACTTCACTTGAGATATTCATGAGAAATTGAATTATTTTCAAACTCTGTACCAGACACTTTACATATGCTGTTTCATTCGAATCACACATTAGCCCTGTAAGGTAATTATTATTTCATTTCTAAAACCAAAAACTCCCAAATGCATTAAATTGACTGTGATGGCAAGGCAGGTAAATACTAAAGTTGGAAATCTGCCCCAGTCGACCTGCCTGAAAGTCCTGCTTTAATTGGTTAGAAGGGTTTTTTTGTTTGTTTTTTATTCTGAAGGAAATTACCTCTATATTCACTCCCTTTGGCACTAGCTCTGTGGCGAATAAACCCAATTCTTCTTCCCTATGGCAGCTTTTAAAATATTTAAAGACAAATATGCCCACCAACTCAGCTTTCAAGTTTTTCACCACATTGTACATATATGTTTGTGTATTCTAATCAGGAGAACTATTACATTACATACCACCATGTAGCTTGTTTATTCTTGTAGATAAGGCAGTAACACCATATTATACTAAGACTTGGCCTAATTTCTGTTATGAATTTTATATACGTATCTCAGTATCCTGTTCCATTCTCTGCTACATTCTATATCCCCCACCTCAATCCCTTTCAATTTCCATTTGTACCTCTTCGACTTCCCTTATTGTTAATTTTCCACAGTCTTAGTCTGCTCACACAAGTTATCAATAAATGTTGGTCACACCCTCCCCCTGCCTACTTTTAGCCCTTTGCCTCATTCTTTTATGTATATTATCTGACAGTTTTTTAACGCTTTTATTTGTCACACCAAGCTTCTCCATTTGCCATTTTTCTTATTAGCTACATTAAGGTTCTGCCAGTTTCTTGGGTTAAAGTCCTATGGAGTTTCCTGTGCTACAGCTAATATATTTATTTCAGTCAGCTTTTAGTCACATTTCTAATTAAAACCCACAAGTAAAAGTTAATGGAAAACAGGTGAGCTTGTACTACAAAAACACCTGTTTTAAACTTGGACCTCAAATAGAAAAACAAACCACTTACATTTAAAAAAAAAACGCATGTATATCAGCTCTTTTCTTTCCCTGTGCCTATGAGACCTCAGGATCATTGGCTTGAAGTAATAAAGCACGTAAGTGAATATCTTTAGGGAATTTAAGAAAATTTGTCAAATGCCCCATGACAAGTAGGTGTTGTATGATTTCTAAACATTGATTTCATAACCACTTTCAGCTTGCGAAGTCTGGGGCTTATTCTGCCCCAGTGTACATTAAGCCCATTAACGTTAATGGCAAAACATAATGAGCCTCATGATATATGGGGGGAGGAGTGGAAAACTCTCAAACTGAGAGAAGACATCTTAATTGTTTGTCTGCCTTTAAACTAGCAAAAACTATCAGATGGCTATACCAGGTAAAGGTCCTGTACATTATACTCAATATTAGCAGTCCAATCTTCCTATTAGAGCCTCTGTTCATCAATGTTAACTTTACACGTTAACGTTTGTGGAAGACAAAGCTTCTCCCAGTAGTTCTCTCTCACACAAAACATACACACACACTTCACGCCACTTGTGAGGAGAGGGAGATCTGATATTAGGAAATTCTCAGGCTATAAGCAGTTATGCTGCCATTACTCACGGGTTCAGCAGCCGTGAAGACCAGATGCCAGAGAAAGCATGGGCACTTGAAGAACCACTCTTGAATCCATTTCTTCTGACTTGCCTCTCTCTGGGCACTTTGAGTCTTTTTCTCCACCTTAAATTTTATCCCATATGTGTGGTATAAAAAATAGGACTGGGCCTCCTCTGTCTCTGGAGAGATCTCATCTCTGGAAGACTAGAGCAGAGAGAAGAGAACCACTTGGTCTCTTCTGGAGGTTCCTATCTTGTCACAGGGAAATATGCATTTTCTCTTTCGTAAGTACCCCAGATAGCACCTCAAACCTTCTTTCCACTCCCTTCCCTCTTCTCCTCAAAATAAGAGATTCTTATCAAGCTGCGTCCTGGGGAGAAGAACCCCTAGACACCCACGGCCTGGACTGCCTCTTCACCTTTGAGCTATAGAAGGTGCAAATGCTCCTCCCCCTCACGTTCTTCAGTAGTAAGAACACTTGGGCCTACCAAACCAATTTACAACGTGTGGTCCATGTACCAGCAGCAGTGGCAACACCCGTGAATCTGTTAGAAATGCAAATTGCCCGGCTTCATTCTAGGCAGACTGAATCTGAAACCCTGGAGTTGGGGCCCAGGAACTGCTGTTTTCAAAAGCTCTCTAGGGGATCTTTTAAGAGCTAAAGTTTAAGAAGTAGTGTTCTGGGGTGCTTCCGAAATGTTAACATGAAAATGAATGACCTGGGAATACCGAGAAGCTGCACGTGGTGATTCTACACATTAACAAGGTCTCAGGTGGTACTGCTGCCCTTGGTTCTTGGACCTCCCACTTTTTTAGCATTGGCTTAATACGGGAATCAGCAGCAGAGCTTAAACACCTAGAACAACTGAGCCCCACCCAGAGATTCTGATTTAATTGGTTGAGTGTGCAGCCAGGGCATCTGGGCCAATTGTAGTTATAAATCCAGTTGATATTTCAGGCTCTGTGTCTACTGTTTTCACTAGTTCTAAGCCCATAACGAAAAGAATGTGACTGATACCTTAAATCCCAACTAGGAAGTTCACTGGGAAGGACTCAGTAATGTGACCTATCTACTGCAGTCTATGGGGAGGAAAGCTGTTTCCTTGGATTCATTTGACCATTGTGCTTCTTTCCACAAGAGTGTTAAAACCAAAGACTGGAAGGAAAGTCCAAACTTTGGATATGAACCTAGAAGGAAGAGAACAAAGATATCTCCCAGTCTGCTTTGTAACAGGAAGGGTCACAACACGCATATGGTTTGCCAGGTTCATCATAGTAAAAGACTAGATAAGGAAACTGGTCCAACCCTAGTGGGTAATATAGTAGAGAGCAGTTGCATTTCCCCTGTGCTCTTAGCCCGAAGTACCCTACAAGGAGGAGAAAATGGCAAATTGATCCCACAGGTGAAATCTTTGTTATCTCTTTCTTGAAAATACACCAAGGAAAAACATCTACTGAAAATCCATTCAGTAAATATTTGTCAGATACCTGCTTTTTGGCAAGCTCAGTGGCAAGCACTAGGGATAAATTTCACTTCTAGAAACGGTGGCCTACAGAGGCCTACAAACCTACTCCCCAGCAAAACAAGTGTAACTGGTGAAAATTATTTTCTAAGAAATTTAATCCTCTGCAATTTTCTTAAGAGAAAAATGAAGAAACATATATTCAAGAAAATCTACTAATACTCAGTAAGAATGTTAATAGTCTATGACATGTGAACCAATGTCTAGTCCCTATGAACAAAAGGTATGCCAAAAAATTAGAACACTTAGATTTGACAAATAAATTCCTAGGAAGACACAAACTACCAAAACTGACTCAGGGTGAGACAGAAATCTGAGAGATTAATAACAGGTAAAAAGATTGAATTAGAGCTCAAAACCCTACCTACAAAAAATGTCTAGTCCCAGATGGCTTTATTGGTAAAGTCTACCAAACCTTTAAAGAAGAATTAATAACAACCATTCACAAACTTTTCAAAAACCCTGAAGAGGAAGGAACACTTTCTAACTCATTCAAAGAAGCCAGTATTACCTTAATACTAAAACCAAAGACATCACAAGAAAACTACAGACCAATATCTCTTATGAATATAGATACAAAAATCCATAACAACATGCTAGCAAACTAAATTCAGCATGATATTAAAAAGATTATACACCATTACTAAGTGAAATTTATCCCAAGAAATCAAGCTGGATTTAACATTTAAAACTCATTGAGGGGGTGCCTGGGTGGCTCAGTCGGTTGAGTGACTTCAGCTCAGGTCATGATCTCATGGTTCATGGGTTCGGGCTCCATGTCGGGCTCTGTGCTGACAGCTCAGAGGCTGGAGCCTGCTTCTGATTCTGTGTCCCCCTCTCTCTCTGCTCCTCCCCTAATCATACTCTGTCTCTCTCTCAAAAATAAACAAGAATTAAAAAAAAAACAAACTCAATGAAGCCTGTGTGTTGGTGTGCTAGATGAAGAAATTGCCATGAAGAACCATGTATCCCATGGTATAAATCTAAATTTACATTATATCCTAAAAGACAAATGGACAGCTATTGAAGAACTTTAAAGAGAAGACAGAAGATGGGGAACCTGGGTGGCTCAGTCAGTTAAGTGTCCAACTCTTGATTTCTGCTCAGGTCATGATCTCACAGATGTGAGACAGAGACCCATGTGAGGCTCTGCACTGACAGCAGGGAGGCTGCTTCTGAATCTCTCTCCCTCTGCACCTCACCCCCCCCTCGAAAAGAGAGAGAAGATGTAAGATATATTGGCAAGACATCTTCCCATGTGCTCAAATAATCTTGAATTCCTACATATGTCCTCAGGAAAAAATAAATAAATAAATCTACCTAATATGATACCTAAAAGCCAGAAGATATTATTTGTCAGATTGACAAATTTGGCTACCTATTTTTTTCTTTTAGTTTTCTTACCAAATATCTCTTTATTGACTTTACCAAAAGTAAAGTCAGAAGATAATTGCCAAAGACTGCTAAAAGCAAAATCAGATGACCTTGACCAGAATGGAAAAATATTTGCAACCTAGATGTCAGATAAAGACTAATTTCCCTAAACTATAAACAATCCCTATAAATCAAAGAAAAAGGCAGACTTACAAAAGAAAAATAATTGAACTATATGAACAAAACATTTTAAAAAAAGAAATACAATGATTCTCAAACACAAAAACTTGCTCAATCCCATTCATTACAGATAAAAGCAAATTAAAATTCATCAAGATATAGTACTTTGTTTTAGCTTTTTTGGCTAGCAAAGCTCAAAAAGTTTTAAAATGCTCTGTGCTGTCAAAAATATGCATAAAAAATGGGCACCCGGGTGGCTCAATCAGTTAAGCATCCTACTATTGATTTTGGCTCAGGTCATGGTCTCACGATTAGTGAGATTGAGCCCCAAACCAGACTCCACACTGAGCACTGCTCCCACTTGGAATTCTTTCTCCATTTCTCTTGCCCCTCCACCATACACACGCACTTTCTCTCTCAAAATAAATAAACTTTTTTTAAATTTTTTAAATCTTTATCCATTTTTGAGAGACAGAGAGAGACAGAGTGCAAGTGGGGAGGGCAGACAGAGAGGGAGACACAGAATCCCAAGCAGGCTCCAGGCTCTAGCCTCTGAGCTGTCAGCACAGAGCTTGACATGGGGCTTGAACCCATGAACTATGAGATCATGACCTGAACTGAAGTCACACGCTTAACCGACTGAGCACCCCCAGCGCCCCAAACATTTTTTTAAATATATGCATAAAAAGGTACTCTCAAGCCTAGCTGGTGAGAGTGCAAATTGGTATAACCTCTATGAGGGGCAATTTAGCAAGAGTTATCAAATCAAACACATTCTGACTTGGCAACTCAGCTTTTGAGAATCTATCCTATAGGTAACTTGTGCCAAAGACCTATGTATGTGGCTTTTCATTATAGCGTTGCTTTTAATAACAATAGATTGGAAATAACTAAATGTCCAGCCTTAGGGAATTGCTTTAAAAAGTTCACACCCATAGAGTCAGAATGCTGTGCAGCCATAAGAGAGTGAGGACTTATTCTACTGACACAGAATGACACACAAGACATTACTTCAGTATGTAATTACTTCAGTCAAGACTAAAAGAGAAAAATAATACTGAACTTTCCTAATTCTTTGATGTTAGATAACAAAGGACTGTTCCATAATATTAAAATCTTGACAGTAATAAAAAGAGTTCAAAGGATATATTAATGCCCACAGAATATGTATGCAAAGCACCTACTTCATTCATCTAAAATTTTACAACTGCCTCCAAAACTTAGCATTGTTGGTTATTAAACCATAACCTGCCATACAGAATGGTGGAGATTACACTGGATAATTTGTATTTTCTATCTGCTCTGCATCTTTTCAACACAATTCCAACATTGAGGGAATTTTCCAATCTTCTGAATCCCACCTCTCTGAGGCTGAAGCCGGGAGAACTCCCTTCTCTGCCTTGTTTATGCGGACATGTGACCTGCACCCACTCACGAGCATGAGTTATCCAGCTGTGCACAAGCATCCCACCTGCTGGTGAGTGGGCAGCATCTCAGGGACAGCAGCAGTTGCAAGGTGGAGATCCTGACACAGGAAGCTCAAGGTCTGAGCAGAACACAGGGTGTAGCCTGCAGTACCTGGAGGCAAGAGTGGCCACCAAGTCATTTTCTCCTCATGCTGGGCTGCTGTATGGCTTGGAGCCTTTTTCCTAAAAACTTAGCGTTGAGGTTTTGAGGTTATTCTCTAGGAGTCTCCCAATATCCTTTTTAAAAAACTATGCTGTTCGGGGCGCCTGGGTGGCGCAGTCGGTTAAGCGTCCGACTTCAGCCAGGTCACGATCTCGCGGTCCGTGAGTTCGAGCCCCGCGTCGGGCTCTGGGCTGATGGCTCGGAGCCTGGAGCCTGTTTCCGATTCTGTGTCTCCCTCTCTCTCTGCCCCTCCCCCGTTCATGCTCTGTCTCTCTCTGTCCCAAAAATAAATAAAAAACGTTGAAAAAAAAAATTTAAAAAAAAAAAAAAAAAAAAAAAAAAAAAAAAAAACTATGCTGTTCAATAGTCAGAGTTAGTCCTGTTGCTGGCATCTAAGCACAAGGATAGGAAGCTTATAGTTTACTGAAAACCAAAATATATGTGTGTCAGGTATTCTGATACACAAACTGCAAGGCAATTAATATAATAAGATATTCTGGGATTAGTAAAGAGTTCTGAGGGAGGTTCTTTTCCCTGAGTCTTGTGAAAAAGGAAAGAAGAAACTTGCATAATAAATTATAGTGGGAAGCTGTTTTCCCAGCCTAATAAATATCATCATTGATAGCTGTACCCTTGCACCGAACTGACGAAAGAAGTATAAAAATAAGAGTACTAATGAAACACTACCTGCTTTACATATGCTATCTTATTTAAGCCACACAACATCCCAAAGTAGGGGCTCATTTTACTATATGAAACAAAAGTCAGCTTAATTACATTACGGTGATAATTAGCTTTAAATCTAGAGAATCTAGTCTTCTTATCCACTACAGTTCATCACCACTCTGAGTTTAAAAAATAAACCCTAAAACAAAGTAAATTGTTTACAGTTGTTTACCTGTCTACTGGTGATAAATCAGTTCATGAATAAAAATTGTAGTATTTCTGACCTAAAGGGAAGGTCACCTAAGTAAGAACAATAATATACACAGTTGCTACAAAAGACTAAACCGATGCCTTGAATCTTAAATATCTTAAAACCATCATAATTATCCTTACAACATACCAAAAAAGTTCCAGGAGGCAAGTTACCATTAACCCTACTTTACCAATGTGTCTATACTCTATATCCCCCATAAGGCATTTTTTTTCTCTCCATTGTGTCTACATGTTTCTTCTTGCCCTTTATTATTATTTTTTAACGTATAGAAGCTTTCAAGATACAGAAGGTCTCAATCTAAGGATGCATTCAAGACCAAAAAGTAGTAAAGAGGGAGAAATTCATCAGGAGTTTGCTGGTCACTCTCAAGTGTTTGCCAAAAAAGCACTATGTGTTTTCTAACAAACATTTACGGCATGCCTATAAAAGGTACTTTCCAAGGTCATATGAAAAAAATACAAGATTAATTAAAGCATGTTTTATGCCTTCACAAAATTTACAATCTAACAGAAAAGACAGAACATAATCAAAAATAACTATAATGTAAGTGGAAAATAAATGCCACGAGAATGATATAAATAGATTATTTTTGACCAGGACAAAAAAAGGTTGGAAAATTGTTTCAAAGTACAAATCAGATAGGCAATTGCACAGGAAGAACATTCCAGGTAGAAGGAACAACACAAAAAAAAGTTCAAAGGAATGAACAAGACAGAAATGTATGATTTTGCTGTCTGATAGCATCATTATGAAGGGTAGAGTAGAGATTAGACTGGAAATACAGTTTGATTTCAATACCTGGCTCAGATGTCAGAATTTAATTCTGGAGGTCATGATCATCCAGACTAGATACAGCTACACTGACTTCTGTCTGTAATTTGGCTGTAGCAGGTGCTCAATCAGCCCTGCCAACTCTATCATTATTAATTATGCCATATCCTTTGTATTAGTAGAATTAATGATGTGGGCAAAGGAAATGGTCCATCAGTAAAAGGATATGTTTAGATCTCAGTCCTTATGTCTTGCATTTATCTGCAGGGCATTTAGAGTTTTGAGAAATATGTAACATGCATAATGCCTCCCAAAATATTCACTTGATAGGTAACAAAGTTAAATGAGTCCTTGTGCTCAAAATAAAGAACTAGATGTCCTAAATGCATACTTACACAAACATAAATTTGTTTTTTTTTCATTTCTTTGCCCAGCATGAAGCTGCTAGAATACTGTTGTTTTATACATCATTAAATAATAATATTTATCCTGCAGAGTTAAGCCATATTAATTGCATTTCTCATTTTTTTCTTTTGAAAGCAAAATGAAACAAATACAAAAAATTATAACCATTTTAAAGTTGTGAATGACATGTCAAAAATTCAATTATTCTACTCAAGTCATATTAACTATCTATTTTCATGACTTGAATAATAAAGTTTTAGACACATGTAAGTTTAATTTGATTCCGCATCCTTAGATTGTGTTGGGGATCCCCTAGGCCCCTACAATTTGGATGAAAGTGTTTTTAATTACCATTTAAATTGTGTGGAAAAATAAATTTTGAGACTTCATTTTTCTTTTTTCTAACATGTATCTCCTACCTGATGCCTGTCCTTAAGGGAATCATTTTCCAGGTGAGAAAGCACACCCAGAAAAATGCTAATCATTTGTCATTCAGAAAAACAGGAAACATACATATATGTTCTTGTCAATTAACACTCTTTCTCTTGGGTAAACAGTAAGCTTAAGAATTTGTCACATGATAAACTACACATGCTCACACACACACACACAAAGGTTTTTCTTAAAGAAGGAATGCAATGCAGTTGAAGAACTGTCCATAGAAATCCTTAAAAATCCTTATATACCTCTTGCTCTGAATGAATTGGCTCTGGCCTGAAAGTTGGATTCTAGTTGAAGTTCAAACTCAACCTCGGAAGATGACTGTGCCTTTGTAACTAGCAGGGGTGCACCAGGACTCTTTATAACACAAACATGGTGTTCTCCATCATCCTGTTCCAGCTGTTGGTGGAACTGTGCTAATGGCAGCCCACAAATTATGAGCCTGAAGGCTGAGAGTTGGACACAGTATTTGTAGCAAAGAGTTAGTTGTGTTCCTTGAATCTGGAGATATGTTGGCCTAGAAGTCAGCAGAATTAGACCACCAACAAGTGTGTGAAACATCTTCTCTAATCTGATCCTCATCTGTGAAATGGCAGATTCTAAAAGAAAACCCCCTCTGACCATGATGCTATAATACTAGGCAAAAGCACTTATGTGGTATATTTCCATATGTACTGCCTAAAAGAATACTCAGCATGAACCTGTGGGAAGGTATAAAATAAATGTGAAAGGCAAGAGGCTCACAGCAAATGTAATAATTTCAAAAGATAACTCCAAAGAAAGCTAATAAGATGTTTCCCAAGCAGAGTGTCTAAAATTCCCACGGGCCTTACTAAAATTACCATGACCTAGCATCTGGCCCCCAGCTTTAAAAACTTCAAAATTCTCATTTACTGATAGCAATTATCACTATCATTACTTTACAAATAAAAAAAATCTTTGGCCGAGGAAGTTACAATTTAGTCCATGATCTAAATGGAAATGGGTAAAAAAGAAAGAGGCTGCTATTGATAATAATGAGCAGAGCAATGTAAATTTGGCAGGACAAATCAAATTTGGTTGTAAAATGAAAACACTTTACAAGCCTGGTAAAGAGGTTTCAGTTGTTTGTGTATGCAATGTCACTCTCATTAGTAAAGGTTATTTTGCAGCTCCAGTCTGTAGTTTCTTATTAACAAAATGGAAAGTGAATATACATACTAAATTAAACATTTCACCTCTTCAGGGCCATATCTGACAACTGTGTTTATCCATGCATTCATTCAATTCGACAGCCATTTATTAGGCCTTGCTATATATAAGGCAGCTTCATTTTGGGTAGCATAGAAAAAGTCAATACTTTCAGAGGTATATTTATATTTTTATGGAATCATAAAAAATGTAGATTACAAAGAAGATCTATAATAGCACTTATATCTATGGCTGAGGCAAAATGTTCTCCATTCACAATTGGTTTGTGTCCTGTATTTTACATGCTAGATGCTACAATTCTTCAATATCTATAGTGCAGAGCCCCTCCCCAGAGGTCTACTGGAACTATACCTACTTCTCTCCTCCAGAAAAAGATGCCTTCACCTGTTACCAAAAACATGTCCAGCTGCTGCTGGAAAAATTTTTGTTCTGAGTATTCACTCAGGTTCTGAATCAAAGGTTAAATAGTAAAATAATGAAGAGTAATCATTCTCATAAAGTAACATATGGAATGAGTAATTTTACCTAACTGATAAAAATTGCTAAATAGTTACATATTTCTCTTTAGTGCCACGTATTTGTATTCTATCAGTTGTTATTTACATGTCACTTCTTCTACAAAGATTTCCTGTTCCCTAAAATTAAGTTCATTTTTTTTTAATCAATATTCTTCATCCTGAGGAGGACTGGATTAAAAACTTTCTTTTTATAAAAGATAGAGTGATAAGATATAGCTTCATTCTTGATGTTCTTAATTTACTTTTAAACTTAAAATATATTCTACACAACCTTAATAGTAATATCTGAAAAAAATCAAAAATAGGTCAAAATATAATGGTAGAATCTATAAATTAAAAAAAGAAAAAAATTGTCAGAACACATAAATGATCAAAAGTATGCAACACAATTGTAGAAATGAGGTTAAGTATATCTGTTAAGAACAGCAAATAGAAGTGACTTAAACTTCTCTGTATATTTTAAAAAAATAGTTCTCAGATTCGTTTACAAAAAGCAAATGCCAACCATATAACTTATAACATATAAACACACAACTAAAACAAAATAACACTGAAAGAGGATGGAAAGGAAAGGGTTAACAGCAGATCTGTAACTCAGTCCATCCTTCCTCAGGGACTTGAGGTAATTTGACCTCAACTGAAACTCCTTATCATTCTGATAGAATTTAATAGCCAGAAGAACATAAGGCTCTTTCTATGGCTTCAATATACTTATTTCTCATATAAAGAATCTGGGGCACCTGGGTGTCTCAGTCAGTTGAGCATTAGGCTCAGGTGTGGTCTCAAGGCCTGTATCGTGCTCCCTGCTGTCAGAGCTGAGGCCATTTCAGATCCTGGGATCCTCTGTTCCCCTCATTCTGCCCCTGCCCAGCTCACAATCTCTTTCTCTAAAAAATAAATAAACATTATGGGGCGCCTGGGTGGCTCAGTCGGTTGAGCGGCCTACTTCGGCTCAGGTCATGATCTCACGGTCCGTGAGTTCAAGCCCCGCGTCGGGCTCTGTGCTGACAGCTCGGAGCCTGGAGCCTGTTTCGGATTCTGTGTCTCCCTCTCTCTGACCCTCCCCCGTTCATGCTCTGTCTCTCTCTGTCTCAAAAATAAATAAATGTTAAAAAAAAAATTAAAATAAAAATAAAATAAAAATAAAAAATAAATAAACATTAAAAAAAAAAAAAAAGAATCTTTCTGGCAATATATACCGGATCTTACTGGATTTTTTTTTTCAATAAATAAGCCCGAATTTTAGATTCAGTATCTGCCAGATAGTGGCTGGTAGTTACCTACTATTCCTACACACATGGCTAACTAAGACATCCTCAAATTAAGCAGCTTTCCTGAGCTAGCTCTTCTGGTTTACAATTAGCCTTTGTACTCTAATCTCAAAACAATCCCAGATCTTTCTCTAGCAAAAAGCATCTGACAGATTGAGCCACTCCCTGACAGCAGGTTAACTTAACTTAATGTTAAGTGTGGCTTCTTTCTTTGAATCCTTTGCATAGTCCTTCATGCATCTTTGTGCTGTGTTTGAGACTGATGGACAATTGAGGCCTTTGTGATAGTGCAGAGCATAGGGTAAGGCACGGCTATGATTTCTTATAAGACCAATTAGGAAACAAACAAATTGCCACAGTGTGGCATTATTAATTTCTGAAAAGGTATACTTTGAGACAAAGGACACTAAATGGAATCCCAAAAAATAAATCTACAAATGAATATCCTTCATATATTGGATGTGAATTAAAAAATCCTTAACCAAGTATTAGTAAATGACTCCAGCAATATATGGAAAGGATTATATACCATAACCAAATCAGTTCTATCCTAGGAATACAAGATGGATCTAAAAGTCAACTAATGTAATATGCCATATCAATAGAATAAAGGACAAAAATCACAATGTATGACAGAAAAGAAAGATCTCTCAACAAACTAGGATTAGAAGGAAACTTCCTAAACCTCATAAAAGCAACTACAAAAAACTTAAACTAAACATATAGTTAATGGTGAAAGACTAGATGTTTTCTTCCCTAAAATCAGGGACAGGACAAGAATGCCAGTTTTCATCACTTCTATTTCAGCATTGTACTGAATGAGCAATTAAGAAAGAAAAAAATAAATAAAAATACAAAGCATCAGATTGCAAGGGAGAAGTAAAACTGGGCTTATTCATAAATGACTTCATTCTCCATGTAGAATATTCTATGGAATTAAGAGAGGAAAGAAACCCACATTACTAGAAATAATAAACAAGCTTATCAAGGTCATAGAATACAAGATAAAAATGTTAACTTTCTTTCTATATACCAGAAGGAAACAACAATATAAAAATGAAATTAAGAGACAACTCTATTCAGTTAGTCACACAGTACTATAATGTAGTCACACATTACAATAAAAAAGATTAAAATACTTAGGCATAAATTTGACAAAAGAAGTACAAGACTTGTACACAGGTAACTAGAAAACATTGCAGAGAAAAAATAAAGATCTAAATACATGGAGAAATAGATCATATTCATGCATTGTTAACAAAGTAATTTACTTCAAATTAATCTACAAATTCAACACAAAAATCAAAATCCCTGGAGACATTTTTGTGGAATTTGACAATCTAAACCAAAAACATAGAAATGTGAAAGACCTAGAATAGTCAAAATAATTCTGAAAAAAAAAAAAAAAAAAGAATTAGGCTCACATTACCTAACTTCAACACTGCATGAGATTAACAGTAATCAATACAGTGTGGTATGGGCATAAGAATAAAAACACAGATCCGTTAGTGGAACAGAGGAAACCCTTAAATATATAGTCAAATGAATTGGGACAAAGGTAATTCAATTCAATTCAGGCAATTCAATTCAGGCAATTCAATGGGGAAAAGATAGACTTTCCAACATTGATGGACAATGCATATCTACATACCCCCACCAAAAATTGATAGCAGCTTACCTCGATTTCACATAATACCCAAAAAGTAACTCAAAATGAATCATAACTTAAATTTAAATCTAGAATACTTATTAAAGAAACAGAAGAAAAAAATCTCTGTGATGTATGTTAGGCTCGGCAAAGATTTCTTAATACATGACACCAATATCGGGATTCATTAAAAAATTGAAAATTGGACCTCATCAAAATTAAAAATTTTGCTCTTCAAAAGAAGATAAAAGAAAATAAAATGAAAAGACAAGTCACATCTAGAAAAATTTATTTGCAAAGCATAAATCATCATCTATCTGATAAAGAACTTGTTCTAGAATATATATATATAGAACTCTCACAAGTCAATAATAAGAAAATACTCAGATTAAAAATGGGCAAAAGAGGGGTGCCTGGGTGGCTCAGTCGGTTAAGCATCCAACTTTGGCTCAGGTCATGATCTCATAGTTCATGATTTTGAGCTCGGCATCAGGCTCTGTGCTGACAGCTCAGAGCATGAAGCCTGCTTCAGATTCGTTGTCTCCCTCTCTCTGCCCTCAGTCTCTCTCTCAAATATAAACATTAAAAAAAATTTTACTAAAAATGGGCAAAAGATCTGAGTATACATTTCATCAAAGAAGGTATTCCAATATCTAATAAGCACATGAAAAAAATGTTCATCATCATTACTCACTAGAGAAATGCAAATTAAGCTCTTAATAATATATTCTCATTTGAGTGGCCATAATTCAAAAGACTAATGATACTAAGTGTGGGTGAGGATATGAAAATACTGAACCTTTATACATTTCTGTTGAGAACTTAAAATGACACAGCAACTTTGAAAAATAATTGGGTGATTTTTAAAAAGTTAAATAGACACATACCATGCCATGCAGCCCAGTAATTACACTCCTAGGTATCTACCCAAGAGAAATAAAAACTGAGGTCCACAGAAAAAAGAAAAAAATGTACACAAATATTCATAACAGCATTATTCTTAAGGGCCTCAAGCTAGAAACAATGCAAATATAGATTAACTAGTGAGTGAATATGGCATATCCATACAATGAACTCTTGACACCAGCCACAACATAGATAAACTTCAAGAACACTATACCAAGTAAGAGAGGCCAGATACATGGTATATAATTCCGTTTATATGAAATTTCTATACAAGGCAAATCCACAGGGACAGAACGCAAATGAGTGGGTATGTAGGGCTCCACAAGAGAACAGGGACTGACTACAAACTGGCAAAAGAACTTTTTAAGTTGATGGAAATGCTCTGAAACATTGTAGTATAAACTGGTCTTGCTTTTCCTACTGAGTAATACAGCATTCTTTTTAATGAGATAATTCAACATTTCATTTAATAAGATAATATACATGCATACATCTCATACTATGGTTCTACTTATTGTTACTGTTGTTAAACCAGAGGATCGTTACAGTCATGAGACTATATAACCATGAAAAGTACTTTATCCCTCCATCTGAAGTTATCTTAAGCCTATGGCAGTTCACAAAAGACCAGTCTGTTACTTAAACTGAGAAACTGGCATCTTTTCTTACTGTGTACAAAATATTTGGCATTAAAATAACTGTCTCGAAGAATGATTTCACTCGAATTATAGTATTGCTTGACATCTGATAATACTTTCTAGTTTTGATGCATTTTCATATCTCATCTTTGTCAGTGAAGAAGAAATAGAATCTCCAATTTATCATGATGTTATCTCCAATTTAACATGATGAAAATGAAGCTTGAGGATTTATAAGTGACTGCCTAAATGCACAGAGATGTTAGGAACATGAACCTGACCCAGGACATGAACGTGAGTCTTTCTATTCCCAGATGTCTGTTTTCCCCCACTGTAGTCTCATTTATCCTAAAAGAGTTCTTTTTTTCCCCAAAGACACAGAATTATATTTTTAACAAATAATCTGTTTCAAATATATTCAAACAAATCAGGTAACAATAATTAAAAATCCTGCCTTACACTAGAACAAAGCTATCTATTTTTTTCAGTTTTACTGAGGTAGAACTGACAAAACTAAGATTTTCAAGGGTACAATGGGATGATCTGATATATGACTAAATGAATTCTTGTAACTGTTTATACTGTACTCTGTGATCTGTGTAAGATTGATTTTGTCAAGAGTTTAAAATAAGTGTATAAGATGCTTGCTCAAAAAAAAAAAAACTTCTAAATACAAAAAGTAGGAATGAAGGCTAAATAGTTTTAGCATAATTTTTATCCTATTATATATCCATAAATCAAATAAGCATAAGGTGATTTAAGATAAATAAAACTATATAAACAGAAAAATATTAAAATACTATCTCAGAATTTCACTATGTGGTAAATCAGTGGACTTGGAAAGGTTAGTATTTTCTCCCCCTAAGTACCTGAGTTTTCAAAGGGCGTTTTTATTCTGGGAGAACCTAGCAAGTTGCTTTTAATCCCAATAATTCAATTCCATGAAAGCATATATGCATAAATATATTATTATACACTAAGGCATATTTTATTTAGCTGATATGTACACATGTAACATATTTACATACTTATATGTATACATGTGCCTACCTAGAAAAAATATCTTTTAATTTTTTAGATTGTGTCATAAATTTTTTACATATATACTTAGGAAATATGAAAAATTTTGTGGAATCGAAAAAAATCCAGTTAAATTGTAAATACTGAATCACTCAAGTAACTAATTCTGAGGGAAAATAATATTGAGCTGAATTGACAACCTCTTATTCATATCATATTCTGTTTCATCATCGAGTCTAAGCAGGCAAAATATGAGCTAGAAGAAGATTGTTTTGGATTCCACCACTCTCTTTCAGGGCTTTTCTTCTTTTTCATTTTATCCTATTTCATTTTTCTTTGCAATGTCCAGCCTTTGCTGTTCCAAAAGTGTACTGCTCACCAAACACATTCAGATACATAAAGTCCTACCGAAGTGTTAATCTCCTATTGAAGATCAAAAGTTTAGCTCTCTAAATGTCTCCTGATGGCTTACCTGTATCAAGGAAAGGTAACCAACAGACATGTATAACATTCTCTACCTTCTCTGATAATCCTTATCGTTATTCTTGTCATTTTGATTCACAAATGTTTATTGACTGTAATTAGGATCAATATCATAGGCTAAAAGCCACTATGTTGAAAGAACTATATATATCTCCATTCTTAAAGAAAGAAATATATCTCCATTCTTAAAGATTTGAAAATAACTTGGCAAAGAGTCTGACAGGACTGTATTTCATTTGAGAAAAATCAAGCAAAGTGAAATTCTATGTTCTCTCTTTTATGCTAGTTGATTGCAAAAGAATCAGAAGAGAGAAAAAAGCTGGGTCTTTAAATATTAATATTTGTAAGGTAAAATGGTTAATCCTACTAATAACTTAAACCTATGGTAAACTTCTGAGATTTTTATGTATTGAATGAATATATGCATAATTAATTAGATAGAATCAGAGACAGAGAGCCTCACTTAAGCACACCATTAGCATCATTATTGGAACAGAGAGAAGATAGCATAAGTTAAACAGTGACATTATTTTCAAATCATTTAAGCCAAATAATTCTAAATCCAAAAGCTTTGATCATGTATAATCCTGCTGAAAGACTGAATTGTAATCAGCCTATGATACATTATGTTGCAAAGCTGCCACACCAGTGCATAACAGAATCTTATTTTCCACTAATTCATTCTTTTCTGAAAATGCAAACACTCCATATGCTTAATAGCCCCAAAAAAGAATGTCGTCACCCTTTAAGATTGCCCATTAGTGAGTATTTTATTTTTAAAAAGCACATATACAAAGAAAACAGTGACTCTCAAAAACATTTTTGAAAACTGACTTAACCTATGTGCTAAATCAAGAATAGCAACCTCAAAAAATATCAGTTCAATTGTATATTTTAGCAAAACATCAACAACATATGCTGTGTTTATAGTGACTTTTAAATTCATTTAATGTTCACAAGACTGGATTCAGAGGCAGGATGCAAAAGAAAGAGCTCTAGTAGAAGCAGAATTAGAGTAAATGGGAGGATCTATCTACTTACTAGAAAGACCCCCAAACATGGAAAGTTCTGCTGGTAATGGACCCCTTTTTAGACTAATAAAAATTAATCTAAGAATAGAAACAAACAAGAGGGGCTCCTGCGCGGCTCAGTCTGTTGAACATCCAACTCCTGATTTTGGCTCAGGTCATGATCCCAGGGTCTGTGCTAAGGTGCTGAGCATGGAACCTTCTTGAGACTCTCTCTCTTTGTCTCTCTCTGTCTCTCTTTCTCCTCTCTCTCTTTCTCTCTCCCCTTCTTCCCCTCCCCCACTTTTACACACATACTCTCTCTCTTAATATAAAAACTTTAAAAATAATAATTAAAAAAAAGAGGGGTGCCTGGATGGATCAGTCAGCTCAGGTCCAACTTTGGCTCAGGTCATGATCTCACAGTTTGTGGATTCAAGCCCCATGTCAGGCTCTGTGCTGACAGTTCAGAGCCTGAAGCCGGCTTCAGATTCTGTGTGTGTGTGTCTCTCTCTCTCTGACCCCTCCCCCAGTCACGCTCTGTCTCCCTCTCTCTCTCTCTCTCAAAAATAAATAAACATTAAAAAATAAAAACAAAGAAAAAAAGAAAAGAAACAAACAAGATACTTAGAACCATAAAACTGTTTCATATTCTAGGCACTATCCAAAAAGGAAGCGACTAGCCACATGTGACTCTAAATTTTAACTTTTCAATTAACTAAAATGAAATAAAATTTAAATTTTATTGAAAAATAGTATGCAAAGAGCCCAAATGTCCATCGATGGATGAATGGATAAAGAAAATGTGGTATGTATGTATGTATGTATATACATACACACACACACACACACACACACACACACACACACACACACACAATGGAGTATTACTCAGCAATCAAAAAGAATGAAATCTTGCCATTTGCAACTATGTGGATGGAACTGGAGGGTATTATGCTAAGTGAAATTAGTCAGAGAAAAACAAAAATCATATGATTTCACTCATATCAGGACTTTAAGAGACAAAACAGATGAACATAAGGGAAGGGAAACAAAAAATCTAAAAACAGGGAGGGGACAAAACAGAAGAGACTCATAAATATGGAGAACAAACTGAGGGTTACTGGAGGGGTTGTAGGAGGGGGGATGGGCTAAACAGCTAAGGGGCACTGAGGAATCTACTCCTGACATCATTGTTTCACTATATGCTAACTAATTTGGGTGTAAATTTTAAAAAATAAAAAAAATATAAAATTAAAATCAAAATGAAATAATAATAATAATAATAATAATAATAATGTAAATGCCTAGCATAGTACCTGACACATAGTAGATATTGAATAAACATTGGTCTAATTAATTAACAACCAATGAATGGTCATCACTTTTATTCTTTTATAGTCCCATAACTCTCCTAAGACTGAATAAAATCACCACTAATTAGATGATTCACAGCCTTGAAGGCCTACTACCCCATGTAAATCCCCACTTCTTACCAAAATGGCTGATACTAAAAGGTGATTTGTGAAAGGTTAGGTAAGTGCACTTTAACATATTTAATCCATTTCAGTAAGTGATGTTGCTTACCTATTTTGTTTATTCTGTACATCAGAATCTTTACTGCAAAACTCAGGTGGTATACTTGTAACTCCAAATATTAAGAATTAGAGGGGTGCCTAGCTGGCTCAGTTGATTGAGCAACCAACTCTTGATTTTAGCTCAGGTCAAGATCCCAGGGTCGTGGGATCAAGCCTCTCCTTGGGCTCCATGCTAAGTGTGGAGCCTGCTTAAGATTCTCTCTCTCTCTCTCTCTCTCTCTCTCTCTCTCTCTCTCTCTCTCTTTTTCCCTCTCTGTCTATCTCTCTCTCCCTTCCTCCCTCAGTTCCTCTCCCCCACTGTCTCTCTCTAAAATTAAAATATATATATATATAAAGAATTAGAATACCTAAAGCGGTCCTTGAACTCGAATCTTTATTAAAAAACAACCAAAACAACCACACACACACACACACACACACACACACACACACACACACACACACAAGAAGTTGGAAATGACAGAATTCACATGATGGCATGAAAAAAATTAGCATCCTTCTACACTATACATTAACTTTCAGATGTATAACATATTGCACATAGATATACTGTGAAACTCTAATATTGGTTTCTAATTCTCCTTCAGAGGAAATTCTGAAACTCTTAAACAAGTGTAGTTAAGATAACTGTTCCTGCTTCGGTTTGCTCTAGCTTTCTCCTGGGGTGTTCCATATTCTTCTGTTCTATATGACTCGATAAGGATGAAGATGTTTATGCATGTGAAACAAAATTGCTACTAATATTTGCAAACTTCCTCAGCTATTGCCAACAATTGCCCCAAGTTGACTTTAAATACCTGTATTTTTCAACAGATTGACTTGGAAGCTTTTTCTCCACCTACTCTGCAAACTATGTACCATCAATTACCTTGTGACTGAACCTCTATCTTTTGGACTAAACACTCTATACAATCTAAATTCTGCCTCTTTTGTCTTCCCTGCCCTACTCTATAATGACAGAAATGGGTCTGTGGCACTGCTGACTGAGGTCCATTCCACAGAAACAAGGAAAACAGCATGGCATTTCCTTCATAACACCGTTTCCACAGCTTGTAACCCACCAACACCACTCAAGCAGCATACCAGAAGCAAGGTGGGGTCTCACAAGAGGAAGGAGATGTTGGGCGGTGGGCAGGACAGTTCGAGAGACAGGGAGTTGACTGAAAAAATATCAGTCAGCAACTAGCTGCCATACAAAGGCATTTGTATTTAAAAGTCTTTGCTGCACTCCCATGTTCACTGCAGCATTATTCACAATTTCCATGATAAGGAATCAACCTAAGTGGCCATTAACAGATGAATGGATGAAGAAGATGTGGTACACATACACACTGGACTATTATCCAACTGTAAGAAAAAAAAGGAAATCCTGCCATGTGTAACAACATGGATGCCACTTGAGGGCATTATGCTTAAGTGAGATGTCAGACACAGAAAGACGAATACTGCATAGTATCACTTATATGTAGAATCTTAAATAAAAGTCCAACTCACAGAAATAGAGAGTAGAAAAGTGGTTGCCAGGGACTTAGAGGGTGGGGGAAATAGGGAGAGGTTGTTAAAAGGATATAAACTTTCAGCTAGAAGATGAATAAGGTCTCAGGATCTAATATAAAACATGTTGACTATGGTCAATAATACTGTATTACATATGTTGAAATTTGCTAAGAGAGTAGAATTTAAATTTTCTCACCCAAAAAAGTGAGATCATGAACGTGTTATCTAGATGGAGGAATCCTTTCAGAACATATACATATATTAAATAACCACAATGTACACTTTAAATATCTTTAAATTTTTATGCCAATTATACCTCAATAACGCTGAATTGAAAAAAAAGTCTCTGAACCAATGGATTCAATGTGATTTCCTGCACATACATGCATACAAAAATGACAATCGGTTTGGGAAATATAAAAACGATACTAACCTTCTCATCGCATTCTTTATTTCAGTATTTTATAAAATATACATTGGAAGGACTAATAACTTCTCAAAGATCATAAGATAATAATTAATGTTTATATCTGATTCCATTGTCCGTTGCAATCCTGACTTCCTAAGCACTATATTTGGTTGGTTAATAGTTATTTTTAATATTTATGTATATAAATATGCACATACATACAAACACACATACACATACACACACACTACTCAATTACTAGAAACTCTTTTGAAATAGTTTCAGGCAAAAGTTTCATATAACTGAGCTCTAAAGTAGGTATATGGACAAAAGAAGAAAGAACAAAGAGGTTGAAACCTAGGTACAGAAAGAATAGAAGAGCATCAATAAATAAAAGCAAAACTCTTACTGTTATGCCCAGCAAGTACTCAAAGACAGTAGAAGCACTTAAAGGTAAGAATTTGCTGAATTGCTTGATTTTTTTTTTTTTCAGTCAAGAATCAGCAGCTAGTATTGACTAGAACATTCACGACATGTGGTTACAAGAATGGGTTGATAGTTATGTTCTTCAGTGGTGGGAAGTTCCAGCTTATCTTCAAAACTAGCTCCAAGTAGAAATCATGAAAACAATCTTATCTCCCTCAGGGATGTTCACCTTCTGCCTCCATCAGTGCACTTCAATTTTTACAGCATCATTTGTTTCTCCAGCATCTCAATTTTCCTCTCCATAGACCCATGAGATTTAATCACACATGTAACAAAAACCTTATGTTCTATTTCCTCTTTTTCAAGGGCTACAACTTCACATCTGTGCTGCCTGCCCACACCACCACACATTTAATTTGCTTGTTCAAAATTTCAGACATATTTCATGCTTTTTCTCTCCATGATCTTCTCACTTCCTTCTCTCTTCCAAACAACCAAAGTTCACGCTTCAGCCTGGGCCTCTAGCCACACCACAGGTCACTGTCTCTTTTATGCTAGGAAGTTTCTCTTCATTTCTTCTGTCTTAGAGAATGTTATTTCCCTGCATATTTCCAATTGTTTTGTCCTGATACATTTATAGCCTGAGTGGTTAATGGGGATTATTAAAAAAAAAAAAAAAAAAAAAAGGTCCTAAGGTCAACAACCCACATTAATAAAAACCCCGGGAGAGCAGTAGTCTGTTCCAGATCTAACTTTAATTCATGCCAGATTTCAAAGTATGATTCTCTTCTCCCTATAAGAGTGTTATGCTTCAGCTGGGTCCACATGGAGAGGCACTCAGCTAGGGTTCATTCTTAAGGAGTCAGCGGGGGGCTTTCAGAAGCACATTAATACTCTTTTTTTTTTTTTAATCATATTCTCTCTAGGAAAATTCCATCAAAGAAATTTTGTATCTAACCAATAGGACAACAGGCGAGTGAGGCAAAATTTCCAATTTGCCAGAACTAAAACAAATAGGTTATTTCAGCCAATGTTCCATACTCACAATTCACTGTACTCTGAAAGGTCCTTTTTTTATATCCTGAACTTAAATTAACTAAGCCTTGGGTCACCTAGGTCTACACTTTTCCCTTAGGCATTTAAGGAATGTGGGATTACTGTTTACGTCATTCCTACCCTCAAGCCCTCATGATTAAGAGCCTGGTGAGCCATAAAAAATGGTACCTTTACCAAGCAGTGCCAATGACACCATACCTTCTTATCTTTGGAGGGATCACTTTATCACTTAAAAAATACATAGCTAAAAATAAATGACTATGTGTATCCGTTCTTTTATGGTTGGCCAAGACATTGAATACATTAGATTATGTTTGATAGGAATTTAAGCTCCAAGACACTTGTGATGGATGTTCCCACGTGCATAGAAAGGGTGATATGACTAAATAATCTAAGGATAAAGTCAAAGAAAATTATTTTCTCCATGCAAAAATTAGCTCACCTGGACTTACTATAGCCCTACTTACAAAAAAGACAGAGAAGAGATAAAAGAAAGAAAAAGAAAAAATAGAACCAGTGACATTTTGAAGTATGTTAAGAATTTTCAAAAGATAGCTACTTTATACTAAAGCTATTCACCTTCATCTAATTCTATAAATTCCCTCAGAGGTTAAGGCAGGAGGGAGAGGTGCTTTTTTAACTCCTCCGGAATAACCTCATTGACCCATTATCTTTCAGTCCACATGTCCTGCAAACTCTTTCCCAAATAACTGGAATGATGCAGCAAGTTGTTCAAGCTTGTGAAAGGAGAATTGACACTTAGTATTTGTAAATTTATATAAGTTACTCATTGGGAGCTTCTGTAAATAAAAAGAATCACTTTGTGAGGTTTCACAGTTCTTTAAAAACACCCAGATTATCTCAAAGACTTGTTAAATTTCTGCATTAAATGTGTTTTAGCAAAAGCTGAATATAAATAAGAACTTGCTTTAACTCAAGCATTTCTCTGTGAACAAAGTCAAATCATTACAAGGCAAAACAAGTCAGCTTTCCAGTTCAGAAACAAATTCTTCACAGAACCGAGGGCCAAAATTTCACCAGAAACATGTATATATTTCAAGTTTTATCATGAACTAGAATTAATTTCCAGTAAGTCTACGTGCAAACTCATTATGACAAAGCTATAACTATACTAAAAAATGCATTTGTATACTTGAATACTTAACTTTCCCAAGGGCAGTCAGGTCCTGAGGTTTTAATTCACTTGACTTCACAAATACTCAGACCTTGACTTCTTGCTGCTAATTTATTGTTCTCATGTGCTTTTTTTGTAAAAGTAAATACATATTTTTACTTTGTCTTCTTTAATATACAAAATACATTTACTATCGTATTATTTATCTATTGTGTATAACCCATTATTATAAAACTTAGCAAGTTAGAACAATTATAGTTTTAATATCTCACGGTTTTTGTGGGTCAATAATTCAAGCAGAGCTTAGCTAGGTGGTTCCTGTGTCAGGGTCTCCCATGGAACTGCAATCACAGTGTCAGCCCCAGGGTACCTCACGGGGCCACAATCAAAGTGGCAGCCCAGGTCATAGCCATGTCAATGTTCAACTGAAGCAGAACCCACTAGCCCACTCAGTGGTTGCTGAATGATTTGGTTTCTCACAAACTACTGGATTGAGGACCTCACTTCCTTGAAGGCTATTTGCAGGAGACTGCCCAGAGGAGCCTTTTCCATCTGAGATTCAGGAAAAGAGGACACCACCAAGATGGATGCCACAGTCTTTTGTGACCTAGTCACGTAAATGATATCTCATTACTTTTGCTGTAACCTGTGAGATGCCAATCACAAATCCCAGCATACTCAAGGCAAAGGCATGAATACCAGGAAGTGGGGATCATCAAAAATCACGCCACCAGCAGCTGCTTACCCCAGCTAAATACATACACTGTTTTGTACCTGCTCGTATCTTTTTGTTTTTTTAATTTTCTTTATGTTTTTAATGTTTATGTATTTTTGAGAGACAGACAATGCATGAGAGGGGGAGGGGCAGAGAGAGGGAGACACAGGATCCAAAGCAGGCTCCAGGCTCTGAACTGTCAGCACAGAGCCTGACACAGGGCTCCAACCCACCAATTCTGTGATCATGACCTGAGCTGAAGTCAGACACTTAACCAACTGAGCCACCCAGGCACTCCTGCTTGTATTTTTTTTAATAAAAATAAATTACAGAAATTATTTGCTGTCAGTTTGTAAAAACTTTTTCATTACCACATAGTATTCTACATATACAACCAATCTTACAGACGTGGGTATTTAGGTTTTTTACCGTATTTTGCTATTACAAAGAGTGATGCAATCAACAACCCTCTGCATCTTTTATTTCCTATCTTTGTAAATGAATCTTCAAAGTAAATCTCTTAAAATAGTCACTAGGTAAGTACACATTTAATTTTATTAGGGTTGCAAAATTTTCCTCCAGAGGTTATAATGTTTGTCCTCAAACCAAGAATACATGAAAATATTTGTTTCTCCACAGTCTTACCAACAAAGTATATTGTCAAGCTTTTATGTTTTTGCCAGTCATTCAATCTTTCCACATATTTAAAAACCATTAGGTATCTTTTTCTGTGAACTGTTTAAGTCTTTTGCCCATTTTTTCCCATCAGGTTGTGGCTTTTTTCTCCTCACTTTTTATGAAGCCCTTTAAACATTAAGACACTTGGCTTCTTGTCTATTATACAAGTGGTAAATATTTTCTCCCAACTGGTCATTTGTATTTTGACTGCTGATGATTTTTTTTTCCCATCCAGAAGTTTTATGTCATCAATTTTACCATTTTTTTAAATTTTCTTTCTTCTGAACTTTGGATCATAAATAGAAAGACTTTCCCACACCAAAGTTATAAAGGAATTCGCTAATGTTATATTTTGGTACTGGAATAGTGTCACGTTTTTTTACATTTAAATCTCTGAAACATTTGCAGTTTATTCCAGTGTTTCATGTAAAGCATAGACCTGATTTTATCATTTTTGAAATGCCCTGTTTTCTCAATGCTATTTATTTTAAAAGTTCTTTTCCATAGAGACTTTAGATACTATCTTTATTAGATACTAAATTTCAACATGTACTTGGGTCTATTCCTGGAATTTCCACTTTTTCCATTAGACTATCTAATTAAGAACTAATACTATATTGGCTTAATTATAGCGGCTTTATAGACTATTTCAATATCCCCCTCATTCCTGTTCTTTTTTTAGAGCTTTTTCAGTACCTTTTTCATGATTTTTCCCCATCAACTTTATTAGCAACTTGTCTAACTCCAAAAAGGAGGGAAAAAAAGACTTTTGTTCATTGTTATTGGGATCATGTTGAATTTCTAACAAGAAAATTGACATCTCTATAATGCAGCTTGTTCTATCCAAGAACAAAGAATGTCACTTCACTTGTTCAAGTGTTTAAAGTTTTCCTCATATAGTTCTTTCACACTTAATATTAGTTCTATTTTATGCTGCCATTGTACCTAGGATTTTTTTCTTTCATTAACCTCCTAACCAAAATACATAAACTATTGATTTTTTGTGCATTTATTTTGCATCTTATCACAATACATCAATATATCCCAAAGCACATAGACATATTATGCCTATTCATAACTGAGTAAATGGAAATTGGAAAGATTTCAAGGTCACCCAAAATGTATACCTAGCCTAAATGCTAGAAATTCTAGTCATTCTTAAAACCCTATTAAAGAATTTATAACTGCTAGCTTTAAAGGTAAAGAAAGTTTAATGATCAGAGTGCATTTTGAAATGTTCCAATTAAATTATAAACAGGAAGGAAAATAACTGGTTTTATTATACAGCTTAAATCAGTTTTTATTAAAACCAAGTTAATATTTTAAACAGCAAATATTATTTTGAAAACAAAATGGCTGGATAAATTTTACACGCATCAGACAGTGCAATGCCAAGCTTACTACTATATCAGATATCATATTGAAAGAAATGAAGTTCACACATAGTGAGTGAGCAAACAGATGAATAATACTAATAGGCTCCAGGCCATTTATCCATTAAAGTAATGAATGCCACCTCATATTCACTTGGTCAGGAAGAAAAATCAAAGCAGTCTCTGTCCACAAACATCAATATTTCTTGCTGATTAATGAAATGAAATCACAAAAGCAAGAAACTTTTATTGATGGTTTTCTCTTAAACTACTAAATCTGCTTTCTAACAGGCAATGAAACAATAACACGTAATATCAGAATCAGACTCCATGATCACCCACAGAAACTCTCTGAAACCCAAATGAAGATAAAGACCCATGTATGCCGTTTACTTGAATCCTTAAATAGTTAAAATTAGATCACTTCAGATGGTTATTTTTAGCCCAAACCCATAAGCCAAAGAACACTAAATACAAATCAATTAAGTTGTCAGAAAACCTCTTCAACTCCGGCCCTATAATGTGAAAACTATGCTACGCAAAATTGCTGAGGTTAAAACTGCAACACCACTTTAGGAAGAATGTAATTTTTTTAATGCACATTAAAAGGAAAAATTTCAGATGTAGCAAATGTCCTTGAGTTCTTTATGTAAACAGGTTTTGAATGTAGTAATGAGAAAGAAAGAGCCCACTAGATTTATTGGCTAGAATTGTAGCTCACTCTAACATTAAAAAAAAAATTAACTAGTAAGGATACCTTCCCGTTCACCTAATTCCATATCCACCTTCCACTTTAATATTTAACAGTCAATCTCAAGATATTTTATCCTGCCTCACCGTAGCACTTTAATCCCAACATATATTTATTTATTTTTCTCTACAGTAACCTAATAAGAGTATATAACTTTGCCTTATTTTTCTTTCTTTGGAAGTATTTAGGGAATAACAATGAATGAAGCTTTGACATTTAGTAGAATTTGGCCACAGCTTTATTAAACTTTACTGAACTCCATCAAGTTCATTGTTTATAGGACTGAAGATCTAACACAACTCAAAAACCAATTCATACAATGTCTGATATTGTACAGGACTAGGTGAGTTCAAGTATAGTTTTTAGAACAGGCCAGAACCAGAAAATAGTACCTATATAAGAAGCTTTAAAGGATTATATAAAAACCACAAAAAAAGTTGAACTTTAAAAACTATTAAGAACATATGATATTTAAAAGATAAGGAAAAACTGACTGATAGCTTTGTAGTTCAAGATAAAGCTTTCCACCTGTTCTCTTTTGCAACCAAACCGACCTATCCCCATTATGGAAGATCCATCATTCCAAAATTTCAAACAGGTCTTTTTTCCCCCATAATCAGAAGCCTGTACAGCAGTCAAAAACATATCTGACAAAACAGGCCTCTTGTCATGTACTGCTGTTTACTCTTGAATGCATCTCACAGCTTGAATAAGTCTTTGTTTTACCAACTCTAACCCACAAAAAAAGCTCACTTGTCAACCCACATAGAAAATAACTTAAATTGCTTCTTTACAACTCAAGATTATAGAGTGGTGACAACCCTTTTATCCACAGTACCTTAGCAATGCCAATTTATTTCTGACTTCTACATTTTAAAGCATCCAAATCAGATGATTTGGCAACTCTCAAATAAAAATTCCTAGTAAGCATTAAAAAAGTAAGAATCAAAAAGTGGTTCCTTATCACCAAGGTCATGCAGAAAAATGTAGGAGTAACCAACTGCTCGATGAGTAAGTGAATTTACATTAAAGGTTAATATATTCAGTCTTGCAGTTCAAGAATAAACCATCTGGTTTCAAATGCGAAGTTGAAATGAGTCTATAAAAAGGTAAGGATTCTTGAAAACAGATAGCTCAGAAATCCACATCCAGCAAATTCAAATATATCACTGCTTCTTTTTTATGGAAAAAAAAAGACCTTGTAATTTATATTCAAACCTACCAAGTGAGCACCTGCCCTCTACACATCGATTACTGACACACAGTGAATAAGGTGTCCCTATCTCTGGATTTCAATCTACCAAGAGTCATTGTCATTTTAATGTGTCAGTACATCCGTCAGTTAGACCAATACCTGCCCTAAGAAAAGAACTACATTCGTGGTCTCTCTTCCTCCCTCTACATGTGAGCATCTTCCTCTCCATGCCATGGCCATGCAGGGCTGTGACAAAAGAGGTAGGAGCCTGTGGCCTCACCTCCATGACAACCCTGAAAAGCATTTCCTTCTTTCAACTTACCAGCAATCACTTGCTACTCTTACAGTACCACTGTACATTTACTAAGTGGAAGACACCACTTTCTTAACCTTGTGGAAACTCACCAAACAACTTCAAGTAAGGTTCATAACTAAAGGTTAAAACACAATCCTCTGGTCCCCCAACGTCCACTGTATCAGTTATCTATTGCAATATAACAAGCCACTCCAAAAGTTAGTGGCTCAAAACAAGAGAAATCTATTACTTCTCACAATTCTGAAGGTAGAATGGGTGGTTCTTCTGTTCCATGTGGTGCTGAATGGAGTCACTCATGCAGCTGCATTTATTTGGTGGCCGAGCTAGCTAGGCTGGAACAACGAAGAAGACCACTCATATGGCTGGGCCTTGGCACGATTACTGGGTGGGCAACTTGTCCTTTACTCCATGTGACCTCTCCCTCCATATGACTTGTATTCTAGAGCATCTCCACAGGGTTCTTCTCACTAACAGAATGGCCTGATTTACCTACATCATAGCAGCTGGGTTCCAAGAGAGCAAAGACAAAAGATGCCACTCCCTTTAAAACCAGGTCCAGAAGTCGCTCAGCATCAGTTTTTTCTCTACGGTGTCCTATTGGTCGAAGCAAGCCACAAGGTCAACCCAAAGGTGGGGGTGGTGCAGGAGACAATCCCACCTCTTGATGAGTGGACTGGAATGTACATACAGGAAACAGAGGAAATTGGGAGCCGCTATCCTTCGAAACTACCCACTGCATACTAAGTACAACTTGAATAAATATTCCTCTAAAGAAATAAAAAAGGTTTCCTTAAATTATATGGTAACAAATGTCTACTTGTTAATTCTTTGCTAGCATATGAAAGTCATTAATGATAGAAGAAAGAAATGGCAAGGCAAGTCAACTTTTATTTAATGCTATGATATTTAGAAATCGGGACAGCGTGATATGCTTCCTTTATTCTTAATACGACTCAATGCCATGACTACTAGAAATACCACTGCAGGAACTGGTAAGAATTACACTGCTGCATCAGACCTTTCCCATCTTGGCTTGCTTTTGATGGCAATCAGCCATATTCTACTAACGTAAACCCAGAGGTCCAGAAATTAGAACAGGCGTTATGTAAAAGAATCAGAGCACCTTCCCCAAATGCACACATCAGATAGGCTGTCTGTAACTGCACTAATAGCTATGTTAATACTGAATTAATACACTGTTTTCATCGCCCAGAAATTACTTAAATGTCCTCAGGCTGTACGCATGTTTGGAAAGAAAATGGGGCTGTGATATCAACTCTTAGTTTTGAATATCACTTCAAATTTACAACCCAAGTATGAGGCTATTCTTTCCCCCAATAGCCTCTTTTCCAATGTCCAGGAGATAAAAGAAAAGGAGCATCGAAATAAAAATGGAGACCTTCCCAGAGATGGAAGAAGAAGAGGAGCTACCTGCCTAAAGAAAGAACCCTTTCAACACACTAAAATCCTGACTAGCCCCTACAGCCTTTCTCTTTAAAAGAATCAATAGTAATTGGGCTGGTGGCAACATCGCTACAATGCTGAACAAGCCCACAACACAAGCAAGGAAGCGGCCAGGTCACGGTTGCTCCACTACTCATTCACCCATTATTTCATTACCCAAACAGCAACTTCTAGCCTCTTGGGATACACCAATGAAAAAAAAAAAAATGGACAAAGTTCCCACACACTGGAGGCTTATCATGAAAACTGGCCATTCACACAAGTGTGAAGTCCTAGAAACCACGTGAAAAATCGGGTATCAAGGAAGCAGGTGTGAGACAGATATAATAGGAAATAATAAACACGGTAAGTAAGTTACATTGTGTGTCAGAAAGTAACAAGTGCTACTTTCAAAGAAGAAAAATAGAGCAAGGGGAATCTGGACAGTTGGGCAGTTGGGTGGGGGTGGGAAGGAGGGGTAGCAATTTTAAACAGGGTGGTCAGGAAATGAAGTCCTCATTGGGAGCATGTCATTGGAGAAAAGACTCAAAAGAATTTGAGGGAGTGAGCAAAGAGGATACCTAGTAAAAGAGTGATGAAGACAAAGGAAAGAGCAGGAACATTACTGGGTGGGGGCAAAAGCAGAGGCCAGTAAAGGTAGAATAATAAAAGCAAGGAGAAAAATAGGTAGGGGTAAGATCAGAGAAGTAACAGGGGAGCCTGGGTGACTCGGTCGGTTAAGCGTCCAACTTCAGCTCAGGTCATGATCTCGCTGTTCGTGAGTTTGAGCCCCACGTTGGGCTCTGTGCTGACAGCTTGAAGCCTGGAGCCTGCTTTGGATCCTGTGTCTCCCTCTCTCTCTGCCCCTCCCATGCTCATTCTCTGTCTCTGTCTCTCAATAATAAATAAACATTTAAAAAAAATTTTTTTTTAAAGATCAGAGAAGAAACAGAGTGTGAAATCATGTAGGACCCTAAAGCCAATTAATTATTGACTTTCTGTGAGGAGAAAGGGGGACTATTGAAGGGTGCTGGGAAAAGAGCACAAGATCTGACCTACTTTTTAAAAAGATCGCTCTAGTGGCACGTGGATGGCTCAGTCCATTAAAGCATACAATTCTTGATTTTGGCTCAGGTCATGATCTCACCGTCTGTGAGACTGAGCCCCATGTCAGGCTCTGCACTGATAGCACAGATTCTCTCTGTGCTATCTCACTGATAGCCTGGGATTCTCTTTCTCAAAATAAAGAAAAATTTATAAATAGATAGATAGATAGATAGATAGATAGATAGATAATCACTCTGGCTGCTGTGTTAGGACCAGACCACTGAAGAGGGAAAGATGCTGTGGATGATGGTAGGAAGAGAGACAAATTAGGTTAGGATACCCTTACATACAGTTATCCAGACAAGAGTTCATAATGCTTTGGGGCAGACTTGTAGAAAGAAGAGGTAAAAGTGATTGAAATTGAGTACAGTTTGAAATTACAGTCAACAAGACTTCCTAATGGATTCAAAATAAGGTTTGAGTGAAATGGAGAAATAAAGAATGAATGAATCACTTTTCATTTATCAACTCAAGTAATGAATGTGTCATCGAATGAAACAGGGAAGGCTGGCTGAGTGGGTTTGGAAGGCACAAGTTCTAAATCTGGTTTAAGGTGTCTATTAGGCATCCAAAGGAAGAAGTCAAGTCAGCACTTACCTACTGATGCCTGTAGTTCAAGCTGGAGCTCTGGGCTGGGGGGTACAAATTTGGCATTTGTGTGCAGGTAGTTGGTATATAAGCTGTGAGGGCGGATACACCTGCTACTGGAGTGAGCACACTGAGGAACCGCAGCCATCACACAGGGAGAGCAGACAGCACCCGAGACTGAGAACTGGCCAGTTCACACAAGTGTGAAGTCCTAGAAACCATATGAAAAATTGGGTATTAAGGAAGCAGGTGTAAGCAACTGTGCCAAATGCTCTAAGAGGTCAAGTAAGAGGAAGATTTGAGAAATAGCCATTGAAAAACAAAGCAAAACCAAAACAAACAAACAAAAAAAAACATTATTTCATAAGCACAATGCCAAACTATCCTGTGAGATAGTGTCTAATCGTGCCCTAATAACTATATAAATTTAAATTTTCTAGTCCCAAATTCTTCTGCTTAAGGTTAAGGGAAAAGCTATTAAGTAAACTGGTTTTCCGCCAGATGCAAGTGAAAATGTTATTTTTTGATTCCCAAAATCAACATGGCATGACCATATGCCTTATGCTTAGTTACTTCAATAACAGCATTTCCTACAGTGCAGGATGCAGCCTGATTGTTAAGTTCAGACCCAAGGCACCAGTGCCCATCTGTTTGAAATCTCCTTTTCCCTAGTTTCCTTATCTATGGGAAATGATTTGAGTAAAAGAAAAGAAAATCTTTAAAAAACAGAGATGATACAAGGCAAAAAGCTAACCATAAACTGTAAGAGCAATACTGTGACACAGCAAAACTAAAAAAAAAAAAAAAAAAAAAAAAGGCCCACTGAGAAAAAAAGCTTAAAAGCTTGAATGCTATCTTTATTTCTTATTTTTAAGTATCTTTTTTCCTTAAATCATCTAACAGGCTACAACTCAATAAGAAGAACTTGAACACAGAACTTGATACACTCTCAAAAAAGAATTTTACTCACTAACACCTATGTGTTACATATGGCAAGTACGTTAATAATATTACTGTTACTTTAACAAAGCCGTGAGGATGGACCTAAAAATGCTATGGTAACTTATTTTTCCCAGGATAGGAAAAAAAAGAAAAAAAGAAAGAAAGGAAGGAAGAAAGAAAGGAATCAAAATTATAAACTCTGTTCCATTTTATCACATTTCCCTTGATGCCATGATTCTCTACAAACCCATGACACCATCATCTTGTCATCCATCTTCCTGCCACACGAATAAAGTGTTCATTACTACACACATGAGCTATAGTTCTAAAAAAGCAGTGTCCAAATAGAATCATATTTGCCTTATGATTGAGATTATGATTTCATAATTCTGTTCACATTGAAGTGAGACATCCTTTAATATTATCTTTCAAAATGAAACATAATCAATAACGAGATACTCATTGTATGCTAGTACATGTCAGACAGCAATGCAGGCACTTCAAGTTCAAACCGTGACTCTAACTTACAAGGAGTTGTGACCTCTGTGCAGTGATAAAGACATAAGGCCCGAGGGGTGCCTGGGTGGTTCGGTTGGTTGAGCGTCTGACATCGGCTCAGGTCATGATCTCATGTTGTGTGAGTTCGAGCCCCGCATCGAGCTCTATGGTGACAGCTCAGAGCCTGGAGCCTGCTTCAGATTCTGTGTCTCCCTCTGCCTCTCTGTCTGTCTGTCTCTCTCTCAAAAATAAAATAAACATTTTTTTAAAAAATTATTATATGACTGAAAAGTAACAAAAAAGAACTGGGTTCTTAGTACATTAATACTAAGTAAGTGATACAGAAAATTAGTGTTATGGAGCCTTAAAGCTACAAAAGATGACTCCCAAGAGATATGGTCTAGACAGCATCCAAAAGGCAGTGAATCTTCCCCATGGCCATCCATAGGAGTAGGAATTGAATTTAAAGGGAAGAGACAGGGCAGGGCATGGACAATGGCAAAGAGATGATATTGTGCTAGGTCAATGACTAGATAAGACCAGGTGAGGTGGAAAATTCAAACTGGAAGATAAAGATTGAAAAGAGAAGGAAACTAATAGCTACATGCTAAGGACTGCAACAGCTGTATTCTCTCCACCTTGTTTCTCTTTTCCCTCCCTACTCCTATCCCACCCTCTTGAATTAACTATGGGCCTTGGAGTCAGAGAAACTTGAGTCACAATTATATTTCTCAGGGCACCTGGGTGGCCCAGTCGGTTGAGTGTCCGACTTCAGCTCAGGTCATGATCTCACGGTTCATGGGTTCGAGCCCCGTGTCGGGCTCTGTGCTCACAGCTCAGAGCCTGGAGCCTGCTTCAGATTCTGTGTCTCACTCTCTCTCTGCCCCTCCCCTGCTCATGCTCTGTCTCTCTCTGTCTCAAAAATCAATGAAACATTAAAAAAAAATTTAAAGAAACAATTATATTCCTCAATGTCTGTATAATCTAAGAAAGTTATTAAATTATCTGAGCCTCAATTTCCTAACATGTAAATGGTGACAACTATATCTATTAAAAAAAATCTTATTTTTCCAATAGTAATAATAATACCCAGTATTGTGCTAGGTACCATGCTCAGGTTATTTACACTGTCTGATTTAATCTTTACAGTTACCCTCAGGGTGCATATTATTCTCTTTGTGCAGGTGAAAAAAAATGATAAGCAAGTCAAATCACTTGGCCCAAATCATACAAGTAAAAACTAGCAAAGCTAGGGTAGATCAGAGGTATTACTAACCCCAAAGTCCTCATCTTTAGCCATTCTGATACATTAGTGATAATTAAATGCAAGAGTTTATTACAATGCCTACAGACATAGCTACTGCTGATATCATTAGTCTTCAAAATTCCATAAGACGGTTCTTGTTTGTTACTATTGGTGTTTGTGTTATCATTGTTATTATCATTCATGAGAGAGTCAGTTGTTCGTTTTTTCTTAACTTCGCCCATGTGATGGGGCGCATGGGTGGCTCAGTTGGTCAGGCATCCAAGTCTTGATTTCTGCTCAGGTCATGATCTCCCAGTTGGTGGGATCGAGTCCTGAGTTGGGCTCTACACTGACAGTGTGGAGTCTGCTTGGGATTTTCTCTCTCCCCCTCTGTCTCAAAATAAATAAATAAACATTTTTAAAAAACACAACCTAACCAATATGAGTTTGCTGATAACTGACAGAACAATGTGGACTGGAGTTTGGTTATTGTTCATTTTCCTTTGTGCATGGAACACTATTGCGCTTTTTTTTGATGTAGAAATAAAATAAAGGCATTCATTTAGAGGCGTTAATCTGTTTCTTGAAGTTTTTACTTAACATTCTCCTAACAAAACCAAAATTCTCAGTCTTTGGACCTCCTCGGTAGTCCACAAACGCCTATAGCATTTTATTGCATATGGTGGACACATTTCTTCCCTCTAGTGGCTTCCTTCTAGTCTGGACTAAAAGTCCCTTAAGATGAGAACTCATTTCCTTTTTATCTTTGTATTTGATGGACAAACAAATGGATGAATGAAATAGATATAAGTTCAAATGGAAGCACTTTTAGGTGCCTACATGACAGCTTCAAGGACTTATGAACCCCACTAAAGTTTATACAAAATATGGACTGTATGAAGTTAAGTGGATTTTCAAGAAAGAAGTTCCACGGTTGTCATCAGATTCTCAGGAAGCTTCGGGGCCTCATGAAGACTGAGCACCATTAGACTCAAGGTAGGAAGACCAGTTAAAAGTAACTGAATTTGTATAGGAAAAAAAGTTATAAAGGTCTAAATTAGTGCTATGGCATGAGAAAAAATGAAATATGGCCTTTTGTAGCAACGTGGATGGAACTGGAGAGTGTGATGCTAAGTGAAATAAGCCATACAGAGAAAGACAGATACCATATGTTTTCACTCTTATGTGGATCCTGAGAAACGTAACAGAAACCCATGGGGGAGGGGAAGGAAAAAAAAAAAAAAAAAAAGAGGTTAGAGTGGGAGAGAGCCAAAGCATAAGAGACTGTTAAAAACTGAGAACAAACTGAGGGTTGATGGGGGGTGGGAGGGAGGGCAGGGTGGGTGATGGGTATTGAGGAGGGCACCTTTTGGGATGAGCACTGGGTGTTGTATGGAAACCAATTTGACAGCAAATTTCATATATTAAAAAAATAAATAAATAAATAAATAAATAAATAAAAATAAATAAAATAAAATTAGTGCTATGGCAATAGATATGGAAAGAATAATACAGTAAGTGACATTCCACAAATAAGTCCAAAAAATTTAATACCTAAAACCAGTAGTTATTAGATCTAATATTATACTGAATGTAATACCATACAACCATTGGTATTGTAATACCATATGTACCACCATACAATGTCATTGTCTATGGTTAGTTCAAGTAAGATGTGGCAGAGGTGTGACTTTTCCAATGACCTGCTTTCTTTCATAAAATGTCTGCTAAGTGCTTAAACACTGAAAATGCATGCATTGCTTTCTTCCAATCCTACAATAAAAGTATACAATCTTTTAGCAAGTTTTATTCAACAAGTGTTTATTGAATACTGGTATGCGTAAGTTCAACAAATTGGAGACACAAAAAGAATAGAGGTTTTCTCAGTTTTTGCTAGAAAGTTGGTGAAATTTTACTTTAATGAAAAGAAGAAAGCCAGAGATTTATATAAAGTTTTAGAGAATATGAAATGAGAAGTCAAAGAGAGGACTCCAAATGCAAAGACAGAGGAAGGGGGTTGAAAAATATAAGGGCCAGCCAACGTGCTGCTAGTGGGAAACTTCCAGTGATAGGCACATAAGAAATTCAAGGTATGGTTTCTACTAATAGATAAATATTTTTCATTGATTTCTCTCTAGGTGAGTTCCAAAACAACTGGACATCTGATGCCTTGGTTTAGTTCTGGCTTTAAGTTAACTAATTTAAGCTTTCCAAAAATAATCATGCATGTTGAAGGTATGTGAAAAAAAACTTCAAACGCAGAGACAAAGAAAACCTTACAAAAATATTCAACATCACTGCAGACTTAAAAAAACAAAATGAAAACTGAAGACAATGTGTGCTGGTACAATCACAAGCCTGCTCTACTCTTTATTATTCTTTTTAATGTTTATTTATTTTTGAGAGAGAGAGAGAGAGAGAGCACGAGTGGAGGAGAGGCAGAGGGCAGGGGTGGGAGGGGAGACACGGAATCTGAAGCAGACTACAGGCTCTGAGCTGTCAGCACAGAGCCCAAAGTGGGGCTAGACTCACAAACCACAAGATCATGACCTGAGCTGAAGTCAGAGGCTTAACTGATTGAGCCACCCAGGTGCCCCAGGCCTGCTCTACTTTTGACTCAGAAGCAGGTACTAGTGTCTCAGTATTGCTTTGCAAGATAGCAGGGACTAAACATTCCCCTAGTGAGATAATAAAACAAAGTCAGAGTTACTGCTTGAAATTAGGGGCAAGACTCTAGTAACACCCACAGCTTGTTCTTGAAGGGGTGCAGCTTTATAAGAAGCTCTAGGCCTAGAGAGGCAGAAGAACAGCACAGCGTCATCAAGTCAAGCCAAGCCTCGCTAGGGTCAGTGGCTGAGTCTACATTATTGCTTCTAGACAATGACTCTCAGTACCATTACAAGATTGGATCTTAAATACCAGAGGGCTGGTAGGAAACAACTGCAAAATAACAGACTAGGGGGGATAATCCAAAAGTAGAGACAGGAAAAAATAAATGCAAAATCTCCCATAAACACTGATCCTGCCAGGGCTCCTGGGTGGCTCAGTCAGTGAAGCATCCGACTTCGGCTCAGGTCATGATCTCATGGTTCGTGAGTTCGAGCCCCACATGGGACTCTGTGCTGACAGCTTAAAGCCTGGAGCCTGCCTTGGATTCTGTGTCTCCCTCTCTGCCCCTCCCCCAGTTGCACTGTCTCTCTCCCTCTCTCAAAAATAAATAAACATTAAAAAAATTTTTAAAAACCTGATCCTGGCAAACAATAGTATTTTCTGTTTTTCTTAATATATTTAATAATAATTAAGATATAATTAAGATATTTCTGTATATATTTAAGTGTTACTATAGCAAAGACCTTCAAACAAGTATATATAGGTTGTCCAAAGAGATGTATTAAAGAAAAACTTGCATGAAAAATGAAATTATAAAACAAAAAGGGGGAAAGAAACTACAATGGACAGAGATAAATTAGAAACTGGAAACTTTAAAAAGCACATAAATTGCAAATCTTACAAATAAGAAATTGAGTTTTGAGAAAATTTTTAATTTAATAGATGAGATCATTTAGACTGAACACCACTGAAAAGAGACTTTATGTTTTAGATGCAAATACTGAGGAAATTGCCCAGAATATGCACAAAGGCACAAAGGCATTTTTTAAAAGATAGATAATTGGGGTGGCTGAGTGGCTCAGTCAGTTAAGCATCCAACTTTGCTCAGGTCATGATTTAGTGGTTCATAGGCTTGGGCCCCATGTCAGGCTCTGTGCTGATAGCTCAGAGTCTGGAGCCTGCTTCAGATTCTGTGTCTCCCTATCTCTCTCTCTGCCTCTCCCTCGCTTGCACTCTTTTTTTCTCTCTCTCAAAAATAAATAAACATTAAAAAATTTTAATAAAAGAAAAGAAAGAATAATCAAGAAATATGGAACATAAATTGAGACTCTCCAACGTACATATAAGAGAAGTTCCAGAAGAGAAGTATGTAGACTATGGGAACAGAAATATTTGAAGAAGCAATAGCTAAGATATTTTCATATGAAAGAAGTATATGTATCCTCAGATCACAAATGCACTCCTAGTGCCAAGCATAATAAATAAATTCACACTCTGATGCATCACAGTGAAACTGAAATAACATCAAGAGTGAAAACACATCAATAACATATCCAGGCAATATATTAGACATTTTTACCTGTATTATAATTTACACTTTTAAATCTCTCCATAATATTCCCTCCTCTTTATTCTCTTGTCCTTCTCTGATTTAATCTTCTGCACTGTAACCTTTGAGATGAGTATTACTTTACAATAATGTGAAACAAATATTATTATTTAAGTAATGAATTATCTTATAAGAACAGAGACCCAGTACTCTGCCACAGTAGTAACTCCAATGCCTAGAAATACCTGATATATGGTTCTAGTGCTCAATAATGTTTAACTGAAGAAAAAGTAAACAGTCTAAGAAATTAAGTGACTTTCCCACATTTGACAGCTGACAAATAGTGGAAGTGAACAACTTGTTGACTGTTGACTCGTTTAGATTTCACCAGAGTCAAATTCTCAAAACTCTTTTTATATAGGCTAGTGACCAACCATTCTTCCTTCTTCCATTTCTGGCCAGTGGTTTCTTTTATTTATTTATTTATTTTAAGGTTTTATTTATTCTTGAGAGAGACAGAGAGACAAAGCATGAGCAAGGGAGGGGCAGAGCAAGACAGGGACACAGAATCCAAAGCTGGCTCTAGGCTCTGAGTTGTCAGCACAGAGTCCAACACAGGGCTTGAACTCACAAGCCGAGAGATCGTGACCTGAGCTGAAGTTGGACACTCAACCAACTGAGCAACCCAGGAGCCCCCGGGCCAGTGGTTTCTTTTAGACCAAAGTTACAATTCATCTTGCTTTTATTTAACCCAGTCTGATTTTTTGGCCCTTTTTTTTTTTATCATTCAACATGTTATTATCACTCACAAATTTAAATTATCCTCAAATTTATTGCACATACATTTATATCTATATACAGGCTACTGAGACATTTGTCTCAGTAATGAGATAACAGCATCAGAAATAAGCAAGTCAAGAAAAGAGGATGATTTGAGGAGATAAGTACAACTCAAATTTTTTAAAGGTCTATAAGCAAAGCTGTTTACTAGGTACAGCTCTTAAAGATACTATGTAACATATCAGAAAAGCATATTGCACATATAAAAATGGTAGAGGACAATGATGAGGGAAAGTAACACACCACAGCATCTGAAAAGACAAGATGATATCTGTTTGGAGAGTATGGGAAACTTCATGGAGCAGGTAACTATTTTGAGGGTCTTAAAAGAGTAGTAGCATTTTCACAAAGGATATGGGAGTATATAGAATTCCAACCCAAGAAATAAGAATGAGCAAACAAACAGAACCAGAAAAATATGGCAATACTTAAAATGCAGCAATCTCTTAACTTAGTCTTCAGGATAGTGTGTGTGTTGAAAAGTAATGAAAAAGAAAAGGCTGGAAAGATGGCTTGAGGACATATGGTACAGAGCCTTGAATATTATACTGGAGACCTTGTATATAATTTAGCAGGCAACAAGGAACCATTAAATATTTTTTAAAAGAGAAATTGTATTATGTCAAAGATATGCTTTTTGAAGTTTGAATATGCTGAGTTAGTATTCATATCCATGAATTTAAGGTTTGGCAGAATATATAGGAGGAAATGCATAGCTGAAAATGAAAGATGGCACTCAGGAGAGGAGTTGGAGCTGGGGACAAGGATTAACATCTTGGGAGTGAATAGGACAAAGACAAATGTAAAACACATTAGGCAGCTGTTCAAAGATCCAATCAATGAGCTTGGGGTGGTCAACAATGAGGAGTGCTTCATCAAGAAGAAATAAGTTAAGAAAAAGACCCTGGATTTGACCTTTAGATGTTCTTCAATGATAAATATCAGTAGCAGTAGAATGGTAAGGGCAAGAGCCTGAATAGTAGACATAATAAATTAAACTGTAAAATAGGAGAAAAAGCCAATGTCCTATGGAAAGGTCTGGTAGCTAACAGGGTACAGTAGTAAAGCTGAGTGGCAGTTACTGAAGACAGAGGAATCTTGAGCATTCTTTTGTCACAGCGGGAAGAATTAGGGCTCCTCTCTTTGTGCTAATATAACAAACTCTCAAAGTATCCATTTCTCTGTCTCATAATGTCTATTTACTTCTTATTCCTCCACTAGACTGTAAGTTAAATAAGTACAGATGTTGTGTGGTTCACCAGCAAAAACTAACTGATTGGCTAACACACAGAAGACACTCAATACAAATATCTTAAGATTCAAAAAAAGGATTAAAAATGGTATAAAGGAAAATAAAATTGGTATAGCAAGGTCCTAGAGGATATGTGAAGGAATAGAATCAGGAACAGGATGAAGGGTTAACCTTGGGTAATAATAGTGGTTTATTACCTAAGTATCACCAGTGAAAAGAGTCCTGTCGTAAAGATTGTTGATATAGAAAATAAATACTAATCGTATACAAGCAGTATATATTCCTTCCAAATTAGAACTCCGAGTTGTCATTGTACTAGAAACACTTCATGTTCTGTTTTCAGTTTTGAAGCAGCCATTCAAAATAGTTTATGTGATCACAAATAATTTTTTTTTTTGCTTTTTTAATGTTTGTTTATTTTCTTTTTTTTGAGAGAGAGAGAGAGAGAGAGAGAGAGAGAGAGAGAGAGCGCCTGATGCAGAACCAAACTCACAAACCATGAGATCACGTCCTGGGTGAAGTTGACACTCCACTGACTGAGTCACCCAGGGGCCCCACAAATAATATATTTTTTAATGTTTATTTGTTTTTGAGAGAAAGAGAGAAAGCCCACGCGTGTGCAAGCAGGAGAGGGGCAGACAGAGGGGACAGAGGATCTGAAGTGGGCTCTATGCTGACTGAACTCATGAACCTCCAATTCAAAAACTGGGAAATCATGATCTGAGACAAAGTTGGACACTTGACCAACTGTGCCACCAGGCACACCAATAATACTTCTAAATATAAATAAATAAGCTTGAAAGTGAAAGCAAGATAAACCAGAAGAGAAAGGAAAGCCAAGGGGCACAGAAGCTACAGAAGAAACTCAAGTGAATATTCGCCATCTCTATACTATCTCCACTGGCCCTTTTGCCTTCCTCCCCCACCCCAAGTATTTCCGGCCATGTGAGAATAAAGACGTGAGGATATGGGTATCTACACCTCAAATCCACATGAGTTTCCAAGTTGTTCTGTGGTATCAGTTGGAAGCTGCATTTTTAGAATTTTAGAAAAAATGAAAAAATGCATCACTGTGCCTGTCAGGAGTCGACTTTGTCCTCAAAGCAGCCACATGGTGAGAACCTGTCTCTTGGAAGGTATGAAGATAGAGTCTATCTTGATGTCTAAAAGTTTTGTGTGAGGTCAAAATGACTGAAGGTAGCAATGTTTCCTATTCCAACTGACCCAGTGAACAGAACTCAGCAAAATAATTTTTACGTAAGATGTCCCTCCTTTCAGTTCCTATAATTGCAAGTGTGAATAGGGTTGGGGGAGGTGGTCCCAATGAACAAAGAAAGCTATAAGGAAGTAACGGTGTTTCCTCTGATTTCCCAATTACAAAAGAGACGCCATAAGAGGAACGCAAAATATGTCTATGCCCATTAGGCATGCCATCACCTTCTGAACTTATTCACCTGCAGAGGCTGAACCTCAGATGGGAAGTGATTTGCTATACAGGCACATACACAGTGCCAGGATCAGAATGTACCATCCTTGAATTTTCAGTCCAGTTCTGAGACTTGAGCCATTAGACCATCATTATTTTACTCTCCGATTTATCTAGAGAGATTTTGATTGTACTTATATTGTATTTCTTTTTAATGTTTCTCTTTCCACCCAAGCAGTCTGTCTTCTAAAACCTCTTTGGCCCTCACAATTATCCTTCCTTCTCAGTGTGATGCCATCCTCTCCACAGCCCTCCCAGGAGGCAGTAGGCTAGGTTAGTCATAACTCTGTAGGGACTTTCAGGTTTTGAAGAAGGAGGTGATTTCTCATGTGAAGGCAAACCATTACATTGGTTTCATACATCCCTAGAGCACTAATCACCCTAGAGTTCTGGTCCCAGAAGAACAGATATATTTCTCCAGCCCTAGCACCAAAATTACTCTTTTAGTAACCTTTAATGCTGTTGAAGGAATAAAGCCCCACAATAAAAAGGACAAAATAATTGCCAATACAACCACAGAAGTTTCAACAGTAAGTATGAAATTTGCTTTTCTTATTTCTTTTCATTTTGTGAAATATCCTGCAAACACTAATAATTGTCCCTTATTCTCTCTAAAAATAGAATCTCTTTCTGTAAGAGAGAAAAATACTGAAACAGGGAGAATGCTTTGATGTGATTTAGTCAAGCCGGGTCATTTGCACTTCAGCATACCAAACTGTGTTTGCACATCAGAACACAGAATCATAAATCAAATGGTCAGCAAGGCACTGATGAGTAATCTAGTCCAACCCACTCATGCAGGCAACAGGAGGACCCTCAAATCACCTCAGAAGAGTTTTTAGTGACCCCAGAGAAAGAGATATCTACCTTCTCATATTTAACAATGCTGAGATTTTAAAAAGGAAAAAAAAGGCCTTTATATTTAACCTAAATGTCTTAAGGTGCAATGGTACAATAGCATGAGATTTGTTTTATTTCACAACATATTGCTAATATTTAATAACATGTTCGATAATTATGGCGGAGAAGGTAAAATTGCATGTGTATAATTTATGTAAATCACAATTTATATAGCCTTATATTTCCAAATATTTAATACTGCCTCTTAAAAATAACAGATCATTGGCTAAGGTGACATAAACAAACAGCATGAACTAAGCTTCCCACACAACATACTGTTACATAAAACCTGGAGGAAGTAATTCTAAAGGCAACTTTGTATCTTAGAAATAGTTATATTTAGTGGCAGAAGCAAAATCTGAATTAATTTAAATAAAAGATTGAACTGAGCAGTGACTAAAGAATAATTTTCTCTCCATCATGTAAGACTTGGACAATTTTTCCTTTTAAATGGATTATGTAAGTGAATTATAGTTTCTAAAAGGAGTATTGTGTTTTCACAAAGATGTTTTCCACAGACATGAAAATTTTAGTAGGCAATTACTTAAGTACTTTTTCTTAACTTTAAATCTCTTTGAGTTTATATTGCCTGATATTTACAACTTAAAGCTCCCAGATGTGCACATTCCAGAATTAGTACTATTTTTCTAAAATCACCAATGGCTTTCTTATTACAACAATGGAAATATTACACTTTTTTGTTAAAATTCCCTGTCCATGCTTGTGCCATCATTTCCAAGCTTACTCTACTCAGAGGATGCAGGGAAGTAACAAAGCTGGTGACAGATAGAGGCCATGGCTTTCCAGGAAAAGTTCACACAAGACTTCAGAGGACTTCAAAATTCCTATGGGTCATTTCATTTGTCATTGAAAAGAAGAATCTGAGCAATTGCTAGGTCACAGTACACATAGGTTGTTCAAGGGCCTTCTCTAGATTCTGTTACGGTCTAGAATCTTATGTGCAATCTTCACCCCAAAGGGACCGTGGATAAAATTCAGGGGATCAGTGAATGTAGGTTGGAAAAAGTACCATGTTTATTTTTCACTGCCCTTTAACTAAAAGTTAGCATTTCCTGAAATTATGAATGCAGACAACAAACCACAGTGGTATTAAGTCCTTATGACTTTGCCACCAACAGCAATCATAGATATTTTCGTAAAACATTATACTTGTTGCAAATATCCCAAAATACATGCTTCATTCACACTCATCTATATCTTAATGTATAGTAGTTATTATTACTAGACACATAATTTTTAAATCTTTTGATGACTGTATTTCAATATAATTGATTTCTTTTATAAACCAGTGCGTTTTACTTTAGGTTTTACAATTTATTTTATAGAAATCAACTTCCAGCATGACAACAGGTGGAGCTTTGTTCAGCTGCTCCCCAGTGAAACCGGTGAAAATTATTTTTAAAAAACAATCATTCAAAGGCTCTGGAAACAGTCCTATATGCAAACGAAAATAAACAAAAACCAATTTAATAAAAATCTATGAAAATTCGGTAAGAAAGGCAAGAGTATGGTACTTGGACCAAGACTGCTCCTTCTCCAGAATCACCTTCTCCCAGCTCAGCAAGGTAGAGAGTCTACTGGAGACTGCTGCAGCCAAGAACACAGGGCTCCCACTTGCCCTAGACCCCAGGCAAAGGGCTTTCCTCCCAGAAGGAGCAGAACTTCTGTTTCTCCTCCTACCTCTAGCTCTCTGTTGCTGAGGTTCACCCCCAGGTGAGTACTAATAAGAGGTGAGGCCTCCCTTTTCTGTCCAAAGCCTACTCACGGAATGAGGTTCTGCCTCAGGCACAGTACACTGAAAAAAAGTGGCACCTCAATAGCTCTTTCTCAACTCAGGAGGTGATGGTTCCACACTAGCAAAAGCAAGCCCAAGGGACCTAGGAATGCTTAACCCCCTTCACTAAGCCTAGCTCCTAGAGCACCAATGTCACAGAGAGAAGCTTACCATTGCCACAACACAAGCTCTAGACCCTAGCTCAGAGATTTTGCTCGTGGGGAGAAGCAGGCTATAAGGAACAACTCCTAATTCCCTCCTAAAGGAACAAACTTGAGACAGAATATGGACAAGTTTCAAAAGAGAACTCTCAAGAAGGGTGGAGGTTGAAAAGCAGTGGGAGGAGAAGCGTGGATCTAATGAAGATACAACCTGGTTTGTAAACTGGCTAATTTGTGTGAGAAAGAACCAGGGTCAAGAAACATCTGGAAACACTGACTTCTGGAACTATGAAAGACCCCCAATTTAATTGCATCAGTTTGTGTAGGAATTATGCCCCAGGGCATTGCTGAAAATCATGGACCAATCAGTCAGCAATTAGTGAAGGTTAACAGCTGAGTGTGGTTAGTGAGTGAACAAGAGCGCTACCAGGACCACTGTCATCCCAGAGTGACTGTTGACCTACCCAAAGCTGTCCACCCCACCCCACCCCTGCCGCTGTGTTATGTCCAAGATTTAACACGATGGGGAGAGAGGAGGGAGGAGGAAAGGAGGAGGAAAATATACCTCATTAAAATAATCCAGGCAGTCACTAAAAAAATAAGCAAATAACAAGAATTGTGGGGGGCGGGGGGGGGGGTTGTTAGAGGGAGCTATACCCAGATTGGCTATATAAAAATATCCAGGTTCCAACAAAAAATTATGAGTGATGGAAAGTATTAGACCAGGAAAAAAGCAGGCAACAGAACCTGCCTATAAGTGACCAGATGTCAGATATAAAATTTAAAAGATTTCAAAGTACCATTATAAATATATTCAAAGAACTAAAGGAAAGAATGACTAAAGAAATAAAGGAAAGTATGATGGCAATGTTGCATTAAATGGAGAATACCTATAAAGAGATAGAAATTGGGAAAAAGAGCCAAATGGAAATCTGGAATCAAAAAGTGTAATAACTGAAATTTAAAATTACCTACAGGGAAAAAAATAAAATAAAATAAAATAAAATTACCTACAGGGGCTCAACAATACATTTGAATTGACAAAGGAAGTAATGAGTGAACGTGAAATGGATTGTTAAGAGAGTATGCAAGACAAACAACAGAGAGAAAAAAGAATAAAGAAAAATGGAGCCTCAAATACATGTGGGCACCATTAAACACACCAACATACTCATAGACAGAAGGGCCAGAAGAACAGGGGAGAGAGAGAAGGGAGAAGAAAAAATATTCAAAGAAATAATGGCTCAACACTTCCCAAATGTATTGAAAAAAAGTAACGTAATATAGTACATCCGGGAAGCTAAATGCACTCTAAGCAGCAGAACACAAAGAGACCCACAAACACATTACAGTAAAAGTGCTGAAAGTCAAAGACAAGGAGAAAATCTTGAAATCACCAAGAGGAAAATTCATTTTGAGGAGGTCAGGTACCAGACTTGCATAAGGACCAAGGGCTCAGCAAGTTGAAGAGCCTCAGATATAGTAATCTAGAATAAATTACGTGACCATAGGAGATAATGGGAGGGGCGGGGAACCCAGTTTTCAACATGCTTTTATCAAAGCGCTGCAGAAGAAAAAATGTTAGTAATCAAAATAAAAACTAGGGTGGGTTGGTGGGGGAAATCCTGGGTTAAATAAAATTAAGTAGGTTTTGTTACAATAGGATTTGTCCTGAGTTTTAAAACATCATTTGTGACTCTCAAGATAGGAGTAAAAATCACATCATTTCTCAAATTGCTTTGACCATGAAAACCTTTTTTGGAGTACCTCTCAAGGCTGCAGGTTTGAAGAGCACTTTGGGAAACACTGACCTGAAGTTAATAAAACTGAGGGGTAGTGATAACTGCTGAGGTCAATTGGCATCTTTGTTTCCTATATGTCTATATCAGGCACAACTTTCTCTTGAAGGGATACTTACTAGACTACTATCCATATTTTCAAGGGCGTCCTAGGTCAAAGGCTGTCTGAGATTACTGGTAATACTGCTTGCAAAGGCCCTGAAATTGAAGTCACCCTGAGGGTGACTATGCCCTAGCCTGCTTTTTTGATTTGGGGATCATATTCTGTTAAAAATCTTTAGACTCTACATTAATGAGTACAGAAAAGGACAACCACTGCTAACGGGCTTCTATGCATGGAAAATTCCTTCCCATTCCTGTTTCTAGTCTTAGGTGCTGGTTTATAATAACAACCTATCAAAATGTTGCATTCAGCTTCAAAAAAAATGTAGTCATCATCTGAGAGCTATACTTAACATCAAATGCCAAGGCAGATTTATCAGCAGCTGAGGCCTGGAGCACAGCCAGTTCGCGCACTGAAGCTTTGCTCACTGCAACTCACCATCAGAGGGTGTATATTAGAAGAAGATGGACTCAAGCCAGATAGCAAAAAGCTGTGGCTCAGCAACTTGAGTCAGGGTGACAGCAAATAAGGAGGACTGGAGGAGTGGCATAAAAGTACACAGAGAGGACTTCAAGAAACATAATATTGCCATTGCCTGTCAGAAAATAGCAATAGCAGAAGATAGGCCAAGCTCAGTGTGTGCAGAGAGGTGAAGTGGCTGGTTTGGTTTGTTTTGTTTTGTTTTTACAGAAATGCTTACAATGCTTACAATGCTAAGAGAAAATGGTGAGTCACAAAAAGAACTAAACCTTACCCTAAAATGCAAACAGACAGAGATGAAAACTCACTATGGAAATGACCTTAGTCCAACCAAGTGTATCATCAAACACAAACACTTTACATAGAAAACATAGTTTCTACAAATTCCATATGGCCACTGACCTTCCCTCCTCTAATCCCAATAAGAGTTGTACAGGCTTGCAAATCTCTGAATTAAATCCCATCCTGCAAGATACTTAAAATGATTCTTGTTTTCCTGATCAAAATAACTGTATTTAACTTTTCCTATTCAGAGAGCCAACTGACAATCAACTGAATGACTGCACGGAAAGGATTTTACTTTCCTAGAAAGTTGTGCATACGTTAGTGAGCTTTAAATACTGGCCTTTTAATAGGAAAGAGTAGAAATCTATCCTAGTTATGGTGGCCTTCCTATGGTCAAGCGTCTTTCTGAGTAGAAAAAGGAGCAAGTGACAGAAAAATCCGATGCATGCATAAGACAAAACCAACCAACAACTACCAACAACAGCCACAACAAACAGATCTCAAGGAGCCAGAACAAGTTTGGATAAGAAAAGGGGTTGCAAGCAGGGAGAAAACCACACAGATAAAGAATACCTTGAGCTAAAAGAGGACCAAGGGGCAATCAGAAGCCCAAGGATTTTACCAAGAATCTGTAAAAACTGAAAGAGCTCACCTCTCAATTTTTAAATTATTATTTAAAAAAAATAATAATAATATCTTGGCACACCTGAGAGGCTAATTGTCAGTTAAGTGCCCCACTCTTGATTGTGGTTCAAGTCATGATCTCACCGTTCATGAGATCAAGCCCCGAGTCAGGCTCTGCTTGGGAATCTCTCTCTCTCTCCCTCTCTCTCTGTCTCTGTCTCTCTGCCCTATCCATGCATGCTCTCTCTCTCCCTCTCTCTCAAAAATAAATAAACTTAAAAAAAAAATAAAAATAGTATCTCATTTTAGCAAATTCAGAAATACAAGCACATGTGCACACCACTGATGGGAGTACAAAATGCTATACTGGTTCATAGGAGAAATTTAGTGATATGTTTAAAAGTGTTCAGGTTTTTTGAGCATGCATTTCCACTTCAGAAATTTTTCCTATCAAAATCCCAATTTTGTTTAAAGGAAAAGTAAACAAGTGCCCTAAGAGTACCTGAAAGAACAGTCCACAAAATATCAGTAGTGATTCTATCTGGGTGTTGAGATAGCAGGTAAAATTTTAGTTTCTGTTTTTCTTTTCTCTATTTTCTTTGGAATTTTCTCTGATAAATAGATACTAATTCTGGAATACAGAAAATAAAATACACTTACATAACAACTAAAAGGGCATTGGAGTAAAAACACATGCCAAGTGTCAGGAAGATGAAGAAGGCAATGAGAAGCATCAATTTCCTGGCGGGGGTGGGGGTGGGGGCTGCGGATTCCAAAGCCAACAACCCTCATCCTTACACAGATAGAGTCTCCATGTCGGGCTCCTACTGAGAAACACAGGAAAACTCAGAGTAGCAACAAACTGTGTGATACAGACTAGAAACAGAATGGAAGAGAACAAGTATTGCCCTTGCTTTCCTGTCCTTCCAGGCCTTCCAAAGCACTCCACATTTGATCTATTATGCCTTTTGAGCAAGCCAGGGACGTTGTTTTATAGGATCAAGAAAAAGGGAAATTTCAAAGACAGAATAATGCTCATTGTTGTTAATCCAATAAAATTTCTTTTTCTAGTAATTTGTGAGACCCATGAGGATAGAAGACAAGTCTGAGTTGTCTTTGTATCGTCAGTGCTTATTAGTACAGCACTTGGTTCAAGGAAAGTCTGGTGAATGAATGAATGAATGAATGAACGAACAAATGAATAACAATTTGAATCCTTTCAATAAGACTCTAAACCCATCCAATTTTTTACAGGAGAGAGTCAGTAACTTGTCAAACCAAATGTCTTTGGAATAACATATAAATACACAAAATAAATGTATAGAAATATCTACTGCTCCATTTTTATAGGTACTTGTGTTAAATTCAGCTCCTACCCCCATTCACCAGGCTCCTAATGCATCTATCATGAAGATGCCAGTTGCCACACTTCTCTGGGTATTTCAGGGCCTGTGCTTTATGATTGAATCATTTAAAAGAAACATTTTAGGTAGTTGACCCACAGTGAATTTAACAAGAGCTTGACACGCATCAGCAGTATCACTGCCGACTCATACACGGATGAAATTGGTGCTGACTGGGTGACAGCCTTTATTGCAGGACAGTGAGGGGCTTGAGGGCCTTTATTGTGAATGGGAATGACACCACTTCAGAAAGGCCTGATGCAAATTCTTTGGCAGGTTATATAGCCACATACAAAAGTACTCTTGCTGCTGTCACATATCATCCTTTTTCTTTAATGTCAAACTTGTATTACACTGCATAAAAAAGCTAAAGAAAATTCTAGTCCTGACTGCATGTGAAATAACAAATTAAAAATTATTTCAATCCCGGGGCGCCTGGGTGGCTCAGTTGGTGAAGCATCTGACTTCGGCTCAGGTTATGATCTCATGGTTTGTGGGTTCAAGCCTCATGTCAGGCTCTGTGCTGACAGGTCAGAGCCTGGAGCTGCTTTAGATTCTGTCTCCCTCTCTCTCTGCCCCTCCTCCGCTCATGCTTGTGTGCGCGCTCTCTCTCTCTTTCTCTCTCTCTCTCTCAAAAATAAACGTTAAAAAAATTTTTTTAATTATTTCAATCCAAGTCTAGACCATGATAAAAAAAAAAAAAAAAAAGAAAAAAAGAAAAACCAACAGTGACTTCTGTTGTGCTCATGCTTGTGACAAAAAAAAAAAAAAATTGACTGGATTCTTGTATTAGCAAATATGTTCTTTTAAATTTAATCATTTCAGTTGTTTAGCAATCAAACACTTGAACAATACCGATGGAACTATAGTGCTGTGCTCCATTGTTTCCAAGAAAATTCATTCAAGGTCAAATGCATTACAGATTGAGTGAATTTAGTTTACTCCCTTCTAGATTCCTGCCTTCATTTTCTGCAAAAGACCATTCCCTTGTTTATTCTCAGTCTAAGCCTTCCCTGAGCCAACTGCTCTTCAGAATTCCATGAAACCTACTGCCTATCTACCTGGACCTCTGTTTAGTGCCTCCTACTAGATTTTCTTGACGCTATATTGTGACCACTTACCTGTTACCTGTTTCCTGCTTAACAATACTAAAAACTCTCACTTAGGGAGCATAACCATAGGCCAGTCACTGCACTGAAAACCTTACATCAGTTATCTCTAATCCTCACCATAGCCCACCAGAGCTGGTAATAGCATCACTGAGGCTGAGAGGGCTGAGCAATTTGTCCTGGGAGATGACACACAGGAAAAGCATGTGGCCTTGGAATTAAACAAACTGGAGAAGTCCTATCATTAATTAGGCATATGATCCTAAGCAAGTTAACTTGACCTAAGCCTAAGCTTCTCAATAATAAAACAGGAACAATAAAATACAATGGGGAATTTGGGGGAAGAGGGAGCTGCCCCCAATGGAGCTGAACCTTATATGGCCATGCCATATAATAACTTTTCTTGCCTGATTAAGAGAAAAGAAAATATGAATAAACTTCTATTCCCAAGATGGATTGCCTAAGACCACTGCATTCTTCCATGTAAGATTCCTACATGTTTCCTTCAGGGAGAATGAACGACATATGTAAATCTCACACCCTGGTTTAGGCATGCTTCACCCTATAACATGTCAGTTGTCCCAACCTACTTAAGTAAATACTTTTTTTTTAAGGTATTGCATTTTATTCTTGTTTGAGATGAGCAAAAGAGCCATTATGATTAAAACTTACAGAGACTCAATAAAATTTCTTCCTAAGCCACACCCTCAACCCTATGGACCTTCTGGAAAAGTTATCACTTGCTGGAGAAGGATGATCCAAAATTTTTCCACAATAGTCCAGCGGTAAATTTTTCTGTTGCCCTCTGATTTTCCACTGCAAACATTAGCATTTAACACAAGCTTGACACAAGATCCTCAGACACCTGAAATCGTTCACTTTCTAGCAGGGAAATGAAAGCTTTGAGAACTGCATTAAAAATAGGGAATAAAAGGTTACATGAAAACTGGCCATTTTCTGTCTGTTACTGTCCTGATATTTACTTCCCTTTGCAATTAATAGAACCAGAGTCTGGCCGAGAGAAGGGAACACCCATAATTTTTGAGATCCTAAAGCAAAGGGCAAACCAAAATAATAAAAACCTGCTCCTTGAAGTAAAAAATATATTTAGATTTAGATTTAGATTTAGATTTAGATTTAGATTTAGATTTAGATTTAGATTTAGATTTAGATTTAGACTTAGATTTATATACACACCTGGGGGCCTGCTTGGGATTCTCCTCTCTCCTTCTCTCTCTGCCCCTCTCCCCACTCATACACACGCGCGCTCTCTCTCTCTCTCTCTCTCTCTCTCTCTCTCAAAATAAATAAATAAATAAACTTATTAAAAAAAAGGGAGAACTGCTCATAGTTTGGGCTTCTTCCCTCCTTCCTTTCTTTGCTCCTTCTCTCTCTCCCTTTCTTCCTTCCTTCCTTCCTTTCCTTGGGAGAAAAAAAAAATGGTTTGGAATGTATAAGGAGAATCCAAGAAAGAAAGAAAGTTATACAAAGAAATTTGCTGCTCTAAGGCCGGGAATGCAACAGGAAATTCTATGCTATAACTGTGTCTTCCTATCTTACCAGGCGTTCCCCTTGCCAGTGAATAAGGCTAAAGAAAAACAGAATTCATAGTAATGAGATTCTGAAATAAAGGTACATCCTACTATACTTTAGCATGTTAGAACTGGTTATAGAATAGTGCACAGTGGCCAGATTTAGCAAATAAAAATGCATGATGCCTAGTTAAATTTAGATTTCAGATAAACAATATTTTTATAAGATAAGTATATTCCATACAATATTTAGGGTACATGCTATGGTCTGAACATGTCCCCCCCAAATTCACATGTTGAAATCCTAAAACCCAATGTGATGGTCTGAGGACCTGGGGCCATCAGGACATGACTAGATATTGAAGGCAGAGCCCTCATGAATGGCATTTAATCTTTATAAAAGAAGCTCCAGAGAGCTGACAACCCTGTGAGATAGATACTATTATTATCTCCTTTTTAAATAGGTAAGAAGGCTGAGTACCAAAAAGAAAATTAATTTGCCCACGTGACAGAAATGGCACAGCTTGGGTTTGTATTTCACTACCTGCTTACTAAGCAAGTGATGGACTATTAAGTAAATCATGATAATTATTTATTGAATACTAAGTACTTTATAAATATGTCATGTAATTTTTACAGTAAATTCATGAAATAGACATTATTACCAAAGATTTTAAAAAACTATATGTTCTTCATAGGGGTAGAAATTGTTAGAAGCACTTTTAATAATACGATCTCCTTACAATCACTGTAGTGGTGAGCAGCTCAGAGTATATTACTTTTCAAACACCAGAACTTACACCAAGTTCTATACTTTTAGAGCAAAGAAGACAGGGGAAAGCTGGAAAAGGAAAAGGAAACAAACCAGAGCAAGTTCATTTATATGGTAAATAATTTGCAATTTGCATCAGGTGCAAATTTATATTCTGCCAATATTTCCAACGGCAGTCATGTCTTATGATTCCATATTTTACAAAGCTCAAGTCTATACAACACAGCTGTTTATATAAATGCTCAGACACATATATACATACTTATACATATTTATACACTTTTATATATTTTATTATGTATTATATATGTATATATTCTGATACAAAGATAGCTCTGTACAAATCTGAGACTGCTCTTATCTAGCTGGCCTTGGATGCCAGGAAACTTTGGGAGGGTGAACACCCATGAGGACAAAAAGAATGGAGAGGTGAGACTAGCTCACTGATAGTAGTTCAGCTTGCCAATGAGCTTGAAAACCCAAAATGGGTCAGTTTCTGGACCAGAGACAATATAGCCCAATGTCTCTGGATAAAAAGCTTCATGTAGACCTTAGAATCTACTTTTATTAAAGCTTACTGCTTTCATTTTTAAAGTGTTTAATTTATTTATTTTGAGAGAGAGAGAGAGAGAGAGAGAGAGAGAGAGAGAGAGAACATGAGCAGGAGAGGGGCAGAGAGAGAGAAGACAGAGAATCCCAAGCAGGCTCCACACCACCAGCACAGAGCCCAACACAGGGCTCAAACCCACGAACCATGAAATCATGACCTGAGCTCAAATCAAGAGCCAGACACTTAATTGACTGAGCCACCCAGGCACCCCATCCAAACCTTTCTTAACACATAAATATCTCACAACAAATAATGCTACCAAATTTCACAATTTTAATGTCATTATCTTCTACTTTATATTTTCTTCATGTCAATGACTTTTTCCTTTTAAGGTCCATATGATTTTTAAAAGTCTCTGAGATCTTAATAATAGGGCCAAACTTCAAATGAAATAATCATCATCTCTGGAACAGTGAGAAAGTATCTCAAAAGACAAACATCACGTATGGCCATGCATTCTGGGAACTACCAAAAGTAGGCCTCAGAATACGGGTTGACACTCCAATGCCCCTAGGATGAGACAGGTAATTTAAATGAGGTAAGCCAGCTGTGGAGGAGAATCATCACACACTTTATGTAGAAGAGAATGAGGAAAACTGGAAAGCACGATCTCAACCAAAAGGCCCTGAGTTGCCACATCTTTTGATTTTTTTTTCAAGAGGAAGCAAAATTCCTGATTTTTATGTGAAACCCTCTCACTTACTTTTAATTGACAAAACATTGGGCAGACCTAACACCATACACCTAAAAGAGGAAGCCTTCCTGAAGCCTTTCAAGTCTTGCACCCAGCTTCCAAAATTCAAGTTCCTTGAACCTCAGGTCAATTCGGTCCTGACAGATGCTTTAGGCAGCTCAATAATAATTGAAATTTTCATTACTGGTTAATGCTGTAATTAATTTTGAATCTTAAAAAAAACAGTTTCTCATTCAAAATAAACCTGCCATTCAACATTTTGGTTAGAGGCCATTCTGTGTTGTGAATCTTGGTTAGTGGAAGCCATAGGTCTGTACTTTCTACCTACCCATTCATGGACAACTAAGGAAAATGCCACTATGTAGATTCTAAGCTGTGTCAAAATGTACAATTTTTAAACAAAGATGTTTCGCCAAAGCTTCCATTCTTATCAAATTAATTGAATAGCATACCCGTTGCTTCTGTAAAACATAATGTTTAGACTACAAACGTAAAGCCCAGCAGTGTCATTCTAGGAATATAAACTATTGGATGCTTTTCAGTTTAAAAATATCTCTACTGTAATCATTTTTCTTTATATTTCCTGCAAAGTCATCTGAAATGCATTCCTCGGGATGGGTAAATCATCCCCTGGTATAGCTAGTACTTGGTCATATGATTCATGTGGTCTTACAGTGCTTGGGTAAGAAATCATTTAAAGTGCTGAGAATGGTTGAATGGAACATGGAAGTCCAACATGGGAATTCTGGCTGCTGCTTTGATTACTTAGGTCTCTGATTAATTGCTCAGATAAATAGATAGATATGCAATTACTTTGAGCCAAAGCAATAGAAAAAAATCCTTTCTACCACCTGATAAGGAACAATGAGTTATGCCCTCACAAACCTATTGTTACTCATGGCCAATGCCTCCAAGTTCAGAGGATTTTTTTTTAAAGAAATGAAATGTTGTTACTGAAGATGAGTTTTTAAATTTTTTATCAATTAAAAAAAAAAGAAAAAACTAAATAGAAGTTTTAAAGGCACTTCAAACTAATACTAGGATAATTCATTTGCATTCCAATTATCTCTATGGCAAATTGGGAAAATTACAGGTTTTGAAATAAATCAGATATGGGTTCAGATCTGTCTCTTAGCTGACCTTGGACAATATCCATTAATGAGTCTAAGCCTCAACTTCTTCATCCATTAAATACAGGTAAGAATACTTACCTATAGTATTCTTATAAGGATAAGTTGAGATAAAGTATAATGTCTACTTATGGGCATTACATATATCCTTATACGTATTTATAAGGTGTCTCTCTCCATGAAATAAATGCACCTAGAAAGTGGGTTATCCCTAAATAAAAATTAAAAAAAAAAGAAAGAAAATAAAAGAAAACTCACAAGGTTGAATGAGTCTCCTATATTTGATAAAATTGCTTATTATATAATTGCTACCTGATTTACTCTTCATGTTCAATACTATCTGCCATGTGCCAAGAATCACTGGTATATTATAAATATTTACTATTAAAGAGAAACTGTTTCTCTATTCACAGTATTTCTGACATCAGTTCAGGGGGTGGGGTCCCCACATTAACCAATGTTCTAATTCTCTGAACACCAAGTAGTTGTTCTATAAGTTAATTCAATTCTAACACTAACTACCTGAAGGAAGTGTCCAACTCTACAGGTTTAAGGACTCAGCCCCACAAGACTGCCCTCATTTCAAATGCTGGCTGCAGGTAATGGGTCCCCAGAATACCCACACTTCAGCCCAACTTGTCTAGAAAGTTGGGGGTTCCAATCACCCCCTTATTTATGATAAATTGCTAGAATGACTCACAAAATTCAGAGAAACATTTACTTACATTTACCAGTTTATTGTTGAAGATATTATAAAGGATAAAAATAAATAGCCAGATGAAGAAGCACAAGGTCCAGAAAGGTCCAGAGCACAGAAACTTCTCTCCCCATGAAGTTAGAATGGGCCACCTTCCTGGTATGTGAATGTGTTTATCAACCCGGAATCTCTCTGAACCCTGTGGTTTAGGGTTTTTAAGGAGGTTCCATTACCGGGGCTCCTGGGCGGCTCAGTTGGTTAAGTGTCCAAGTCTTGATTTCCAATTAGGACAAGATCTCACAGCTTGTGAGTTTGAGCCCCGTGTCAGGCTCGGCCCTGACAGCAGGGACTCTCTCTCTCTCTCTCCCCCTCTCTCTCTGCTACTCCCCTGCTCATGCTCACTCAACCTCTGTCTCTCTCTCTCTCTCTCAAAATAAATAAATAAACTTTAAAAAATAGTAAAAATTAAATAAATAAATAAATAAATAAATAAATAAATGGAGGTTCCATTACTTAGGCATAACTGATTAATTCATTGACCAATAGTAATTAGCTCAATCTCCAACCTCTCCCCCCTCCCCAGAGGTCAGGGGGTTGGGCTGAAAGGTCCAACCTTCTAAACATACCTTTGTCCAGGTACCTGGGTGGCTCAGTCGGTTAAGAGTCCGACTTCACCTCAGGTCATGATCTCACAGTCTGTGCATTCAAGCCCCGTGTCAGGCTCTGTACTGACAGCTCAGAGCCTGGAACCTGTTTCAGATCCTGTGTCTCCCTCTCTCTCTGACCCTCTCTCACTCATACTCTGTCTCTCTCTCGTTCTCTCTCTCTCTCTCTCTCTCTCAAAAATAAATAAACATTAAAAAAAAAATTTAAACATGTCTTGGTCATTTTGGTGACCAGCCCCCATCCTGATGCTGTCTAGGAAATTGAAGCCACCAGTCATCTCATTAGCACAAAAAGATACTCATATCTCTTAGAAAATTGCAAGGGTTTTAGGAGCTGCATGCCAGGAATAGAGACAAAGATCAAATGTATATATTTTTATTATATCATATTATTATAGCACCAACCCTGAGGAAGGGCCAGGGAATGTCAGGAGACAGGAAGGAGGAGCCAGCAAGTCAATGCTCTAGAGAGTAGCTTAGAAGAAAACACCTTTCTACAAACAATTCCAAGTGTTGAGCTATATGAACTTATACCTTTCAAGCAAGGTACAAGAGTAAAGGTTAAGGTCAGACTGGAGATAGAGTAGGGCCTTGGCCCCTGAAGTACCCCAAAAGCAAACTCAGCTGGTAGTATTTTCCTCACACAAGATAAACTGAGTATGAATTACACATGCAGTTCAACTCAATTCCAGAAATAATTAGATGACCTATTAAGTGCAAAAATATTGTATGTTTCCTAAATAAGCACATTTAAGGAGAGCTGGGCCATGTTTAAATTTTGACAGTTCTACAATTCCCAGCTGTCCAAGGGAAAGAGGTAAGAGCATGACATTCCCTGAATGGATAATGGCCGCCTGTCAGACCCTTGTTCACAGCACACACTGACTGCGTGCACAGAGCAGTAGTGTAAGATGGAGAGTATTGACATCCTGCTCAGGGAGGAAGATCTGTGACAATAATTTCATTTCTTTCTGGTCAATTCTTTTGACCGTAAGGAACTCAAGTTACCTTGGGGTGAGGAGGAGGAGAATGAGTGGGAACAAAAGATTATAAAGCTAAATAAACTGAAATCAAAATTGAACTGCAGTCAAACATGGAGGCAACTCAGGAAACTGACCTTTCAATCATGTCCAAAGGTCATATAGTCTCATATTCCACCTCTAGGAAAATGTATTATACTATATTTCAGTTTTTCCTAAATCCCACGGCCCCAACCCTACCACACAGTTTCTCCCTTTGCATCCTTTTCATTTCATCTTCCATTTCTTAAATTGAAGTATAGTTGACACACAATATTACATTAGTTTCAGGTGGACAACATAGTTATTTTCACAACTCTATATGCTGTGCTCACCACAGTACTATAGCTGTTATACAATATTATTATAATACCATTGACTATACTCCCTATGCTATACCTTTTATCCCTGTGACATATTCATTCCCCAACTGGAATCCTGTATCTCCCACTCCCCTTCACCCGTTTTGCCCAACCCTCTACCCCCCTTCCCTCTGATAACCAACCATCAGTTTGTTCTCTGTATTTATAGGTTGTTTCTGCTTTTTGCTTATTTGCTTGTTTTGTTTTTTAGATTTCACACATAAGTGAAATCATATGGTATTTGTCTTTCTATGTCTGACTTATTTCACTCAGAATAATACTCTCTGGGTCCATCCAGGGTATTGCAAATGGCAAGATTTCACCCCTTTTTAGGGCTGAGTAATATTCCATTGTCCTCCATTTTTAATTGCAAGGATTACCCATGTTTTCTAATGAAAATTACAAGGAGATAATCTGATGTTCCAAACTCATCTCTTCCTGTCAATGTGACTCAAAGGTTATTACCTAAACGGGTTGACCTTGGGCCACAGCAACTGCTCTAGGTCAGCTGAAAGAGAGCGACTAGGGAGGGAAGGATTAATGGTCTACACCATAGCATGGCCACGGCCTGTGTGCCGACAAGCTTGCTGACTGTGATCTACACACCCCTGAAAAGTTAAGTGTAAAAGAAAGAGCAGCATCTCCTGGTTCACCAAGTCTAACTGATACTGTGAACAATAACAGTTGTCAAAAGTAGATAGGTTGATAGACAGATTTGATTGATAATGTTTGAAATTTTCTTCTCCAAGTTCCACCACGAACTTTAGAATCACATTAACTGCAAAGTCCAAAGTTTCAAAACACATGAAATTACTTAGAGCAAAAATAAATAAGACTAGTACCCAATAATGGTCCATTGGACTAAAAGGAGAAAAGCGGACATGTTTTCCTTTTGAATTAGATAATATCAGTTTGGTAAATGTATGAGCCCAAGTATTGAGTAAAATGAGTTTTACAAAACTTTGTAAGGCTTTTTTCCCCTTATTCTCTAAAGGAAACCAAAAGTTTCCCAGATCAAGTAAATAAAATAAAATATGCAGCGTTAGCTTAGTGTCAGTCACATAATAACTTGTTGACGTCTCAAAAGGGTGGTGACACACCCATTTTGATGTTCTTTAAATGATAACAAAACATGAATCTTAATAAAAAGGACAATAGCGGTTACTTCCCACTTGGATGATGATGAAACAAATAAATGAGATAGATAAATGGATTCCCAAGGAAATTAAAGTGAATAGAATCTGACACTTTGTCACTATTTTACTTGCTCACAGAAGGAGTGAGTTTGATGCCAAAGGTTGAAACGGGTTTTTCGAGGAGAAAAGTATCACAAAAGAAATCCAGGTCAAGTCAGTAAGAGATGAAGGCACCAGGTTGACTAAACAACAGCTCTGCTAGTGGTTCTAAAATGGGAAACTATGGAGGTGGAGTTTTAATCACAGACTCCTCAAAGGTCATGGGGAAGCAGGCAATGAACAAGAACTGCTTTTGAGCAGTTTAAAACTACAAGAATGTTCCAAACATAAGAATTAAAGATGGGAAAAAATAAGTTACTTTTTTTTATTTTATTATTTCTAAAGCTTCATTTAAGAATTTTTTTATTGTTCACCTTATTGTATGAGGTTTGCTGCCTCCCCTACTCCCTTTTTCCCTTCTTGTCAAGATTTCGCAGTAGAATGTGATATCATGTTTTCAGGATTAGTGCTAAATTACCACATCTTTATTGTAACCTAACACATATACCAATTATCTTAGTTTCATTACAACCTCTAATTCCCAGGTCTGGGAGGCTGCCAAAGAAATCCATTTTCACTGTCTTCCTTTAGATTTTAAGACAAATGTTTTATTGTTCATGTTTGTATCTAAATGCATTAAATTCCCTTTATCATTGTACATAAAACGAGAGTGATCATGACAGCTTCCTCAATGTAGCCCTAATAAGACCCAAGGCTTTAAAATGGCTGATTATGGCTAATGATCTTAATTATTTTCCATAACAAACACACTATCTGATGCATATATCTTCCTTGCAAAAATTACTTGCTGGTACAAGTTGCTTTTTCTCTCTGTCTTCCTTCCTTGCCATTGCTTAAAGCACTGGACCACTAATCTTCAAAATTCTAAGCTTTGATTTTTTTGTGTGCCTTAAAAAAAATTTTATCAATAAAACACAAATGAGGAAAGAAAGATCAAAAATAAACATTGCATTATTTATGCTGATAGTAAATAACTGAGGCAGGGTGAGAAGAGAACTGTCAACAACAGCAGCATGACTAATAACAATGGGAACTACAAATTTTTCACTGGCTTTCCATCCAGTACCTATAATTCTCTCTTTGGCAGATATTACTTATTTAATAAGATTTATTTAATATTCATTAGATACAGGTAGTATGTATATGGCCATTTTCAGAGAAGTGAAGATAAAGTAGATAAAAGGGTGGAGTAGAGAACATTCCAGAAAGAGGGAACAGCACGCGCAAATACACAGAGGCACTGGGGGGGGTGGGGGGGGAGAGGTAGAATGCAGCCTTGCAGAAACTGACAGATCATCTGATGCAGCTACAGAGGTTAAGATGTGTGGGGGAAGTAGTAAGAAGAGATGAAAGGAGGCTGTGAAATAAAGCACAGACACCAAGTTAAGGCATTTGAATTTTATCCTGCAGTGGAGAGGCTGACAAATTTTTCTGTTAAAAGCCAGATAGTGGGTATTTTAGGCATTGCCAGCCACCTATGGTCTCTATCAAATATTCTGCTTTGTTTTTTGCTTTTTTACAGCCCTTTCAAAGTATGAAAACCATTCTTAGCTCGCAGGTGTAACAAAAACAGACCAGGGGCTAGATGGGACCCATAGGCCTCAGTTTGCCAACCCCTGCTATAGTCAATTGTTTATCTTGTCATACTGCCAGAAACTCTAGGCACTAGAGAGAGAAAAAGGAAACCTGAAGAATTACCTCAAAAGAGATGACAGAGCAGCAGTGAAGGCAAAGTTTGGAGGTCTTAAAAAATTCTACCTCGTTGCCCAGAATGGGCAGTAATGATATCACAATTCCCCCTGTTTCATTTTATGTTTTCAACTTTGAGGTGACATAGAATAATATATTACTGAATGTTTTGGGAAATAATACGTACACAGGCATACATTCGGGTTTCTTATTATGATAACCAGTATTTTGATCTTCAGAATGAGTTGTTCTCCAGCTATCAAAGAAAGGCTTTGCTTTCAGAACCAGGTCACCATGCAGTGAGTGCAATGGCCTTTTGCATTATAATTCATAGCCTCCTTTGAAAAAGCTTCTGAGTAGAAATCCTATCAGAGCAATGTTTTATTCTTCCTGCTTACTGTATCCACATCACAAAATAAAAAGTCTCAGACACAGTAATGAGGGACTTCGCTACTGAGATTTTCACGTATGCTCAGGGAACCTAAATTAGCTCACAACACATGCCAACAGCCAATGGCCGCATGTCTCCCTGTGAAGAGCAGGCACCATACCTGTCCAGAAGATTCTCCATAGAAGATGGGGAAAAGAGGGTACTCTGCATTCACAGTTTCAGTCCTTGCTTTCAGTTGCCAGAGATGTGGCCATTAGGCTGACTCAGGACTCACCCAGTGGTACCAACAACCTCCCTATTGTGGGTGCAGCCAGGCGATAAAACCCGAAGTCTTTCTGTGTCTGAGGCACATCCTTTTGCTGCTCCTCCGCTTAAAACTCTCAGGGTTTACTCTCAACTGGAGCATTAAGACACCTCAGTCTCTAATATGCCAGTTCTACCCAAAATATTGCTTAATGGTTTCACCAGTCCATTTTCCCTGTTCAATGCAGGGCATAGCTCTGATTTTCCCTGAAACTGATCTTTCGCTGTGCATTTAACTAAATACCCGACAACAGTTCTTAACGCCATCATAAATTTATTCAACTTTTGACAACACTTTGAACTTAAACACAGTGTTAAAACATTTTTTCTGACCTTCTACAATTGTCAGAGCCCTTACTGACCTTGCTAAATACAGCTGACAAACATGAGAATCTTATAAAAATATCTCATCTTTCTCAATAACCCAATGCGATGCTATTTTCATACCATTTGCGGTATTTCTTTTTTTTTATAGTTAGGAATCTTTTTTTTTCTTTTTTTTGAGAAAGAGAGAGCATGATGAGTGAGGGGCAGAGAGGGAGGGAGGGAGAATCCCACAAGGAGCAGAGGGAGAGGTGGAGAGAGAGAGAGTGCAGAGCCCAAAGCGGGGCTTCAGCTCACCCCATGCAGGGCCTAATCTCATGATATCATGACCAAAGTCAGATGTTTAATGGACTGAGCCACCCAGGTACCCTGCAGTATTTATTTTAATGTTTATATACTTTACATATGAATTTAATTTTAACTAAAATTTTCAATAAAACTAGAAGATATCCATCACATATTTCTGTATATTTGGGAAGAAACAAAAGTTAGAAAAAAAATAGAAAAAAATACAGTGAAAACTTTTAAAGAACAAACAGAAAAACACAGTTCAAAAACTTAGAAATGAGAAAAAATTAAGGAAATCATGCAATTAAAAATATGAAACAACTGTCCTGGAATATGACACAATTATATTTTGATTACCCAACTAACAATCATCATATGCAATAGAACTCAGAAATGTTAAGTCTCATTAATGTTTCAGTGGACAAGTAGGTCTTTGAAAAATGCCCCTATCTATTATAAAGTTTATGTTCTTTATTCAAAAAACAAAACAGAGGTACCTGGGTGGTTCAGTCAGTTAAGTGTCAACTCTTGATTTCGGCTCAGGTCATGATCTTGCGGTTTGTGAGATTGAGCCCCAAGTGGGGCCCTGTGCTGACAGCATAGAGGCTGCTTAGGATTCTCTCTCTCCCTCTCTCTCCTCCCCTCCCCTGCTCACACTCTCATTCTCTCTTTCTCTCTAAATAAATAAACATTTAAATTTTTTTTAAGTAAAAATTTTTTAAAAAGTCATAAGGTACCTACTGCCCCAAGCACCAAACTAGATTTGGAGTACAAAAATGAATAGAAGATGATCTGTACACTGTTATTATAGCCCAGTGGAAGAGAAGGTACCTGCAAATATAGCAAAATAGAAGAAATTCCATAAAAATTATATACATAAATTATTGGAGTAACCTAAAGAAAATAAAGCCTTCACAAAGGTGACCTTTGAAGTAGCTCATTTGAAAGAGTTTTATAAACTATGATTTACTACACCCATGAAATTTCTCATCCCTCTATTTATAATGAGAGGCATCCTGGACATTTTTAGCCATGTGGGTTCAGTTGTGCATGCCCCCTGAGCTGTCTGTCCACTGTGGCAGCCCTTACGTGGAAACTGCTTTTGTCAGACCTCTTGATCACTCTAGGTAGAAACGCAGCCACACCTGGATAATAGGTCATGAACACAGGTGTGTAATGAGTTTTTAAAGTTTGGGAAGTACAATGGAATACTACTCAGTGATGAAAAAGAATCAAATCTTGCCATTTGCAACAACGTGGATGGAACTACAGTGTATTATGTTAAGAGAAATAAGTCATCAGGGCACCTGGGTGGCTCGGTCGGTTGAGCGTCCAACTTCGGCTCAGGTCATGATCTCGCGGTCTGTGAGTTCAAGCCCCGCATCAGGCTCTGTGCTGACAGCTCAGAGCCTGGAGCCTGTTTCAGATTCTGTGTCTCCCTCTCTCTCTGCCCCTCCCCTGTTCACGCTCTGTCTCTCTCTGTCTCAAAAATAAACGTTAAGGACTGTTGGTCTGCGGTGCGTTCAGGTCCCCGGCTCTTCGGTGGCTCCCGTGCTCTGCTTCTCCCCTTTGAGCTGCTGCCTGGTGAAGAGGAAGCCATGGCGCTCCGGGTCACCAGGAACACGAAAGTTAATGTTGAAAATAAGGCAAAGATCAGTATGGCAGGCGCAAAGCGCGTGCCTCTGGCCACTGTTGCAGCCTCCAAGCCGGGACTGAGGCCAAGAACAGCCCTCGGAGACATTGGTAACAAAGTCAGTGAACAGCCACAAGCCAAATTGCCTCTGAAAAAGGAAGCAAAAACTTTGGCTCCTGGAAAAGTTATTGCTAAAAAAATACCAAAACCTCTGGACAAAGCACCCGAGCCTGTGTCTGTACCTGTGCCAGAACCAGAGCCAGAACATGAGCCTGTTAAAGAAGAAAAGCTTTCTCCGGAGCCTATTTTGGTTGATACTCCGTCTCCAAGCCCAATGGAAACGTCTGGATGTGCCCCTGCAGAAGAATATCTGTGTCAGGCTTTCTCTGATGTAATTCTTGCAGTGAACGATGTGGATGCAGAAGATGGAGCTGATCCAAACCTTTGTAGTGAATATGTGAAAGATATTTATACTTGTCTGAGACAACTTGAGGAAGAGCAAGCAGTAAGACCAAAATACCTACTGGGTCGTGAAGTAGGAAACATGAGAGCCATCCTAATTGACTGGCTAGTACAGGTTCAAATGAAATTCAGGTTACTGCAGGAGACCATGTACATGACTGTTTCCATTATTGATCGGTTCATGCAGAATAATTGTGTACCCAAGAAGATGCTGCAGCTGGTTGGTGTCACTGCCATGTTTATTGCAAGTAAATACGAAGAAATGTACCCTCCAGAAATTGGTGACTTTGCCTTTGTGACTGACAACACTTACACCAAGCACCAAATCAGACAGATGGAAATGAAGATTCTAAGATCTTTAAATTTTGGTCTGGGCCGCCCTCTACCCCTGCATTTCCTTCGGAGAGCATCTAAGATTGGAGAGGTTGATGTTGAGCAACATACTTTGGCCAAATACCTGATGGAGCTAACTATGCTGGATTACGATATGGTGCACTTTCCTCCTTCTCAGATTGCAGCAGGAGCTTTTTGCCTAGCACTAAAAATTCTTGACAACGGTGAATGGACACCAGCTTTACAGCATTACCTGTCATACACTGAAGAATCCCTTCTAAATGTTATGCAACACCTGGCTAAGAATATAGTCATGGTGAATCGTGGGCTTACAAAGCACATGACTATCAAGAACAAGTATGCCACATCTAAGCATGCTAAGATCAGCACTCTAGCACAACTAAATTCTGCACTAGTTCAAGATTTAGCCAAGGCTGTGGCAAAGGTGTAACTTGTAAACTTGAGTTGGAGTACTATAATAACTACAAATAAAATTGGCACCATGTGCCATCTGTACATATTAAAAAATAAAAATAAAAAAAATAAACGTTAAAAAAAATTTTTAAAAAAAGAAAGAAGTCAGCGAGAGTAATACAAATATCATATGATTTCACTAATATGTGGAATGTAACATGATGAACATAGGAGAAGGGAAGAGAAAATAAAAAGAGAGAGGGAGGCAAACCAAAACATAAGAAACTCTTAAATAAAGAAAACAAACTGAGGTTGCCATAGTGGAGGTAGGGGTGGGGGTGGGGAGGATGTGTTAAATGAGTGATGGGAATCATGGAGGGGGGATGAGTACTAGGTGTCATATGTAAGAGATGAATCACTGGGTTCTACTCCTGAAACCAAGACTACACTGTATGTTAACTGACTTGAATTTCAATTGAAGGAAGGAAGGAAGGAAGGAAGGAAGGAAGGAAGGAAGGAAGAAAGAAAGAAGGAAAGAAAGAAAGTAAGCAAGCTTGGGAAGTCAGTTGAAAGAAATTAAAAGGAGGTAAGCTACTCCAAAGAGTCATTGTAATAACCTGTAAGAAAATCCCTGAGAGACCTTAATGGCTTTCAAAACAGAGGATTTGGCAAATGAAATCATTGGTTCAAAAAAATAAATCCCAGCAGCTTTGTAGAAATCATTTTCCTAAAACTCTAACTAAGAGGAATTCAAACTTTTCTCCATAATCATAATGATCTTTCAAGTCCATTAGTTACATGGATGTTGTCTATTGTTTTTTTCATCTTCTCCTTCTCCTCCCCATGAGAAACTGCTTTCTATCCTTAATCTTCAAAATTTTATTTCACATAAAAAACTTTTTATTTTGTAATATTATTATTCTAATTCAACTGTGTTTATAAATATCCCTCCACTTTTTGATGAAAAATAAGAGTGACATCTCAAGATCACTTGCTGAAGAGCAGGAATGTACAAATTCATGGCAGATTTTCATTTTTACCTGACTTGTTACATGTTTAAAATTTCTGCAAAAAATAATTCAATTGACAAAATAATTTAATTGACAAAATGGGACAATCATTTTGCTAACACCCTATTTACTGCATGAAGATCAGTAATAATATTAACCAACAATTGACACACATTCAAGCAGTTTTCAACTGCCAGTAAGCAAGTCAAAATAGCATAGCCTCAATATAGCTATGATGTTCAGTGATCCACCTTTTTAGCTGATAAGAAGTCAACATTTAATTTATTCTCACTCACTTAGGATGCATCCTATGTTTGGTTCAAACCACACTCTAACACATATTGGGCCAGCCATGAGAAGATGATTTTCAACCTAGAAGCACCACTGGGACCATAGTGGTTGTCTACTGTAGACATCACTCTGACCGGTTGGTAAGAATATTGCACGGATTGCTCAATATTTTTAGTATCATTACTGTAGCCATGTGATCAGCCAAGACAAGTCTTCTTCTTAACAATCAATATCGTATGAAAAATTTTGGATAACACTTCCTATCAAGTTTTCTCTGGGGAATCTTAGCCCCTAATAATAAACACCCAATGCTAACTAACGATCTCTCATTTCTTCTGAGAGTAGAGAGTTTTGTTTTATTATACCAGATTCTTTTCAGTCTGGCAACAAATGATTATTTCTCTCAAAGTGGAAATAAGTTTCAAAAGGTATGAGCACCTCCAGTGTATGAGATTGATATAATCAACAATCAGCTTCTAATTAAACATCAGTAGTCATGGCACCAGTACAATCTTGTTCAATAAATTAATTTCTTATTATATACCATTCAGGATAGAAATCTTGAATTTTGTATGTCCAAAAAGAACCTTGTAAGCAACAAATCACATCTAAATTTTCCATGCTATTATATAATATCTTACTAACTGCTTTAAATCTCCTCTTATTATTACTCTTGTATAATGGTCTCTTACCTTTCAGCTCTTCTCACTCTGATCTTCAAGGTTATCATGCAAATTCCACTCCTTTATTTGGTTTGGCACTCATAATTAATCTTGACTTGATAATTGTATGTATCTTCCCATTTTCTCCTTCTATCAGGTGAATATGGCCTCAAGTTCCAGGATCTTATCAAGTAAGTTATACCTATGCATATACTATATGGATAATCTGATCTCAAATTTTTAGAACATATTTTTATCAGGTGTTTATCTTTTTCCCAAATTATGTATTTTTTAAGTTTATTTACTTATTTTGAGAGAGATGGGAGGACAGGGGAGGGAGGTGGAGGGAAAGAGAGAATCCCAAACCGGCTCCACACTGTCATTGACTCAGGGCTCAGTCTCATGAACCATGAGATCATGACGTGATGATCAAAATCAAGAGTCCAACACTTAACTGACTAAGCCACCCAGGTACCCCCAAATTATATCTTAATTATCTACTTAAGAATACTAGGAACAAATATGAGAAATTTTGTTTAGTTATTCAAAATTTTATAAAGTTTTTTGACAGCTCCAATTCTTATTATTGTTTTCAAAGAATTCAACTTGTTATTCTATGCATCATAGATAATTTTTTCTTAGTGTTCATTAAAATGATAGAATAGCTTTAATCTCTGCCTGTCTGCCATTTAAATAAAGAACTAACTTATTTGGATCATATCTGCCATCACCTACAATGCTAAGACTCGATCATTTTGGCATTTTGAGTTATATTCATGGCACTAAGAAAAAGTGGTAATGACTCACTTCTTTTTTCTGTGGCTGTCAGATATTTCTATAGAAAGAAAAAAAATATGCACTAACTTTCATGTTGGACACTGTCATTTGCAAATACCACCAATCCTAGCAATTGACAGTGTAATAAAAGAAAAAGTAAGTTTTCATCACAAATTGTACTTCCTTTTCTTCTACAGAAAAAAAAATGATCAAAGAAATGGCAAAAATTCAATAATGACTCAGTGGCAAAAGAGTGTTTAAGTCTCTACACACAAACTAATATGTCATCAACTGAAGCCCATCTTCAGAGCTTACCAGATTTAAAAAATAATGGGTGTAAATGTCAAGGCCTGAAAATTACTATGGTTGTACCTAACTGCTTGCTTTTTCATTTTGGCTGACATAGGAACTAAAAAACTCAGAAAATACTAATACTGTCGTCCAACAGCAAACTTTTAACAGCATGAAAGTTGATGAGACATCTGACTTAAATCCTGTTTTGAGCGAAGTTCCATTAGAAACTCAGAGGAAATGCTAAGCATAAGCTTGAAGTCCTTGCTAATGACCCCTTAATGGAATTTTACAAGTTGTTGTCACACTCCATATTGACAGATTTTGACAGCTTAATAATATCCTTGATGAATCAGACTCAATTTATGCTGAAGACCTATGACTCTCTTATGTAACTAATAAAGTAATTATTGCTCCTTCCTTTGCAGAGAAAGTCTTTACGTGGTACTGTGTGATAATATAAAATCTCATGCTGTGACCCACAATGGCATCCTGAAAATTCTCCCTCCTAGAATACCATTTGTTGAGTTTTCGATAAATAAGATACAGACAGTTAGGAAGGTATTTATTGCCAAAGCAAAGATAATAATTGCTAGTATATGCTAAAATGTGCTATTTTAGAATTGCTAGCTTCCAACATGCAGAAAGGTAGCTGAAGTTGCAGGGGAAAGACTGAAACATCACTTATTGATATAAAATGTTTTTTTATAGAACTTTAAGAATATCGATCTTATATACTGACCTCTGAAAGTTAATTGAGCAAGTAAATTCAACTCCCCAGAAGCTTTCCCAAATTCATGTGAAGCCACAATGTCCAATTAGAAATGATATCAGATTTCAACATTCAGCTTTCTTTATAAAAAATATTTTTTTAATTCTTAGACTAGCTTTGATCTATCACCCCCTGTGTATCTGCTATGTTAAAATAATACTATAAAGTAACCTCACATTTAATTTACAGGAAAAAAAATCATTCGGAAATAATTTTGCAAGGAAGCTTAATCAACCAAACAGCTGAGACTAGGTACGCTACAGTGCAAACAACTGTTCTAACCTTGCCCCTTTGTAGGGGCGCCTGGGTGGCTCAGTCAGTTGAGCATCCGACTTTGGCTCAGGTCATGATCTCGCGGCTCGTGAGCCTGAGCCCCGCGACAGGCTATGTGCTGACAGCTCAGAGCCTGGAGCCTCCTTCCAATTCTGTGTCTCCCTCTCTCTCTGCCCCTCCCCTGCTCATGCTCTATATCTCTCTGTCTCAAAAATAAATAAAAAAACATTAAAAAAATTTTTTTAATCTTGCCCCTTTGTAGAAGGGGCAAGAACTAACTGAACTGTTGATTAATGTTATGAATGGAACTATTCTACACCAACACAACCTATTAATGTGAATAAACAGAAGCCAGTTTAGAGAAAGATCTATGTTATCATGTTCCATGCTGTTCGTCTGCCATTTAATTGGCTATTGGCTATAGAAAGTCGGTCAAACCTTAAACAAAGTCCTCTGGAACTTCAGGTCTGGTATATGGGGGGGGGGGGGGGGGGAGCCAACTGTTATAATGAGTGTGATAATCACATACATAATTCATTTGGGGTCCATAATAGAACAAGTTACAGAAAAACTGAAGACAAAAAAATGACAAACCTCAGAGCCCTATTCAACATCACTAAGCCTGGGCTCCAAAATAACTGTAACAGAACTCATGACCAAGCAACAAACAGCCACACTTGGAGATAGGAGGAGGGAGTCAGATACTATGCTAAACTATACTAAACTTCACACACTAAAGCTAGAAGGGGAAATGAAGGAGAAGGAAAGTCTCATTTATTTAGCAAATACTATATGTCAGGTCTATACTAGGACTGCCTTAATCCATAAAAAGCTGCCTTAATCAATGTTTAGAATGACCTTCCAAGAAAGGTAAGACTACCCTTATTTTACAGATGAGAAAACAAGATCACTTACTCAGGGGATCAGCTATGAAAGACAGAACTGAAGCAGAAACCCAGCTACCTTCATCCTCAGAGCCATCCACTTTTTCACCAGTATGTGCTAAGGGAATTTTCCTTGGACAGGGGAGAGTATGAGTTAGTGTCATCAGTCTGTACATCCAATGCCCACTCAAAGGTTGTCATGAGCTCTTTATCTATTTGTAGCCCCTCTGAGTCATGAATTTCTAGAAAGAAAAATGAGGGCGCCTGGGTGGTTCAGTTGGTTAAGCGGTCGACTTCGGCTCAGGTCATGATCTCGCGGTCCGTGAGTTCGAGCCCCGCATTGGGCTCTGTGCTGACAGCTCAGAGCCTGGAGCCTGTTTCAGATTCTGTGTCTCCCTCTCTCTCTGACCCTCCCCCGTTCATGCTCTATCTCTCTCTGTCTCAAAAATAAATAAACGTTAAAAAAATTTTTTTTTAAAAAGAAAGAAAAATGAATAACTTGCCTTTTGGTTACTTAATCTCTGACGCCATTGTGGAATACTTTACTAGAGACTTTCTTCCCTGCAGCACCCAAGAATCATTGCTCTACACCCAAATGTCACATAATACTAATGCGGCTATAAAATCAAGTACAAATGGAAAGGCTTTCTCTCTTATCACAACTAACTTAAGCATTATTATAGGCATAAGAATGAAAACTTTCAGTGTTTTCTATTGAAGTAAAAAAAAAAAAAAAAGAACAGCTTTATTTTAACATTGCAACAGCTTCCCCATAATGCAAAGTCCATGAATGTGCCATCAGTGAGAAACAACTGGCTTAAAGTGGCATAAGGATGACCTATATGATACTTGTAGGGTTGTAAAAATAACTAGCATATCAATTCAATCCAGAAATTTTTCTTTCCCAATTTATTGGATGATTCATATTCCAAAAGACTTAGATAAGTATAACTATAGTGCTTCCCAGAGCAGGTTTTTATTTGTTAAAAGTTTCTCTTTTAATCCAGCCAAGAAAAGGAAGTAATTAAATTTGATGTAGTTTTGGGACCATGGCTAAAACTATTAAGCCTGAAACTCCTCTTTAATGCCAAATCCGGAGTGCTAAAGCACAGATCCTGCCAGCATACATCTCTTTTAAAATAAGACTGGGCAGACCAATGCCCTTGAATTTCTCACTTTCCCCTTGACATTTCATCCCAATCACATCTCAGTATCCAATTAAATGCTTTCACTTACCATTAGAAGGACTGATTATTGCCAGCCTTTGCAACAGTGCTTATAGCTGCCTGACAGGCCAGCATCAGTTAATCCTAAGAAGGTCTACTCCAATTTGTCATTGTCCAAAGGTTTGATATTCCTTGGATATAAATTCAAGACAGGAAAGCTTAAAAGAGTCAGATGGCTTAGCTCAAAGCTGAGCACAGCTGGTATATGGATGTATCATTATGGACAATCACTCAGAGTCTGCTCTGGCAGCAGACAGGTCAAGTCTTGCTTCTCTGTGCCAGACACTTGGACAGGCACCAGCACAGCCTTTTCACTAAAGCTGCCTCTAACATCAGCATGCCTTCACCTCTTCTCAGAGGCTGCCATGACACCTTCCCTCATAAAGCCATCCCAGAAACAGGTCCCTCTTGGTTGAGATCTTCAGCTAAGCACTGGGGAAAGAATGTGCTGAAATCACACTACATCAAATAGTATGAAATGAAACCACTTAGGGCCAAGGCTGCAGCAATACTCCTCCATGCTCATGACGAGACTTTCTTTTACAGCATTTTTCAGGTATGATAATATCTGTGTGCACAACCTTCCCACAAGGGGTACCAGTGAGAGGACGATTATCCAGATTTTATACACCAGTAATGGCAAACAAAGCCCAGAGAAGAGAGCAAGGTTTTTATATTCCTTGTCCCTAGAGAGCTGGGGAAATAATTCAGGTCTTTCAAGTCTTAGGAAAACCTGCTTTCTGATAGTCAGCTAGCTTTGTCACTCATTAGAGAGCTTGTTTTAAGGGGGATGCTCCTTTAGAAATCAATTAAATGCTTTTATGTCAATTTGAAGCATCTGAATCAGAAATGAAGGAAGACCATTAGGCGATACGTGCTGTGCCTGTAGCACAAGAGAAGAAATCGGAATTACCCCTCAGATCCAAAATTTGCTTAACTTTTACATTCTCTAGGACCAGGCCTCTCTGCAGACTTTGGAATCAACAAACTGAGTCAATTTGTTGTACCTCTTAATTTCAAATTGGAGACATGATATTTAAGTCTTCCATGGACAGATGTATAATAATCAATCATTTGTATAGTCTTTTGGCACTGTTTTAAGTCTCATATGATATTTAAAATATAATAAATCATCCAATAAGTTTTAGATGCTTATAACAACATGCTGTTCTAATACATGCACCAAAGTCAAAAGCACATCATTCCCATCCATCCTGCCATGGCCTCAGCCTTTTCTGCAACTTAGCATATAACATACATCTCAGTTGTTTTCCATAATCTATTCATTCTCCTCAAAGAATTTATAATCAGAGAAAACTACAGGCAGAGACACCGGCTACATCTCTGATGAAATATTCTTCCCTGACAAAGAAAAAGCCCTGGTCAAAGGCCTCAGAAAAATTTAATTTTAGTGCTTTCTTCTCAACTAAATTTTGTAACTTTCCTTGTAGGCCGCAAAGCCACATGAAAAGAAAGAAAAGGGAGTGGTGAGCATTTATAATTCTATAAAAGGATCCCAGTACAGTGGCCTATCACCTCCCCTCCCCGGCTTTTCCCTGAACCTACCCATCACCCTCCTCTGGGCTGAACTCAGGCCAGGCTGTCCCAGCGGGAGTGTGTGTCTATCCACACACACCTCCCCATTTCCATTCCATCAGTCACCACATCCTGTAGACTGTGCCTGTGAAATACTTCTCAATTTTATCTTCTCTTCCCTAGTTCCACTTCATGTCTTTAGTTAATGCTACTTTCATCTCTGGCCTGGAAGACTGCAGTGGTTTTCTAACTGCAGTCCCAGACTCCAGGCTCATTCCTTCCATGAATTTTCTAGAGTAAAAATATGATCAAATTGACTTTGCTTAAAATCCTTCAACCATTCCCCATAACCTTCTGGAAGATAATGTTGAAACTTCTTACAGTGGAATCACAGGCTTTCATTAACTGACTTGCAGGCCATTCCAGCCTCATCCCTCTGTGCCCTTGGTTGCATCAGCCATACAATCACTCACCCTCTTCTCTGTCACATATCCTCTCTGTCAACATGCAGCTCTCGCTTTATAGGATATGCCTCCATTCTCTCCCCTAATAAAGTCATTCTCATCCCTCAAGACAACTCAAACTTTAAATCCCCTCTGTCATTTGAACAGTCTTTGTTTGCCCTTATCCCACCATATTGAAATTATTTATAAATTCCATTCATTCAACAAGTATTTATTGAGTCCCTTCTCTGTTCTAGCACCACAGATGTGCCTGAGCATCAAGCATACACAAAACAAACATAAACTCAGTCTTATGGGGTTTGCAGTTTAGTGGGTAAGACAGACCTTATCCAAACAGTCATAAAAGTATATAATTACAAACTGCAGTGAGCGTTATGAAAGAACAGTAAATAGAGCTATCAGAACCTGAGCGGGAGTACCCAATCATGTCTTCAAAGTGAGGGAAGGCCTCCCTGAGGAAATCACTTTTGAACAACTTTTAAAGAAGGGAAGGGGGAAAGGAGGGAGGGAGAAAATAAAGAAAGGGGGGAGAGAGGGAGAAATCCAATTAAGTTCAAGCAGAGAAAAGAATGTGGCTAAGGACTCTGAATCAGAAGGGAGTATGGGTCAGTCCTAGCCTGCATGTTAGTACATAGAATGTTTCTTGGCTACAAAATAGTTCTTTGCTGTCTTCCCCAATTTAGGACTCTCTGGTCAAGTGAAGACATATATTCTGGTTTAATATGGAGCTCACAGAATAATGTTAACTAACTCATATGATAAGGATAGAGACTCACCATGATGTAATCAGTATATGTAGGCGATTCCTCTATACTTAATATTGAACTCTTATGATTCATCAACACCATGCTGTAAATGACACCAGCAAATTTCTCTTGATCAGCACATTCCTGCTCCAGTAAGGAACTTCCTCCAGTTGCACATATGTAGGCTCTAAGAATTTGAAGAAAATTGGAATTTTTGTCTTGAATACTAGAAATCATCCAACCCTCAACTTTGTCTCAGTAGCACAAATCTGTTCTTATTCAGACATATAGCATAGAATTCAGATCTAGAAGGCTGCTTTAGAAAAGATCTAACCCATGCAGATATCACTAATTTATCACAACCATCTCTCCTGAAGAGCATCCACTCAGCTTCAAAATCTTTCTTGTGGATCACCCCAATCAATTACTCTTTAATAGACCATAACTTTTTTAATTCAGATCTTTTTCTAACTTTTTTTAATTTGACGTTCAAGTTCTAATCCAACTTTCTGCCTTGAAGTTGAACTCCGTATCTATGAAAGTATTTTCTTGTCATAGTAACTTTCTAAATAAAATTTTATTTGCATTTTCACAAACAAATCCTGAGTCTTCATCTACATTACAATCGATTGGAAGTGGACAGTATCTGCTTTCCATTTGAACCACTCTGAAGAATAAAAATGATTCAAGAGTTCCAGAGGTTTGAGAGTAAGCATTGATTTACACCAGTGTCTGTCTGTGGGTGAGAAAGAGGACAGATGCTGCTCTTTGCTCACAAAGTAACAGCAGTGTGGCCCTTTACTCCCCTTATCTCTTCTTCTAATGAGCTAGCCCTAAATAAAAGCAGTGCATTTCAGAATATACGGCAATAGGAGTTCTAGCTCCATATCAAGACAAGACAAACCAAGATCGGACTCCAGAAGTCATACACAATCTTTTGGCATACACAGACTGACCTGTTTAATTATACTAGGAAGAGGACTCAATGCTCAGTGTTCAATGCTACTGAGGAGGACTTCCACCACAACTTGATCTGGTTTGGGGGAGGGAGTACTAAACCCTTGAACCAGCTAAGACAGAGAGGCATCCACTCCAGGAGCTACCTTAAAATAAAAATCAGTACTGAATCGTTGGCATGAGAATATACTCTATTTTATCTTAGCTTTACCTTGAAAGGACTTTAGAAACTTAACATCATTAGTCCTTCTACTGCTAGTCATGCCTTACTCCAACTCATTCTACATACTACAACCAAAATTATTTTGGGGTAACCTGGGTGGCTCAGTCGGGTGAGTGCCGACTCAAATTCAGCTCAGGTCATGATCTCATGGGTCATGAGTTTGAGCCCCACGTTGGGCTCTGCACTGAGTGCGGAGCTTGCTTGGGATTCTTTCTCTCTCTCTGCCCCTCCCCTGTTTGTGTATGTGCTCGCTTGTGCGCTCTCTCTCTCTCTCTCTCTCAAAATAAACATTTTAAAAAATATTTTTTTTTAATCACAAGATGTTTTGTACCCATCTCCATTTAAAATTCTTTAGTGGGCTCCCTTTGCTGTCAGTGGAAAGTTAAACCATCTGTTAAGGCTTATCACACTATCCATAAGCCCAGCTTATCTCTAGTCACTCCATCCTCCCCTGCTCTCTGCTCCTGCCATACTGAACCACCTTCAGTTCCTCAAAAATGATGCTGATGCCATCACTCACTTCTCGACCTTTGCACATGCTATTCCAAGGAGACAGTGCCACCATCCCCACTTCACCTAACCATCTCCAGCTTCTCTGTAAGGATCAAGTGATTTTTCACCTCTTTTGGGAAGGGTTCTTGGATCTCTACATTCAGATCCTGTGTCATGGCTACATGGTTCTATAGCAATCTGCACTTTATCTACCATAGTACTTACGGTCTATGTTAATGGACTACCATAGTACTATGGTCTTAGTTAATGGACTGTGTTCTCTACTACACTGTAAATCCATGATGGCAGAGAAATTGTCCATCCTGCTCACCAAAGAACACCTAGGTCTTAGCATAAGGCCAGCCACATAAAATTTGATATGGAAATCACTAAAATTCAGCTACCAAAATTTTTATTCAGTCAACATATTAGTCAGATTCTCTCCCTCATATCATCGCAGGAAATACAAAATCTACTTGGGTTTCCCACCTAAGTATTTGTACAAGTGTCAAAAGAAACATGCCATAAACCTGATCCAATTGTCCTGCTTCTCCCCTCAGCCTATCTTCTCCTCAGACCATCAGTCTCTCTTCATTGCTTCATATCTGCTTTTGCAGGCTACTTCTACAAATCATTTGGCTCTCTACTGGTGTATTAGTTTTCTATTGCTGCTTACCAAAGTAGCAAAAACCCAACAGCTTAAAACAACACTATTTATTATCTCACAGTTTCTGTGGATTAGGATACCACATACAGATAACTGGTTCCTTCCTTTGTTCAGTGTTGCCCCAGGCTGTGACTAAGGTGTCAGCTGGGGCTGCCATCTCAGTTGAGAATCAAGATCCTTTTGCCAGTTCACTGGTTCTTAGCCATATGTCTGAGATATTTACTGTCTTGCTAGCTGTTGGCCAGAGACAGCTCTCAGCTTCTGGAGGCTACCCTGAAGTCCTTGATACATGCCCAACCCGCCCCCCATCACAATATGGCAGTTTACTTCATCAAGACCACCAGGAGACTGTCCATTACTGTTTATTGTCTCTTTTAAGGGCTCATCTGAACAGGTCAAAATTGTCCCTGAAATCAACTCATTAGCAACATTCATTACATCTACAAAATCCCTTTGCCTTATAAAATAACATAATCACAGGAGTTGTATACCATAATATCCACAGGTCCCACCCACACTCAAGGAAAAGGCGTTAAACAGGCATAAACATCAGGGAGCAGGATCTTGGGAGATATCTTAGAATTCTTCGAGTCATGCCTAGAAAGAGAAAACTCCCTCAAGAATGTACAGATATGAATTGGTTATGGTGTTTAAAAGAAAACATTAACAAGTTGTTGAGTATAAGCAAAGGAATAGCAACTTAGAAAACTTAAATCTGAATCTGACAGTCAATGCCCCTAGAATTCAAAGGCTTAGCCTTTTATAATAAACTACTTTGGGAGAGTGTTATGCTAAGTAAAATAAGCCATACAGAGAAAGACAGATACCATATGTTTTCACTCTTATGTGGATCCTGAGAAACTTAACAGGAACCCATGGGGGAGGGGAAGGAAAAAAAAAGAGAGAGAGAGAGGTTAGAGTGGGAGAGAGCCAAAACATAAGAGACTCTTAAAAAATGAGAACAAACTGAGGGCTGATGGGGGGTGGGAGGGAGGGGAGGGTGGGTGATGGGTATTGAAGAGGGCATCTTTTGGGATGAGCACTGGGTGTTGTGTGGAAACCAATTTGACAATAAATTTCATATATTTAAAAAAAATAAAATTAAAAAAAATAAATAAATAAAATAAAAAAATTAACTACTTTGCTGTAAACCAATCTACTCAGCCACCAAGGAGGGCCTGTGAGTATTTCTCCCCCTCAAGAATCCAGCAACCCTAGTCTTAAGCAAACTGGAACCAGGATGAGGGAGAAAAATAAGTTTTCAATTTATCTCCAGTCTCTTGCCCAATTCCAATGGTTAGAATAATCCGATGAGGATAAACTCACTTCAAGAAACTCACTTTCAAAAAAGAAAAACTCTAATTTGTTCACAGAAAGTAATTTACCTCTTCATTGTCTTGAACCTTTCCAATCTGGAACAGAATCTTGGTTCTACCTTTGCATCGCCAAAAGTCCCACTAAAGTGCTTTTTTTCTTGGGGGAAGAAATAAATATAAACCTGAAGCAATCTGTTGTCAAATGTGGAATTCTAACTTTACCTGTAGAGCAACTAGAAAAATAAACTACCAGAAGCTTTAAAAAAAAAAAAAAAAAATTCCTCTCCAGTTTGAACCAATCAAGTTCTCAGAAAGGTAAAGAGCTGAACTCATCTAGACTCATGCAGAGCACCTCATCATACAGGACTCTCAGGCCTGGGCAAGAAAACTCTCCTTGGTATTCCTTCTTCATTACACCTTTCTCAAAGGAATTGGCATATCTGCTGATAGTCTGCATTCCGCCTATAACTTTATAAGAACCACATCTGCTTTACTCTCTTTGAATAGTGTTTCATCACAGAGCCTAGAACATATTAAAATCACCAAGGAAATTTTTGTTCCTTCATTTTTTGTTTGTTCTTGTGTTTGTTTGTTTTTTTTTTATTCTATTCATTTATTTTGACAGAGAGATGGAGAGATGAGTAGGGGAGGGGCAGAAAGAGAGGCAGAAAGAGAATCCCAAGCAGGCTCCATGCTGTCAGCACAGAGCCAACATGGGGTTCAATCCCACGAACCATGAGATCATGACCTGAGCCAAAACCAAGAGTCAGACACTGAACTGACTAGGCCACCCAGGCACTCCTGTCAATTTTCAGTACCAGTTAATGATTTCAGAACCATCTGACCAAACAAATCTGAATTTCTGTGGCTGAGCTAGGAAGATAATTTTTATTAACTCATTCTATGTCACACATTCACAGGACTGTAGGTCAGTAGAGGTGACTCCACTACAGGTGGTGTATCAACAAATTGGCTGAGGTGGTCCTACTCCATGTATCTCTTGTTGGGGCCCAGGCTGGAAGAGCACTGACTATCTAGAGCACCTCAGGGTTGATATGAATAACTCCCAGAACTTTCCTCTTCCAGATAAAATGGAGTATCCAGGACTGTATTTACCAGTATGCTTGAAATAACCCCCAAAATGGACAAAATATGTGAAACAATGTTTTCAAGACACTGGACATCAATACCAATGCCTGCTAGATAAAAATTCAAACAAATTGAGCCATACAATTGCCTTGAGGCCTTGAGTGTGTTCTCAGGCTGCAGAACAAGGATAGGGAACCTGGGCAAGCCCATCAGACTCCCTGACTTGAGAAAATGAAGCACTATTTACAATAATAGAATAAATAAGTTAATGTAATATTAATGTGCACAAATCAATTGTGTATCTATATACTAGAAACAACCAAAAAGTGACATAAAACACAATCCCAATTATACTCACATAAAACAAATAAGAAATAGGAATAAACAAACCTGACAAATGATGCACAAGATCACTATACTGAAAATTTTAAAAATGTTGAAAGAAATTAAAGACCAAATAAATGAATAAATATGCCAAAATACCAAAAGAAAAAGACCCAATATTTTTAAGATGTCAATTCCCCCTACATTAATCTATATATTCAATGTATTTTCAAATAAAATCACATTTTTTATAAATATTTTTGTGAAATTTTCAAATTCATTATAAAATTCATATAAAAAAACAAAGGACCTAGAATAGCCAAACTACCAGCAAAATAAAAAATACATTTAAAGAATTTATACTACCAACTTCAAGACTTATTTAAAATTACAATAATCATGACAGTGTGGTTTTTACACAAAAATAAATGAATAGATCTGGGGAATAGTCCAGAAACACAGCTTCATGCACATGGGCAACAAAAATATAAAGTAATTCAAAAATAAATATTTTTAACAAATGATACTGGAAATACTGGATACCCACATGAAAAAAAATAAACTTTGATTCATACCTTGCACTACTTGCAAAATTGACTCAAATTCATCATAGACATAAATGTAAAACCAAAACTAATTAAAATTATAGAAGAAAACATGAGAGAAAGCATTTCAACCTTGGTCATGACAAAGTTTTCTCAATGATAACAAGAAACACGCAATTCACAAAAGAACAAATTGTTAAACTGAACTTGATTAGAATAGACATTTCACCAAAGTAAATAAACACACAACAAATAAACTCATAAAAAGATGTTCAACATCATTTGTCATTAGGGAAATGAAAATTAAAACTGGTTAAGATACCACTAAATCCTATGGGAGTGGTTAAAATTAAAAAGACTAACAATATGGAGGAAATAGAACTCTCATGCACTGATGGTGGAAATGTATAATGTTACAACTACTTTGGAAAACAATCTGGCAGTTCCTTAAAGAATTAAATATACGACTACCATGACATATAGCCATTCCACTCCTGGGAATTTACCCGTGAGACAAGAAAACAAATGTTCATATGAAGACTTATACACACATGTTCGTAGTACCATTATTTGTAAAAATCAAAAACTGGGAACAATCCAAATGTCAACAATAGGTAAGTGGATAAACATATTGTGCTATATCCATGCACAATGTAATACAAAGGAATAAAACTTTTGATATTACCAAAATATAGATGAGCTCCAAAATAACATGAGTGGAAGAAACCACACCAGACACACACACACACAAAAGAGTACACAATGTATGATACTATTTATATAAAATTTTGTAAAATGCAAACTAATCTATAAAAAAGAAAACAGATCCCTTTTGCCTGAATACAGAAGAGAACAGAGAGGAATAGGAGAAAAGAGAATAAAGAGGTATTAAGAAACTGTGAGGGCTAACAGCTATGTTCATTATCTTGATTGTGATCATAATTTCATGGAAGTATATAAGTCTGTCAAAACTTACCAAGCTGAACATTTTAGACATGTACATTTTATTGATTATCAATTTTATCTCAATACAATTTTGTTTAAAGAAAAACCTACTGCTGCCCTCATGATAGAAAGGAAGGAAGTCAAAAACAATGAATAAATCATTGCTAACCTAGGACTCAGTGAAAATGCTCATCAGAAATTTAGGAAAAATAAAAATATTTTCAGATACAGATTAAGAATTCAGCAGCAGCAGACCTATAAGTACTCTTAATATCAAAAGAAAAATGAAACTAGAAAGAAGCTCAGAGACAGGGAAAGAAATAAAAATCAATCAAAATTATAAGTATGCAGATGAATTCAAATGAATGTTAAATGTAAAACATAATAATGTCTCAAGTTTAAAATATATATACAACAAACAAAAATGGCATGAGTCCAGAGGCACCACATTGAATGAAAGAATTCTAAGGTCCTTACATGCCCAGGAAGAAGGGGAAAATAGTGGTTAATATTTGACTTTGGAAAGTCAATGATAACAATTGGATTGGATACCATCTTTGGGGGTAGAGAGGAGGCACAACAGTCTTCTAAAATTGTGACAATATTCCTTTCTTGACCTGGATAATCGCCATATAGCTGTCTGCTTTGTAATAAATCATCAAGCTATGCATTTTTATTCTGTACATTTTTCTGCATATGTGTTATATCTCACACTTCAAAGTTTTAAAAATCAGGGTGAGGGACAGCCCCAGGGTAAAATCCAAACCCCTATACAGTTCCAGCCTTTGTTCACATCATATCTGCTAATACTGCCATTGGCCAATGCAAGTCAAATGCCATAGCCCAAAGTCCAGGGAGGGACCATGCACTTCACATCTTTCATTAGGCCAAAGATTGGCCAACTTTTTCTGTCTGTAAGGGACCAGATAAAAATATTTTAGATTTTGTAGGTCACATACATCTCTTTTGCAAAATTTTCTTCTTCTTCTTCTTTTTTTAATGTGTGTTGATTTTTGAATTCATAAGCAGCAGAGGACAGAGAGAGAGGGAAACACAGAATCTGAAGTAGGCTCCAGGGTCTGAGCTATCTGCACAGAGCCCAATGCGGGGCTCAACCCAATGAACTATGAGATCATGACCTGAACCAAAGTGGGATGCTCAATTGACTGAGCCACCCAGGTGCCCCTTTTTAACTCTTTAAAAATGTAGAAGCCATTATTAGTTGAGGACCTTGCAAAAACCAGCTGCAGCTGGACTTGCCCCATAGGCCATAGTTTTCCCACAACTTCATTAGGCTATGATAATGTTACTATGGGGAAGTAAAAACAGTGGACAAATAAATTAATCTTCTACAGTTCATCTTCTTGGTTATAAATATTCATATCCCTATCATGAGCAAAATATATTCACCCCAGCCCCAAGATACCCAAATATTCACCCAAACAAAGTATCAAGCTAAAGTCCTGACAACATCAGGTCCAAATGTAGCCACTCTTGATCTTTAGATCTAAGAAATTAAAAAAAACAAGTTCCACAATGATTGACGTACAGAAAAACTGCAATAAACACTTCCATTCAAAAAAGGAAAGAATGGTAGTCACATGAGAACAACTGGTCTCCAGAAATTTTGAAATTATACTGGGCAAATGTTGCTCTCTCTCTTAGAGTAAAGGAATTTTCCTTGATTAGACTCTGGTTCAGGAAGTAAATCAATGCCTTCCTGGAGCAGAAGTGGCACTTTTTATTTATTTATTTTTTTAATGGTAGTTATCAGAATCGCCCAGAGGGCAAACCTAGCCATGGAAGCTCATTTGGCCTCTACTACTCTCCTATTTGCCAAAGCAAGTCATATGGCCAAGTTCTAACTCAAAACTCAGAGAAGTACATTACTGTACACCTACCATGAGACCATGACAAGAATGTGAATGCATAATGTTACAAAAGAGTAATGCATTCAGGTCAATTGTTTAATCTGCCAAAAGGGCCCCACGTTTTTTATAATATAATGTATAGAAATTTAAGTTTGACCTCTAGTGTTTCCAGATTGAGACTCTTTTCTATGAAAGAATTAGACTCAAAATCGGGGTCACCTGAATATAAACACAAAGATTTTAATTTATAACAATGAATACTGAATTTTAACGAATACTTAAAGTCAATAAATAAGAACCTTAAAATGATTGCTAAGAGTTAAAACTTTATTCAAAGAAAATAAATCTAATAGTTAAAAAGGAGGAGCACTTAATGTCAAGAAATCATGTACCTATACTGAACACCAATTTATGTGAAAGTGGATTTTAGATGATTCAGGGCTCATCGTGAGCCCTTATAATGACATTATAATGAGCCTTTCAAAAACCTAATGGGAGTCAAACTGCATTTAGAAAGTAGAATACCCAATACAGGGGACACCATCACTCTTCTTTTGACTGTTTAAATCACTTATTATAAAATATGTTCAATTTAAGAGTCACATTTTAAGAGAAACATTCATAAAATGGAATGCAACTAGAGAAATCTGACCAAGAGAATGAAGGATCTTTGACTTTGGTGTTTGAATAATGCTATGTGATAAACATGTAAAAAAAAAAAATCTAGAAAGTTTATCTTGGAAAAGCAAAAGGCAAGAAAGAGAAAGGAAGGGAAACATGATAAATGTCTTGAAATATTTTCAGGCTGCCATGCCAAGGAAATAGATCTATTCAATGTTGCTTTAGAGCAAGAGTTGGTCATATGTAGGGCCAAAGGTGGGCCAACTTTTTCTGTGATACACCAGCTAGAAAGTAAATATTTTAGGCCTTGTAGCCTGTTGCAACTGCTCAATTTTACCACTGGAAAAGGAAAACAATCAGATACACATAAATCCATGCTGCATGGATATGTTCAATAAAACCATGCTTATGAACACTCAAATTTGAATTTCATATAATTTTCACTATCACAAATATTCTTCTTTCTATTTGTATCAACAATTTTCAATTGTGAAAAGCATTCTTACTTCACCAGCCATACAAAAGAGGCAGTAGACCAAATTTAGCCCACATGCCAAGTATGTCAACCTCTGCTATGGACAGCAACCTCAGATGTTGAATCCTACTGATAAGAAAGCAAATATTAGCTCAAAAAAAAAAACCACATTATTTTAACAATTGAAACACAAAATGGAATATTGTACAGACGCTATTGATAAAATGTGATAAAATTTCCCATATCCCTTGGCCCACCTCTGAGTTTCATAGACGTTCCTCTGTAAACTGACAGCTGTCCATTTTAAATGCCCTCTACTCCTCTTCTCTGCCTGAGGGCTTTGTCGAGCATCAGAGGAGCTAGCACAGCACACCTGCGGGGCAGCCTGGGTGTGCTGGGGATTAAATTCTACCTAAAGCAATCTCAACCAATGAGGGCTAGGACACGGAATAAACACCTCAGCTTCCTCCCCTTGATGGAACAATTCTTAGGTAAGTTCTACACTGTCCATCAGAGAATCTCCATTGTAACTGTGTTCCAGTTGCCTCATTAATGCAAACTATACTGACCTTGCCCTGTTAAATGTCTCGCCTTTTTCCACTCTCATTTGTCCTTCTGAGGATCACATCCCAAATCAACTACCTGCCCTCAAGGACTTATCTCAGATTCTACTTTCTGCAGACCCAAAATAGATATGTGGCAACTTGGAGTTAATGAACATGCACTTAGGGACCAGACGATCCCTTGCTATCAAAATGGAAGGGATTTTTAAGTTACACCTATGGCTCTCAACTGATTTTTGTACCCTAAGGGACATTTTTTATTATCATGGCTGCCCCCACACACACTCTGGCATCTAGTGAGTAAAGTGATGCTGCTAAGTATCCCACAGTACATGGAACAGACCCACACGACACATATATCTGGTTTATATGTTCATAGTGCTCAGTATGAACCACCCCAAGTTAAATTGGACACTGATCTAAATGGATTTGAACATCCTGTACTATTCTAAGAGTCTATGATTTTAAGACATCACATTGAAATTCTTAAAATCTGGATGAGCTTCAAAATGATTCATATCTTGAGAATTAGGTGCAGAATTTTTCCCTATATCTATTTTTGCATTTTTGTGGAGAGACTGCCCACAGCTTTCATAAATTTCTCTAAAGGGTATATGACCCATAAAGGTTAAGAACCATGCTCTATAATAAATAATTCTAATAATTTTACCATAGGTCTAAATCTTTAATCACCTTTTTTCTCTTCCATAGTATTAAGGAATGCAAGAATTGCTTTTCCATGTTTAATAGCAGTTCTTCCTAAGCCTGTATAATTCTGATAGTTTTAAGAAGTAGGCAATAAAGAGGATTTAGTTAATTATGATACATGAAGAGGACACAAATTTTCTGGCAATCAATCTGGCATCTTTCTCAAGTCCTAGGAAAACTTTTGTTTTTAATCCCTAATTAATATAACTCAGCAAATATCACTACATATTGAGAAAGGAAATGAGCAAATGAAAATTGCATAGAAAGAACAGTCCTATATATACTCTTATGCCATATGTGTTTGGACACAATGCCACTGCCAACAAAGTGCCTAAGATAAAGAATTGGTATAGTCCCTTCTTTCTGTAGATTTCTTAAGCTGGGGCCATATAAATCAAACAGGATTACTTTATCTGCAGCTAAGAATTCTGTAGAGACATATTGAACCTGTAAGAGATGGCAGAACCTGGCCAAGTTCTGTCTTTTAGGTAATAAATTCTACTACCATTCTGACTCTGCTCTCAGTTTTCTCTATTTTTATTTTAGGGCAAGATATGTGGATTTGTCTGCAATATTAAAAGGATTTTTGGTTTAGAAGGATCCAAAGTTTGCTGCCTTAGGTTAAGTGTGACTGCTCTGGCATCGTGCATATGTGAAAGAATGAGAAAAATAATAAGAACAATTAAACATATGTGATATGATATTCAATGTAAAACACAAGTCAGACACTAAACCACTCAGAAATGATCTCATATAGAAGTTTCTAATGATAACTACCCCTTATGAAAACTAAGTGTCAGAAAGATAGATAAATAGAATATAGATGAATATATAGATACGTTTAAACTTCACATCAATTGGGGTACCTGGGTGGCTCAGTTGGTTAGGTGTTCAACTTTTGATCTCTGCTCAGGTCTTGATTTCACGGTCAAGTTCAAGCCCTACATTGGTCCCACACTGGGCGTGAAACATACATACATACATACATACATACATACATACATACATACATACAAACTCACAACAATTATTTGAGTTAGGAACAATTTTGTCTATCCCCATTCTACATATTAAGGCATGGCAAGTAAAAATAGTTTACCTAGGGCTATAGAACTAAAAATACCAGAGCAAGGATTTAAACTCAGGTCTCTCTAGTTTCAAAATGTATCCTTATCCCCACTAATATTGCTTTACACAGTATAATAGTCTAATCAGGAAAACTGGGCAAGATTTGCATCTCTGCACTGGGGATATCTGAGTCACCAAAGAGAATTTTGCAAAGTAGTGAAGTTGATAACCTGACCTAGAAAAGTTTTAACCTTCAAGTAAGTTTAGGGGCATCACAGGCCTCTGGGCTGTGTAAGTAAGCTGGGAACCTGAGGTATTCATCACCAAAAGAGGCCAGAGCTTTGTGGGAGGCACAAAGACATATTTAGGTTTTGAAAAAGAGAGTAGGAGTTGACTTCTATCAAAAGCAGAAGTCTGAATGTGTCAAAAGCATCTGAGAGCAAGAAGCTGCTGTCTACCATTCAATAACTATAAGACTGAGCTGAAACTGGCCTGGAAGTAAAGATACTAACTTATACCTGGTTTTGACAACTAACTATAAAATCAATTTAGATTAATGGAATAATTCAGAGAGAAGTGGGTCAAGGGTGAGAGTAAGAATTCCAAGTCCTGGAGCCATAAGGAGTGAAGATAGTAACTGGATATCAGCCCATACTCCACAGGGGATTTTTTACTGTGAAAAGGGTGTGGAGCAGAAGATAGCAAAATGTTTCTATATTAGTAAATACATTTTAAGTTTTAAACCAAAGAAATGTATATATATATAGAACATATAACTAAAAATTCCAAGAATAAATCTAGCTTCAGTTATGGCTAGATAGAGATGATCAGAGACAGATCACAGGTTACCATAGAACTTTCTCTCCATCTCAATTCCACTTTCCTCTGTGTAGGCTTTATCTCTGGGTAGACAGTCCCTGCAATAACAAGGGGGCCACCAGATGCTGCAGGCTTTCAAGGCCCTAAGAGATCATAATCCAAAGAAAAAGAAAGCTTGTTTCCTGATAGCTTTGACAAAAGCTAGGGTCTGGCCTGGCTCACGTGACCATCCCTAAACCAGTCCCTGTGGCCTGACAAAATAGGTCCTAATGGAGTAATTACATGTTCTCCCCTGACCTTATTTTGGGGACAGCAGTGGTTGAAATCAAGCCCAGCCAAATACAGCAACACAGTATAGGTGGGAGGGATAGCTCCATACAGGAAGGGGTAGAAGTAATGCATCAGAGATGGCAGCCCGACTTGCAATGCACGTACAGGTGAAATGCAGTTCAGCCTAGAGCCAGGGACACATATGTGGAGCATGGGGGCGTGGGGAGCCACACTGTAAGCAGTTAAACATTTATGGAATACCTACTCCATATTTCACTGATTCTAAGATGCATATTTGCCATATTTTAAAAACTGAGATATCAGAATGTTTCCAACAATGAATGACATCCTATAATTGCTTTAGGCCAGGGGGCAGCTGTGATAGTTTCCCAAGTCTGCAGAGAACTCAGTCATAATTCTTCATATTTTCATCTCTTCAACTGAGTTATGTGCATTGTTTATACTACATTTGTAGACTTCGGTTGTTTTTAAAATATCTTCAAAAAGATTAAACTATGATCCACCATTAAAACGAAATGTCATTATATATGCAGAAAGGGAATCCATGCGACAGGGCATACATTTAATATTAATGAAGCACATATTCATGGTTGGGAAAATGATTGCGATTCCATATTTGCTTGCAAAGTAACACTCAGTGCTTTTTTAACACCCAACAAAGGATGACACCTACAAGTAGATGAAGCCATATTACATTTTTACCTTTTTTTTTTACTGATAAATATGAAGAGTATTGCCTTTCACATGCTAAGAAAATGCCCCTAAAGACAGTTAACACTGAATGATAAACATGTATATCTAAAGAACCCAAAATAGCTTTCAATAAGTTATGTCAACAAAATTCAATTATAATTCCAGTTAAGGTATCAATAAATCACTTAAATAAGTGGCATTTGTTAGTAGTTACTTCACTCAGAGTTCCTGGCCTCTGTGCTGCTCTTTGAACCTGCCAGCATGCCCCAGCTCTTCTGCTGACCATTCTTATTCCAGATAACTGCTTGGCCAGTTCTCCTGTCTCCTTTCAGTCTTTACTCAAATGTCATCTTGTTATTGAGGCCTCTCCTGATCACTCTTAATATGACTGCAACTGTCCCCTTTCCTCTGCTTTCCCAGTACCCCTTACTTACCCTGATCTAATTTGTCCTTTTACTATAGCATTTATCTGTTTCTTACACACTATTTAATATACTTATTTGTTTTTTTATTGCTTATTGCTTGAGTCCACACTGCTCTCTCCCCCACTCCCATGAATATATGCTCCATGAGGCTTTTTTGTTCAATGCATCATCATAGCACTTAGAACAGTGATGGCCAAATAAGTAGAAGCTCCATAAACATTTGCTGAGTGAATAAATGGATGATTTTCACTAGTCCAGATATGATATAAACATAAATTCATGTCTGTAAAACCACGTAGGATGGACAGAGAGGACAAACGCTAAAAATCCTCTGACATCAAAAAGTAAATTATGTTCTGAAAGAACACCCAGAGGAAAATTACCCGTAGAGCTTACAGAACTAAGAGTCCACAAAAGGCACATGGGAGGAGAGAGAGAAAACAGAAAACAGGATCTCCACCTTTGGTGAAGGGCATGTCTGCTGGGACTGGGCATGTCTGCTGGGACTGGGCATGTCTGCTGGGAATATTGATGGTCCAATATTCTGGCATTAATGCCTCCAGGCTACGTTCAGTTGAAAGAATAAAAACTTCCAACAGTCTAAAAATGAGCAAACTAAGGGACATCTTCCACCCCCTCCCCCCCCAACCTCCACCATGGGCTATAGGGAATGTCCCAGCAGAATACTCATCTTCCAAAATAGAAACCTAGAGCTGTGTACCCAAAGCTGACACCTCACTCCTGTCAAAATGAAGCCTACAGTTTGCTAGTGGACACACAGTACAAGCAAGCCAGTGGCAATTAAATCATATACTTTACTTTTTCTCCTTTACTCCCTTGCATTCTATATGCCAAAGAGGTAAAAGGAGAAGAGACAGTAATAAAGCTACTTGAAGAACCATTAAACTGCTTTTTACTTTCAGCTCTATTCATGCCTGTCTTTAGGGTAAAATTTCTCTACAGAAATAAAGATTTTGGGGTAATATTCAAACCCCAATAAAAGTGCATGTCATAGAAAGAAGAAAACCTGAAGGTTCAAACTACTTCACATCTAGAATCTCAAATTCTCTTTCTGACCCAGACATCTTATCTCTCACTTTTCTCTCTTCTTGTTTAAAATGGGCAGCCCACTATAAGACAACACACCTCCCAACATTCTGCCCCCCTTTCTACCTACAGAAATACTACCGATTCTTCAGTGCCTAGCTCTAATTCCAAATCCGAAAACACTTAGCTTGTTTCCTTTGTCTGACATGTTCCTTGTCCTCTTTCCTTTTCAAATGTATTATGTGTTCACTCGATATACTTTCCATAACAGACCTGAGGTTCTTTTTTATCTCTGCATCCCAGAAGAACACAGAGTATAATGGCCCTGAACTGGAGGGCTGTAGAATCTACAACCATGAAGGAAAGGCACTTGGAAATGCATGAAAAAGATGGTTCCAAAAAGATAAAAAAGGGTATCAAATATCTTATAATGCCCTCATTTGTATCACACTGGTGCCCTTTCAAATTTAGAACCTAGTGGGTTTTTTCAAAAATTTAAATTAAAAAAAAAACCCTACATGGTTGTTGTTGTTGTTGTTATTTTGCTCTGTACTAGTAGCTCTTGGAGGGGGAAAAAAAGGGTCATATTTAACCGGAAAAATTCAATTGACTTTTTTTTTTCAAGAAACAGAAAAGTGAATAGACTCAGTTTGCCTCTATACAAGAGGTCTCACAAGAGATACAGAAGGAGGAATGTAGGACTGTTGCCAATACCTAAGATTCAGCACTGCCTGGAATGAGTACACCTCATTATAAGGAGAGAAAACCCTTTAGTAGTAAAAAAGCCAGGGTAGTAGGTAACTCTGTATGTACTGTCTAAACCAGGTAACTTTGAGAATGAAAGAGACAGCATTAAGAATTACACCCGGCAAGGGCACCTGGGTGGCTCAGCAGGTTAAATGTCCGACTTCAGCTCAGGTCATGATCTCACAGTTTGTGATTTCGAGCCCCACATCAGGCTCTGTGCTGACAGCTCAGAGCCTGGAGCCTGCTTCAGATTCTGTGTCTCCCCCTCTCTCTCCACCCCCCCCCCCACTCATGCTCGCTCTTGCGCTCTTTCTCTCCCTCTCTCTCAAAAATAAACATTAAAAATTTAAAAAAAAAAAAAAAAAAAGAATTATACCAGGCAGTATGTATTAGTTGGAACTGTCCCAGGCAAACTGGAGCCAATGACAACCCTACAAAAAGTCAGTGAACCTGAAGCCTCAGGGCAAAACAGGAATCTGTTGTAATTCTCAAGCAACTCTAGGTAGTGTAGAATAAATCCCCTGGCAAAGCTGCCTATTGAAAGAGCCATTCAGCATTCTACTGCCTCTAGAAGGCTCAACAGAAGAGAAAAAGTGCTCAGATTGTTGTATTGAGCAATCCAATCACCATGAAATTTGGAGAGTGGAAGCTGCTGCAAGCCTTTACCATCCACCAAAATCCACCTCCCGCTGCTATCTTCAGCCAATAGGATCAGCAAGTAACCTGCTAGGCTGAAGAAACCTTATTAGACAGACGTCTCTATCTTCTCTGACATCCAGGCAGAGGTAACAACTGAGGGAGAAAGAAGTAAGACTCCATTATCTACCACAACCAAATGAAGAAAAACATCATAGAGACACAAAATGTTGATGCTAGAGGGATGTTAGACACAATCTAATCCAGGTCTCCAACTGATAAGTTAGGCAACACAGCTCAACAAGATTAAATAAAACATTTTATGTTTCTAGAATAGGGGTGCCTTTGTGGCTCAGTTGGTTAAGCGTCCAACTTCAGCTCACATCATGATCTTGCGGTTCGTGAGTTCAAGCCCTGCATGGGTCTCTGTGCTGACAGCTCAGAGCCTGGAGCCTGATTCGAATTCTGTGTCTCCCTCTCTCTCTGCCCCTGCTCACGCTTTGTCTCTCTCTCTCTCTCTTAAATATAAATAAACACTTAAAAAAATTTATGTTACTAGAAGAAAAAAGAATTTAATTCACTCCTTCCTTTATTCAACAAACATTATTGAGTACTCCCAATTTTGTGTCAGGCACTAGGATAAGTGCTGGGGGATAAAAAGATAAATAAGACATAGCCCTGCCTATGAGGACCATAGTTGAAATGTACTAATAATTATTATATTTCAAAAACTGATTGTTAAGTGTATCTTGAAACTACTGTGTTAATACCACTAGAGAATTCTAGCCAAATGGCACAAAGAAATGATTCTTAATAGGGAGAATGTTGGTAAACACTGCCACTATATGGTAACTTTTCTGAGAATCCTTGAATGGAAAATGTTTAATAATAAACCCTCTTCCATTTGTCTTCTTTTTCTATCCTTCTTATCCCACATTTATGTATCACCATATGCAAAGCAATGAGAATCAAACTGAAGCCTACAATTTTCTTGTATATATAGACTATAAATATTGAAGTTCAAGATATACATTTCCAGATTTCCTAGAATCATGAAGAAAACAAGTCTAACTTAATTATACTCAGGTTTTTCTCTTCCATCTGTAAAACAAATGAGCTTCAAAACCATACTATTTATTTATAGAATGTCATCATGCAGAAAGATGATTATCATATTAAATTAGTTTGATTAGAAGATCTTCCTAACTCACACATTCTTTATAGAATTTGTCATAACAAATAAGGAAGCATTCTAAACATTTTTTAAGAAAGGAGAATTTGAGGCTGAAATAAAACCAATATCTAGAAGAATTATTTCAACAAAACCCAAATAAAACATTACTTAAACAAATATTGGTTACACTCTTTCATAGAAGGCCATTTCAATTATTGTATAAAATGATTTACCGTATCAGTGAAGAATCTGAACCCAACACCACAAAAAGCTTTGTTGCTAAAGGCCATGCCTATAGTGGGATAATTTCCATTTTTTTATAAGTTCATTTCTCAATATTGCTAAATTCAAATTTTAATCATTTTATTAGACTTCCATATTCAAACAAAATATGCTCTCTACCTGAATACCCATAAAAATAAATATTTTTTGTTACATGGTAGCAGCTCAAAATGCAATGTGTCATGAAAAAAGACTGAAAATAAGATGAACTTCTCCAATATTGTACTTTAGTATTCAATTACAGTAATAAACTTGCACAGGTTTTCACAGCCTTAAATATTTTCAACCCACATTGAGCATAATGGTCTGCATTATGTGAATGCTAAATTAAGTAAGGATGAGGTGAGTGAAAATATATTCAGAAATTCTCATACCATTCCTGGTTAGTATGGTTTATTTACGGTCTTAAAGGTATCCCAATATAGTCCAATGCTGAAAATATCTGAGCTTCCTCTGGTTCATAGAAATAAACAATGCTTAAAAAAGAAAAAGCAAGGGAAAAAACATTAATTAAAATATAACATATAGTATAACTAAGCAGAGATGAAAATGCCAATAATTCTTGTTACCAGGTTCTATGCAAGTTTGGGGCTTCACAGACTGCAAATGGTGAGAAAAATTCTAAACCATAAAACAAGATAAATTTTTTATTTCATGTCACAAACCTACATTAAAAGGTGACCAGCCTAGACTTAGACTCTAAAATATATTTAGCTTGATTTAGCGCTAGTCTTCATGCAAAACCATGGTACCTTGACATAGAATCAGGTTTGCCACACACTTGGATGATTCGCTTAGTGGTAGGTAGAGTGTAGCACAGTGTTTACAAGATGGGTTCTCATGTCATGTGATTTTGTGCAAATTAATCCAAGCTTCTAAACAACAGTTTCCTCACTTATTAGAGTTTTTGAAGGATAAAATGAAGCACAGTGTGTCAACTGCTTATAATTTTTAATTGTTAATATAAATTTTATCCAGCATCACTGTGGTAGACAAAATAATGCCCCCCACAAAGATGTCCTCCCTAATCCCCCGAACTCATAAATACATCACCTTACATGACAAAGGGGAATTAAAGTTACAGGTGGAATTAAAGTTGGCAATCAGCTGACCTTAAAATATGAAGGTTATCCCAGATTCTCCAAGTGGACTCAGTGTAATCACAAGCATCCTTAAAAATGGAGAAGAGAGTTGGGCACCTGGGTGGCTCATTTGATTAAGCGTCTGGCTTCAGCTCAGCTCATCATCTCGCATTTCGGGAGTTCGAGCCCCTCATTGGGCTCTAGACTGACAGTGTGGAGCCTGCTTCAGATTCTCTGTGTCCCTCTCTCTCTGCCCCTCCCCTGCTCGCTTTCTCTCTCTCTCTCTCTCTGTCAAAAAAAATTAATAATAGTAATAATAAACATTTTTAAAAATGGAGAAGGGAGGGAGGAGAGACACAGTCAGAGGGAGATGTGACTGTGGAAGAGTAGCCATAGAAATTCAGTTTTGCTGGCTTTGAAAATAAATGAGAGGGCCACGAGCCAAGAAATGTGGCATCTTGAAGGTGGAAAAGGGAAGGGCAAAGATTGTCCCCTACAGTGTCCAGAAAGGAATGCAGCCCTGCCAACACCTTGACGTTAGCCCAATGAGGCCAGTGTAGACTTCTAACCTCTAGAATTGTAAGATAGTAATTTGGGTTGGTTTACAACACTGTGTTTGAGGTAATTGGTTACAGCAACAATAGAAAGCTAATACTATCACCAAAATAGCAAGAGCTCTGCTGGGTGCTAGAGATAATCAGTTGAGTAGATACTCTAGGGATACATTTCCCTCTTTACAATTCCCCTTTTATGACCCTGTAATAACTTTTATAGTATATAACGTCATGGGTATTGCTTAGAAAAATTCTAGACCTATTGTCTAGACAATTAAGATAATTTATTAGAACAAATCTGTGGTATCTTGCAGACCCATATTTGTTCCTCTTCTCCACAGGGTAAACAGCTTAAAGCAGACAGTCTGGCATAGACGAAGCTTTGAAAGAGATAGCAAGTTGCCTATAAAAATTCTGTCTCCCCATCTTCTATGCTCTTATGTGATTGGGGAAGCAATGTTTCCAGCTAAAAACATAAATTTCCAAGCTACTTGGAAAGGGTACCAAATGAGATGTAGGTTAAAGTCTTAAGGTAGAGCTACTGGGAAAGTTCTCTGAAAGTGATTACTCATCTGGCAGATGCCCTTATTCTCTTTCTCCTTCTTCCTACCTGGAACAAACTAGCAATTCTATAATCATAAAACGAGAAGCCAATGAAGACAGAATCCAAGGATAGGAACCAGGTATTAAAGAAGGGGGAGCAGAAAGACTAAAGGAGCCTGGTAAGACAGAGTACTGGACACTGGATTGCTTACCTCTGGAATTCTTTTATATGAGGAAAAATAAATTCTTTACTTGTTAAACCAGCCAAAACTAATTCCTTATACTTGGCCTAGTGTTCTTTTCTACAATTTTCTTTAAAATAAGTCAGAATTAGGGATGCCTGGGTGGCTCAGTCAGTTAAGCGTCCGACTTTGGCTCAGGTCATGATCTCATGGTTCGTGAGTTCCAGCCCCACATGGGGCTCTGTGTTGACAGCTCAGAGCCTGGGGCCTGTTTCAGATTCTTGTGTGTGTCTCTCTCTGCCCCTCCCCTGCTCGTGTTCTGTCTGTCTCTCTGTCTCTCTGTCTCTGTCTCTCTCTCTCTCTCAAAAATAAATAAACATTAAAAAAAATTTAGATCAGTCAGAATTTAACACTAAAAAGAGGCCACTAAATAGTACTGGAACAATTGGATATGCACATGCAAAAAAACATGCATCTCTATGCAGATCTTACAACGTTCACAAAAATTAATCCAAAATGGACCACAGGCCTAAATATAAAATTTAAAACCATAAAACCCCTATAAGATAATATAGGAGAAAACCTAGATGACCTTGGGTACGGTGGTAATGCCTTTTTAGATACGACACCAAAGACACAATCCATGAAGGAAATAACTGATAAACTGAACTTCATCAAAATTAAAAACTGTTGCTCTGTCAAAGACACTATCAAGAGAATGAAAACACACCCAGACTGGGAGAAAACATCTGCAAAAGACATATCTGGTAAAGAACTGTTACTCAGAATATACAAAGAACTTTAAAAACTCAACAATAAGAGATCAAACAACCCAATTAAAAAATGGACCAAAGACCTTCACGGGCCCCTCACCAAAGAAGTTATACATATGGCAAGTAACCACATGAAAAGATGCTGCACATCATATATTAGCAGGGGAATGCAAAGCAAAACAGCATTATATGCCAATATACGTCTATTGGAATGGTCAAAATCCGCAGCATAGACAATATGAACTTCTGGCAAGGATATGGAACACTGGGAGCTTTCAATCATTGGTTGTAGGAATGGAAAATGGTATGGCCAATTTGGAAGACAGGTTGGAGGTTTCTTACAAAACTAAATATACTCTTACAATACCACCCAGCAATCACACTTTTTGGTATTACCCAAAGGAAATGAAAACTTACATCCACACTATGACTATTTATAGCAGCTTTATTAAAAATTATCAAAACTTGGAGGTGGCTAAGATTTACTGCAGAAAGTGAATGTATACATAAACTATAGTACAACCAGACAATGCAATATTATTCAGCACTAAAAAGAAATGAGCTATAAACCCTTGAAAAGATATGGAAGAACCTTAGATGTATATTACCAAATGAAAGAAGCCATTCTGAAATGACTACATACCGTAGGATTCCAACTATATGACATTCTGGAAAAGGCAAAACTATGAAGACAGGAAAAAAAAGAAAAATAGTGGTTTCCAAGGGTTAGGAAAGAAGGAAAGAATGAATAGCTGAGCACAGAGGGTTTTAGTGCAGTGAAACTACTCTGTATGGTATTATAATGATGAGTACATGCCATTATAAGTTAATTCAAACCCATAGAATATACACCCATAGAATTAATTCAAGCCCATAGAATATACACACAAAAAGTGAACCCTAATGTACACTATGGACTTTGGGTGATAATGATGCATTAATGTAGGTTCATCAGTTGTAACAAATGTACCACTCTGGTGAGCAATGTTGACAAGAGGGGAGACTCTGCATATGTTGAGGGAAACAGAGTAAATGGAAAATCTCTATATATACTGCTCAATTTTTGTGCTTTCTTTTTCCTCAGTTTACTTACATCATTTAAATATATAATAAACTACTAAATAGGTTTAGTAATGCTGCTGTGTTTAAGAAAGTTTGGGGAGTAGTAATGCTTTTCTGTTCATAGAAATTCTAAACTCTAGTATAGTATGTAAATGGCAATTGTACAGGGATCTAGATTTCCACCCATAACAGTGTTTTAGTGTGAGGGCCTCAATATTTTCCATCACGGCAATTCAAAACTTGCTTTAAAAAAAATCTATATAATCAATTCATAGTAAGATATTAAGTAACACCCAGAGGCAAGCAAAATGCATGCGCCTCAAAAATAACTTTAAGGAGAATTCTGTAAAACATTTTCTCCTGGATTTTTGTCTTGTTAGTACCAAAGATCTATGATGAAAAGCAACAATCTCTCATCCAATTCCTCCCCTCCCACAGACACTCTTCAAGGATAATATCTCTTAACTTTTTCTGTTTCTATGGGTTTTGGTGGTTATCTCTGTAAGTCTAAATAAGAAGTTTGTTTTTTTCCTTTTTCATTATCTTGACTTATTAACTTTAGACAATATTGACTGCCATCATGAGAAACGTGAGAATTGAGTTCATTTATTTTGCTTTCTCCTCCCCTTCTCTTCCCAGTGTTGGATTTTTATACTGTTATTTTTAGCTTTTGTATTGGTTACCCGTTAGCTATAAATAACATACTAAACACATACTTCTCATTACATTACAGGACTTGAATACATGTAGTAACATAAGCACATTAACACTGAAACATATTTTTTCTGTTTCTCATTAGATTGATTCTAAAAGATGGAAATCAATAAACACAATCATAATGATTATGTAAATCTGATCTAATATGAAATGTGTACCTCTCTCCATAGGCCTCATTACATGAATAACATATACCTATGTGCTTTACCTAAAACAATCAATTCAGCAAATACTTATTTAGCATTTACCACATGCAAGTCAGTACCAAATCTGATGGATAAGAATACGAAAGAGGAATAAATGTATTCCCACACAAAAAAAATGATCTAAAAGAAACTTATGAGATCTGGAACATATTCAGTACATTGTGACTGCTCACTCACGCCCCCTTTTTTTAAAGTAATTGCTATTTTAATTATTAGAATGCATTTAGTCATACAACAAACATTCAAGTGCCTGCTATATATCAGGAACTTCATAGGGCACTTGAAAAAAACTGATGGGCTAAAATGAGCATGATGTTGTAAAGGCCCTAAGGAAAAATATGCTGTAAAAACTTAGTAGAAGTGGACTTGATTTAGTCTTGGGAAAGCAAAGATAAACTTGGGAATATAACGACTGTGATGAGATTTAAAGAAAATGAAAAGTAAAATATGTAGAGAGAGAAGTAAGAGAAAGGGATGGAAGAGAACATCCTGAGTAGAGCAAACAACATGCCCTGAGCCATTGTTTTTGCCCTTGACAGAAACAGAAAGAAAGCCAGGTAGAACCCAGAACTCAGGGAAATACAAATTGTTTAATGCCTGATTATGGTAATGTAAGCTGTTTAACACTTGATGTGCATGTGTGATTAAAATATTTATTATGTATGTAACTTTACAGTTATGTGTGCATACATATAAAATTCATATATATGTAATATAACTTTAAAATATTTTATTGGAGTGCCTGGGTGGCTCAGTCAGTTGAGCGTCCGACTTCGGCTCAGGTCATGATCTCTTGGCTTGTGAGTTCGAGCCTCGTGTCGGGCTCTGTGCCGACAAGCTCAGAGCCTGGAGCCTGCTTCGGATTCTGTGTCTCCCTCTCTCTCTGCCCCTCCCCCACTCATCCTCTCTGTCTCAGAAATAAATAAACATAAAAAAAATTTTTAATAAAAATAAAATAAAAGGATATTTTATCAAAAAAGTTATTTTATATTTATTCCTACATATGGTATACATACAGTAACATAATTACATATTCCTATATATTATATCTATAATAATATAATTTTAAGTTAATTTTACCAATTCTTCTTATGGATTGCCAAAATAATAGATCTTTTCTCTACCAGAATAATTATATAAGCAAACTATGAGAATCTATGTGTCTCTTCATGCCTAAGATTTAGGTCGCACCTTCCAAAAGTTTTTCAGCCACATGTTTATTGTAGCGGGGAAAGTAGATGTGATTTACGTAACATCCACACTAATGAAATTACTCTCTGCTCTGCAGTTCTCGCTCCTTTTTCTCACCCCTCCCTTTTGTTTTTCAAAACACTGAAAGTTCTTATAAACTTTACAGTTTCTGTATGGCCCATTTCCTAGAATAGTGTTTTTCTAACAGTAGTTTAGACTCATTAGTGAAATCAATTAAGTGGATCAATTTTTTTAACATGATAGAATAGAATCAAACCAAAAACTGTTAATAGTGCATCACACATAATAATGGAAAGTGTTGCTTCTGAAATTTTTTAGTCATACACAGCCATGTCAAGGGCCAATATGGAAAGTGCATTTCTTAGTTATTGTCAAAGTCAAAAACAGAAGAGAAACACTGTTCTAGAAATTGTATGCTTAAAAAAAATTCAAGAACGCTGCCAAGGGAACATTTTTTCCAAAGTGTCTATGGTTGAATATGTTTGTGATAGAAATAGGTTTCCTCCTCATCATCATCAAGCGTTGGAAAATACAGTCTCGTATGTGCAGTCTTTCAACGTCCAAGGGCCACTGAAGAATGAGCCTTGGGCCTGGCACACTTCCTTACCAAGAGATAGAGTCCTCATCGCCTGTGCTAGGCTTATCACCAACTGTGGGATTATCTCCCCCTGTTCAGACTCCATGTGTATCCTTTGTTCTGCTTAAGTGCATGTGTTGATGCCCTTTGGCATGTCCTTGCTTTCTGTATTTCAGACCCCACAGGGGAGGGTCAAGGCACTTCTACTGCAGCAGCAAGTGGGGTGTGCAGGCTACATTGCCTGCATTGGCTGGCTGCAGAGTACATCCACTGGCCGTGAGGGACCCACACATTGCAAAGGGCTAGATCTTTTTAGCGCTTTCTCTCTTCTTACTCTAAGTAATTACGTGTTGTAAAACTTGAGCCCAGTATGCATGTTGTCTGTTTTCAGCAACCTCAAGTCATGCACTTGTTTCTTTCCTGGGTGGCACTTAACTGCCTACTAACCTTGGCTGCACAGCCTGGCCACTCAGTGAACGGTGAAACATCAAGTACACCGTCAAGTAAGAGTTAGTAAATGACTAGTAAACTTGTAGAATACAGATAGGATTAAGCCTTAAGACAGAATTCTATAAAGGGTTCCTGATGCTACATATTCCAAACATCTGAATCTTGACTAGAATCAGAGGATAAAGTTCATCAGATCAGGCGTTTAACTACAATAATACTCAAAGTAGTTAGTTCATTTACTATAGACCTGAAAAAGTTTGAATCACATTCACTGATATGCCCTTTAACTCTTTTAAGTTTATTTTTGAGAGAGGGAGACAGAGAGAGAGAGAGAGTACACACAAGTGGAGGTGGGGGAGGCGGGGAGGCCTGCTTTGGGCCAAGCAGGCTCCATGCTTGGAGTCAGCATGGAGCCTAACGTGGCACTCAATCCCACAACCACAAGATCATGAACTGAGCCAAAATCAAGAGTCAGATGCTTAACCAACTGAGCTACCCCAGGTGCCCCCCAATGATATGCCCTTTAACATTCATATCCATATGCAATAAAATATAAGGAATACACAATAGTTCTAATGTCAGACTCTAATTTTGACTCACTAAGGAACTGTGAACGACTTCTAATGTATATGGTAAAGGAAACAGCTCTGATCAATTTTCAATCCTCCTATCCATGTCCTATGTTGGAGAAGTTTCTGAAGTGGTAAGATTTTATTCAAGTGGAGAACACTATTTGTTGAACACCTACTGTATCAAATCAGGGAAGGACCTTTCATGAAGTAATGAAAGTATGCCAGCAACCAACGAGTATGGTTAATTCAAATCTGTGCATCTGAAGTTTAAAAAAAAGAATACAAGCATAAGCATGGTTTACAGCTCCAAGAGGTTTAAAAATTAGTAAAAATTCATAAAGAAGGAGAATTGTTCAGCAGTATGAGAAATTGATTGCAGGGAAATGTTCTAGATATGAGGAATAAAAAGGAAGAATATTCAAGTTTCCCATAGTAATGAATTTTTTCCCAAAGGTTCACATCAGCAAATATTTAATTCGCCCTACTTGTAGTATTGTTTTTTTTTTTACCAGATGTCTGTGCTTACAACACTCTAAATTGGTACTCTTTTTTGTGAAAATAACATTTATTTAAATATAACTAAATCTAAATCAGAAGACTGTAAGAGGAAAAATTATCACCTAACAAGCTGGGTGAGCGTGTTTTGAAAATTCATAGTCATCCCTTCAGGAAGAAGCAAGGTAATTTAACTGGAAAGGATGCTGGTTGAAGGGGAGATCAATATGTAATTTTAGCTAGATCGCTTCCCTATTGTCCTTTGGGCCAGTGCCAAAGAAACTCTCTGCCTATCTTGGGACAATGGGTCAAACCACAAACACTGCTTTGCACCTGAAAGAGAAAATGAAGCGGGTCCAGACAGTATGCTGAGACAGTCTGAGATTCCATTAGAGTGTCAGTCGTGAATAAGGTGAGATGCAATTTCTGTGGCTATGAGATAGTTTCACCATCACCAAGTCTCCCTGGGCAACTTCATTGATGCATTTATGATGAAACTTCTCATTTTCTGTTATGTTTTCTCTCTTGGACCTTAAAGTAAATTCATCTTTTATCAGTTCCACACTTCATTGAGTGTCATGATTTGGAAAAGATAATAAAATACTAGCTGGTGCTGCCCCCAGAGAGGACAATGAACCTGCCTTCATTTCAGGAGACTGTACTTACAGGAATTGATTTACCTGCCATGGCCACTGTCTATAAAGAAAAGAATTATCTTGAAGCAAGCCAGAGCCAGAAAATTAGGAGCTGTTGTCTAAATGTAGACACTGTCCTCAAAGAGTGGGAGGAAAAAAGAAAAGGTAGTATAGTAAAATTCAGAGAAGCAGGATGAATAATTATCATCAATAGATCCATTTTTATTTTAAAATATTTTTTCAGTGTTGATTTTACCCCTGCATCTCTAGGCAATAGCATTCACATCATTTAAAATCCCACAGATTCTCTGGAGAGAAAAATAACTTTTAGAAATAAGTCTCTTCAAGATCACCACTCAAATTACTGGGGTGTGTGTGTGTGTGTGTGTGTGTGTGTGTGTGTGAAAACAAGAGACAGACACATCATTATCTAAGATCTTAACCACCCAAGTAACAGCACCTGTGACCTCGGGACATACTTTAAATCCAAAACTTGTAGCACTAGCACTCCAGTGACTACCCTCTTGTTCCAATTTGCTCCCACCCTCACTCTGCCCACCAAAAAGTCAATAGTGGTTTCTTCTTATATTGAGAAAAGTTTTGCAAATCAACATATTTTGGTTGATAGTCAATGGTTTTTACCTCTATTTAGACAAATATAATGAGAATGTAGTAGAAAGTAGAAAAAGACTTGGACAAAACTACATAGTTTAAATTGGAAATATTCAACCCCATCAGCCTGTCCATCATGTTAAATGTTTATGAAGACAGCTATCTTCAGAAGACTTTACAGTTATTATGGCATCGTTTTCTGATTTATTTTTACTTAACATTAAAATCTGCCAAATATCATGACTGTCTCTGAATGCAAATCCAAAACAGTCTTTTGTAATTAATAAATGAACCAGAATGCTAAATTCCTAAGTAATAAAAATATTTAATTTCCCTCAAGTAACTTGTTCAGAGGACAATTGGTTACATCTGTTTTCTCTTTCCAGTTTCTAGTATCTGTTCAAGTACCCACTCCTAGACCATACAGCTCATAAAATTGAAGGGAAATTGATCACATCCACAATATCATAGATGGCCCTGTGTGGTCCAATATAATCAAGTTTCCTTGCCATGACTGGTTCAGGAGACTAGGTCTAACCCAATCAGCCCATAGCATTCCTTTGGTTGCAGGTTATTGATTAAATAATTAGGCCAGTACAATGTGAGTGGAAATTTACTGGACAAAATGGAAAGGAAGTTTCCCTATTTTGACAGAGAGACAGAAAACACAACCTATATATATATAGTTGTATATGGATATGAGGCCTAGTACTGCTGCCACCATCTTGTAATGAGACTGGGATGAAATCAACACAAAAGGATAAAAATGCCATGAATATCTCAGCCAATCAAATCAAGCCTGGTTAAAGCAAACCAGATCCCTACCTACAGATATTTTCAGTTTCCTGAGGGCCAGTTTGAGTTCGGTTGAGTCAAATCATTGATAATGACATGACTTAAAATACTCCAACACACAATTAACATAATTAAGGCCATTGTATAACTAACATGTTTCACCTTTTGCTGCCAGGAATTTAGAGTCAAATTTGAATTCACTCACAAAAATTACATAAGCCATGGCCTATGTTTTTTTGCCTCATTTTTAAAAGGTCAAGTGTTACTGCTGTTATAGTAGTAGTAGTAGTTGTTGTTGTTGTTGTTGTTGTTGTTTTAGGATTTTTTTAGTTTCAAATTTTTATTTAAATTCCAGTTAGTTAACACGTAGTGTAATATTAGTTTCAGGAGAATTTAGTGAATCATCATTTACACTCAACACCCAGTGCTCATCAGAATAAGTGCCCTCCTTCATAACCATCACTCATGTAACCCAACCCCCTGCCCACCTTCCTCCATCAACCCTCAGTTTGTTCTCTATAATTAAAAGTCTATTTCATGGTTTGCCTCTCCCTCTTTTTTGCCTCCTATGTTCATGTTTCATTTCTTAAATTCCACATAGGAGGGAAATCATATGGAGTGAAATCAATGAAATCATTGAAATCATATTTCAATCAAAATAATTGAATTATTTTGCTTAGCATAATATACTCTAGCTCCATCCACTTAGTTGAAAATAGCAAGATTTCATTCTTTTTATGGTTGACTAATATTCTATTGTATATATTAATATAGTACAACTTCTTTATCCATTCATCAGTGGATGGACATTTGAGCTCTTTCCATAATTTGGCTATTGTTGATAATGCTGCCATATACATCAGGGTGTATGTATCCCTTCGAATCAGTATTTTTGTATCCTTTAGGTAAATACCTAGGAATGCAATAACTGGATCATAGGATAGTTCTATTTTTTAACTTTTTGAGGAACCTCCATACTGTTTTCCAGAGCGGTGGTACCACTTTGCTTCCCACCAACAGTATAAGAGGATTCCCATTTCTCTACCCTCACCAGCATCTATTGTTGCCTATGTTATAAAGTTTAGTCATTCTGACAGGTATGAAGTGAAAGCTGACTGTAGCTTTGATTTGTATTTCCCCGATGATAAGTGATGTTGAGCATCTTTTCGGGTATCTGTTAGCCATCTTTGTGTCTCCTTTGGAAAAATGTCTATTCATATCTTCTGTCCATTTCTTCACTGGATTATTTATTTTTTGGGTGTTGAGTTTTATAAGTTCTTTATATATTTTGGATACTAACCCTTTACCAGATACATGATTTACAAATATCTTCTCCCATTTTAAAGGTTATCTTCATAAATAAATAAATAAACAAACAAACAAATAAATAAATATTAAAGGTCACGTTTTCCCACCTGCCTTTCTACTTTTTTCTGGTCATGGTTATTATATTCACATATACCAACTTTTTTTTTCTTTTTAATTGTTATAATAAACCACCAGTTACTTGCAGAATAAGTTGAGGTGTAAATAAATTAACAAAGTAAAATAAAATTAATTAGCCCAAAATAAGTGGAACTTTTTCAGAGGACCACAGTGCAAAAACAAGCAAGGAAAATTAAAGAAACAATTAAAGGTATTTTACAAATCAGAAACTTTTTATTGAAGAAAGCAATGTTCTGTTCATTTTCCAGATAAATGGAAATTGTTGTATTTTTATGTAATCAACCAGAAGAAACAGGAATTAGTTTTATATAATTTTCGATGATCTGAATAGAATTCAAATTGCTAAGTAACAGAATTGATAGCCTAAGAATTATTGCAAAGTGCCTCATGTTATGCAGCTCATTTTATTTGTTCTGACTCAGGCCATTTCACTTCACTAATCTAATTAATTTGTTCTAAAATATGTCACCCCTATTGCATTAAATTTTACATTAAAATTGTTTGACTGCTTGCCAAAGAATGTTTTCCTCAAGAATTGGGTTTGTGGAATAAATGCATATTGCCTATTACATATTTTTCACCATTTGATACACATTTGCTGTCTTTTCATAAGTATCCATAGCATGAAGACCACAGGACCTTTCACATCTGAAAATAAATATTAAATATTTGATGAGTGTTAAAAACACAATTTAAATATATATAAGTTAAAGTAAGCCTGATGGAAAAGCAATCAATCCTGCTTCGCTTCATCTCTCCTTCTTTGTAATTATAAACCCAAATTGTATTTCTACAGGACCTTACCCTTAAAAAACAGGACAAACTGTCAACCAGACGGGTGGGAAATGCTTGTTAACTGATGTAAAGGCTAGCAATTATGGTTCCTTAAAAAAAAAAAAAGCTTAATGGAGAAAATATTTTGATGATTTTGGGCACATTAATGGCTTACAAATCACCAAATGACTGAGTTGATTTAAGGAATATAATATAGAACAGCACACTGAAGAAGGCAGTGGAAAGACCTTCCTCCCTCCTTAGAGTACAAACTCCTAGCATTAGAGTTCCTTCTTCATTGCATGTTACTTTCAACACTAAGACTCAGGACGATCACTTAAATTTTCAGTTCTTTTAGTATCGTGAAAGTAAGTTTTGATAAGGGAAGAAAGCAGTACAGAGGGACTTAACAGCAAAATGGAAACCCCATAATCTTTGCCTATTTCCTTATTCAGCCCAGGCCAGCTAAAAGGTGTGCAAGCACCAGTCAGTGCTGGCTACTTGTCCATGTGAAGACTTAACAACCAGGCACACTACAGAGATTCAGGGCAACTATACTGACCTATCACTGCTCTATTTTGTAGCACTCATTGTAAATGATACATTTGTTGTGTGCTTGTATAAAATCATTTGCAAATCAGAATTCATGGAAGTTTTCTTGTGTAATAATTTAAAAACACATACCAATTCTAAATACAAAATTAGACACTTTTAAAATCTGCAACCCTTACCAAAATGTATCTAGAAATGACTTCTATTAAATGACAACCATATATTTGCATTTGTACCTTCATTAGATGGCAGATCTCTTTACCACATGGGCATAAATTTGGTAGAACTACATAGGGAACCAAGAGATTTGTTGCTGCTTATCAATTAATCAAATACTTATTTAAGCTTTTCGGGGCACTTCTGACCACTGTGGGCATTCCACCCCATTTTTTTTCATCACCAAGGTGCTCTTGAGGAGCTTCACAGAAAGCTTCCATGGGAATTCCTGAGTTCCTATCGCTATAAGGGACTAGAAGTTTGGGTGCAAGCAAATCACAACATGCGCTCACGTGAAGTCTTCTTGCAGGCAGAAAGGCAAATATGTCTACAAACAGATTGTTTTTAGCCTTAAATGACTTAAAGCAAACAATGCAAGATTCTAGGAGCAAGGCAAAGTTCAGAGTCTGAGGCCTCCATATCTGAAATCAAAAGCTTCAAAACAGGTTTCTCAGAAATAAGAAAGCAGGCAGAGCTATTCCCCATATGCTTTTAGGCCCCAAAGCAGAATTTCCTCACTCCCATTTCCACAAGGACCCACAGACCTCTGGCCTCAGAAATAGTTGCTCCAAATTAGTTTGTGGTTTGAGGATTGCAAATAACTTTTTAATTATTATAGTATTTACATGTAGCACTCATTTGCCCATTTTCTTGCTCTCATTTTTCTCTGTTGGATTCATTGTAGAACCTATGCATTATTTAATAAAACAAATAAAAACATTTCAAGCTGATAAGAACCTTCAAACTCCGGCAGGGCAGAGATGACGCTCTGTGACTGGCTGTGAATTCATGTGCATGGACAGTCATAGGAACCGGTCATTTCAATTGTTCTTTTTAGTGTAGATGCTCTTTAGAGGGATACAAGCTGACCAAAAAAATGTTACATAGAAACTGTAAAACCTAAGAATGAATGTATACTTTATTCTTGTCTTGTAATTCCTTCCAATCTGGCCCTAAATCCCTAACAATGACTTTAAAAGCTTTCGAGAAAAATACAAGAATATTGACAACCTTCTGAAATGCTGCCCTCAGAGTCCATGCCATTGATCATTTATTCCCTAGTCGTAGGCAGCTATAATCACAGAATGTCACACAAAACAGGATTGACTTCTGAGTCAGACAGCCCTGGATTAGTATTCCAGCACAGTATTCTTATCGTGCTGCATATCCATTTCAAGCCTCAGCCACCTCATCTATGAAATGGAGATAACAGAAGCACCCACTTCACAGAGTCGCTGGAAGCTTAAATGGAACAATGTATATGCACAGAAGCAACGTCCGCACAGTCAGTGCTCAACAGGCTAGTTCCTTCCTCCACACCCCTTCTGCAAAGCCTGCACTATTGCTGACCAGGGCCAGACTAGATGTTAGGAAACAGAACCTCTCTTGCAGATGGGATTTGCAATTATGAATGCCATAGAGTTGATATCAAAAATGCCTGGCTAAATCCTGGGCCTCTACAAACCCACCATGCTGTAGCTTTCACCCGGTTCCAGTTATCACCATGGGACTTTCTGCTTCTGTTCCAACTGAGTATGCTTTCTTGGGTGAAAATGGAGCACTGTTTGTGTCCTACAACTGACACTGATCCTCCCTCTTGCCAACTATTTTTCTAAGGAGGCAGAGAAATTCACCCCTCCCCCTCACATCCTTAAAGAATGGCTGGAGTCCTACTCCAAATGAACACGTTACCTGAAAACTCTGAGTGAAACTGCTGTCAAGAACCTCCTATCTTGCTCACCTATTGGGTTCCATGATTACCAGAAAAGATAACATTTCTCCAGAAACAGCATAATCTTAGTAACAACATTTATTATTACAAAATGCACTACTGAAATCTTGGGCTACATTTATGGAAGGCCAGGCTATGGCCAAGTTAAATATATTGTGTTCCAAAAAGCCATATGTAAAGCCACTTATTTGGAACCCAGATGTATTTTCCATAGAAAGTTATGTATTGAATTTAGTGCTTCTATCTATCATACATAAACCACTGCAATCCATGTTGCAACCTACCTAACATATAGTACCACACCTACTGATGTACACAAGTAGTGTCTATTTGTATAATTTATTAGCCTGTGAATCTAAAATCATTTCTTTGTTCAACACATGAATATGACATACATTTCCTGCTGCTAACTGCCAGGCACTATTCTAGATACAAGGACAAGACATGTTTATAGACTAGTGGGGAAAATAAATAATAAACAGATAAATACTTCATAAACTCAGATATGAAAAAGTGCTTGATTTAAAAAAAAAAAGAGGAAAGGAGGAGAAGAATAATTGGGTGCACTTTAAGAAGCAGCCTTTCTGAGAAGGTGACATACGAGCAGAGACTTAAAGTGTAGGTGTAAGCAAAATGAATACTTGGGGAGAAGCATTCCAGTCAGAGGTAACAGTGGTGCAAAGGCCCTTACCTGGACTGAGTTTAGAAGTTTCAAGGAAGAAAAGAAAAAAAAAAAAAAAAAAAAGAAGAAGTTTCAAGGAAGTGCAAGAAAGTCCAGCAGCTAAAGAAACATAAGGAAGAGGCCAAGAGTTGGAAATGATGTCCAAGAAGGGCCTGGTCAGTAAGGCCTTGCAAGATTACTCTGGAGATTACTTTGGCTCTTATTTGAAACGTGTTGAGAAATCACTAGAGAATTTTGAGTGGAAGAGTGACATTTTAAAAGGACATTCCCAAAAGATCACTGTGGATGTCAGGAGGGGAAAAAATGCAAGGGCACAAGGGAGGAAGGTTAGTTAAGAGGCCACTTCCATACTCCACAGAGAGATGGTGGTAGCTTGGACGAGGGCAGGAGTGGAGAACAGAATGAGATGTGATCGAATGAAGGAAGGAGGCCCCATAAAAGAGAATAGGCAAATTCATCAAATAGGACTATTCTGTCCCTCAACATACATTTCCTCACAGTGACCCTCAGTCCTCAAAGAGGCATCTGGTAGCTCCAATTCCCCAAGTGTGCTATATATGCCAAATCATGTCTTAATCCCATTTTAATTTCATCTGTGACCAAAACCAGCTCTACTTATAAAGCATTTCAACAGGACAATCAAGCCTGGTTCCAATAGCAGCATGTCAGCCACTCAGAGGTAGAAAGCACTGAGAGTCCCTGCTACCAGTGAATGTATTAATTTACCTGCATGTGAGCAAGCAATTATCTACATCTCTTCTCCCTGGATTTATGTTCCGGGAGTTCTTTGGTCAAATCCCCCTTTATGAGCCTGAGGCCCTCTGACATCACTACACATTTAAATTTTTCTTCTTTGGCAGAAAAAATATAGAAATAACAGACTATGGCTATTAACTGTTATTCTCAAGTTAATCGTGCCAGATGATTGTGCAACATTCTCAGAAAGAAATATTTGATTGCAGGGGAGCCTGGATGGCTCGGTCAGTTGAGCATCCAACTCTTGATTTCAGTTCAGGTCATGATCCCAGGGTTGTGGGATTGAGTCCCACATTAGGCTCTGTGCTGAGCATGGAGCCTGCTTAAGATTCTCTTTCTCTCTCCCTCTGCCCCTCCCCTGCTCACATGCTTGCTCTATCTCTCTCTCTCTCTCTCTCTCTCTCTCTCAAATAAAAAAAAAAAATTAACAATTAAAAAGATTTAAAAAAAAAAGAAATATTTGATTGAAATGTCCAAAAAACCTGTACCAAATGGAGTTAAACAGGCAAGATTTTATTCAGACTACTACAATAGTGGGGAAAGACTGAACTCAACTGTGCTGAAACAAAAGGTGGGAGAGATTTTAGGCACTATGGTGAGCAAGCATAAAAATACTAGAGGAAGCTATGGAGGAGGTGGGTCACTCTGATTATGTCATTCATGTTTGCTAATTGCTGCTTATCAAAGTTAGGCTCCTGTCCTTCAGAAGAGACCAGGAGAATAGGAACTATCTTCCTCGATGACCCATTTCAAAAGGATGGCTCCCAGTTCCTGAAGAAAGACATTCCTGAATTGTACAAGATTTACATCTCCAAGAAAAAAAGACAGAGAAAGAATTTACAACTGCAGGTTTTCTAAACTAAATGCTCCAAGAGAAGGGAGGTCAGAGACCTATAGTCCGGAAGAAACCTATCTGACGTTTAGCCAAACTCAGGGGAATGCTAAGGCTGTCTTGGTCAGCAAAAACATCAATATTCAATGATTACAAAGTTCATAAGAGAAATCTTTGCCTAAAATTTTGCCAGCTTTCTGTTAATTGCTGCTTATCTTCCTAATTTGAAGAGTTTTAATTTGGCATTGGCACACGAATGCTATCTGCTCCCAGACAAGGTTATCGAAGGCCCAGAACAGTGCGAGAGCAGATACCACTTAGCTCTGGAAAAGAGAGCTCTGTCTGCATCCCAAAAGGCTAGGAAGTCAGAGTGGGCCAGACATGAAATTTTAAAAGATTTCACAAGCAGAGATTGATAAACCTCTTTGTCTTTGGAAGGTTCTGAAATTTCTGCCTTATTGGTTTTTGTTTGTTTTCTTTGTTTTGCTTTGTTTTTTAGCTATTAAAAACCAAAGGTTTGGTCTAGAAAACAGAGTCTGCTCTGATTTGGGAAGGGGCCTAAAAGTCTTTTCCTAGAACTTTGAACCTGAGAACACTGCCTCCTGAGAAACCAGGGATTCCCCACTATTCATACAAAGTCATATAAATCAAATATTTGTAAGTCAAGAACTGCCTACATAGTGCCATGATTAAGAGACAGTTCTTAATTCTTTGTCAGTTTTTAAAAGATATGGACATTTTTTATAACATTTGTAAAGTAACAAAATTGTTGAGATGGATATGAGATTACGTTAATTGTTTTATACATTTGGGGACTCCCGTATTTGGCGCATAGACATATAATTGTTAGCTCTTCCTGATGGATAGTCCCTGTAATTATTATATAATGTCCTTCTTCATCTCTTATGATTTCCTGCCATTCCTTTCTGGCCTGCCAAGTTTCAGTAGATAGGTCTGCCACTAGTCTTATGGGTCTCCCTTTGTAGGTTACAACCTGTTTATCCCTAGCTGCTTTCAGAATTTTCTCTTTATCATTGTATTTTGCCAGTTTCACTATGATATGTCGTGCAGAAGATCGATTCAAGTTACGTCTGAAGGGAGTTCTCTGTGCCTCTTGGATTTTAATGCCTTTTTCCTTCCCCAGATCAGGGAAGTTCTCAGCTATTTGTTCAAGTACACCTTCAGCCCCTTTCTCTCTCTCTTCCTCTTCTGGAATTCCTATTATACGGATATTGTTCCATTTGATTGCATCACTTAGTTCTCTAATTCTCCCCTCATACCCCTGAATTTTTTTATCTCTCATATTCTCAGCTTCCTCTTTTTCCATAGTTTTATCTTCCAATTCACCTATTCTCTCCTCTGCCTCTCCAATTCATGCTGTCGTCACCTCCATTTTATTTTGCACCTCATTTATAGCATTTTTTAGCTCCTCATGACTATTTCTTAGTCCCTTGATCTCTGTAGGAATAGATTCTATGCTGTCCTCTATACTTTTTTCAAGCCCAGCGATTAATTTTATGACTATTATTCTAAATTCTTGTTCCTTTATATTACTTAAATCGTTTTTGATCAATTCATTAGCTGTCGCTACTTCCTGGAGTTTCTTTTGAGGATAATTCTTCCGTTTCATCATTTTGAGTATTCCCTGGGGTGGCTCCCAACTGCAGGGCACTTCCTCTGTACTGTCTGGAGAAACTTGTGTTGGTGGGCGGGGCCTCAGTCAGACCTGATGTCTGACCCCAGCCCACTGCTGGGGCTACAGTCAGACTGGTGTGTACCTTATTTTCCTCTCTCCCAGGGGCAGGACTCACTGTGGAGTGGTGTGGCCCTTGTCTGGGCTACTTGCACACTGCTAGGCTTGTGGTGCTGCTTTGATGGGATCTGGCATGTTAGCCGGGGTGGATCTGCAAGGTGTACAGGGGTGGGAGGGGTAGGTTCTGCTTGCTTTGCCATAGGTGATCCCCTGAGGGAGGGGCCCTGCAGCACTGGGAGGGAGGCAGACCCCTTGGAGGGAATGGATTGACAGAAGCACAGTGTTGGGTGTTTGCGCGGTGCAAGCAAGTTTGGTGATGGGAACTGGTTCCCTTTAGGATTTTGGCTGAGGGATGGGAGAGGGAGATGGCACTGGCCAGTGCCTTTGTTCCCCACTGAGCTGAGTTCTGTCTTCTGAGGCTCAACAACTCTGCCTCCCAGTGTCCTCTCACCCTCCCCACTCTCCGCTCTCCGAGAGCAGAGCTGTTCACTTTTAACATTCTAGATGTTAAGTCCCGCTGGCAGTCAGAACTCATGCAGTCTGGCCCCTCCACTTTTGCAAGCCAGACTCAGGGGCTCTGTCTTGCCAGGCAGGCTGGCTGCCCCTCCACTGCCCCGGCTCCCTCCCACCAGTCCGTGTAGTGTGCACTGCCTCTCCACCATTCCAACCCACTTTTGTGGGCCCCTTGTCTATGTTTGGCTCTGGAGAGTCCATTCTGCTAGACTTCTGGCGATTTTCTGGGTTATTTAGGCAGATGTGGGTGGAATCTAAGCGATCAGCAGGACATGGTGAGTCCAGTGTCCTCCTATGCCGCCATCTTTTCTCTAAAGATTTCAGTTCAGATTATTTTGAACTGCCTGGGCAAGAAGACTTTAACTCCTCTCACAAAGGTGGGAGGCAGTACTTTGTGGGGACCAGTACTGGCCCTGAAGTCAGAGACCTAGCTTCCAGCTCTGTTCCCTTGGGCAAACTTTGTAATCTCTCTGAGCTGGTTTTCATTTCAATCACTGCAGGATGAATGGCGCATCTGGCACATTGGACCCCAGGAGTTCTGGAAGCTGGGAAGTCCAAGATCAAGGCATTAGTGTGGTCAGATGAGGACCTTCTTTCTGCCTCATAGCTGGTACCTTCTTGCTGTCTCCACACAGGGTTTTGGGTGATCAGTTGTATATGTTCTTTATATATTTTGGATACTGACCTTTTATCAGATATATCATTTGCAAATATCTTCTCCTATCCCATAGTTTGGCTTTTAGCTTTGTTGATTATTTCCCTCTCTGTGCAGAAGGTTTTTGATATACTCCTAATAGTTTATTTTTGCTTTGCTTTTATTTCCCTTGCCTCAGGAGACATATCCATAAAAATGGATTCCTCTCTTTATCTCATCTCCAGACACACAATCCATTGGTAAGTCCTGTGTGCTCTCCTGCCAAAATACATATATCCCCAGTCAATTTCTTTTTTAAAACAATTTTTTAACGTTTATTTATTTATTTTTTGTGAGAGAGTGAGCGGGAAAGGGGCAGAAAGAGAGGGAGATACAGAATCTGAAGCAGGCTCTAGGCTCTGAGCTGTCAGCACAGAGCTCAATGTGGAGCTTGAACTCATGAATCTTGAGATCATGACCTGAGCTGAAGTTGGACACTTAATCCACTGAGCCATCCAGGTGAACCCCCAATCTATTTTTGATGATCTTTTCAATTCTACCCTGGATCACGGTTCCATCATTGCTCTCCTGGGTTGTTATAATCACTCTGTAACTGGTTACCCCATTTCTGCTTTTGTACCCAAATGATTTAATATCCACATGACAGCCTAAAAGATCTTTTAAAAATATCAAGTGGATATTTCTTTCCTACTTAAAACCATTGATGGCTTCCCATTGTGCTTAGAATTACTGGCCCAGTCTGAAGCAGCATCACCCCACTTTGACCACTCACTGTCATAGTACCCTCTTCAGCTTGCTCATAGCACCAAACGCTAACTGAAATTGTTTTTAATTTATTTGTTTACTAGTTTGTCTTTTGTCTTTTAGGATAATTTGCGTTTTATTACAGCAGATAGTTTTTCTCTTTGGTTCATTTTGATATTCCCAGTAACTGAAACAGTACTTGGCACAGAGTTCAGCAGAACTCAGTAAATATTTGTAGAAAGAAATAATAAATTATAAAGGAAAATGTTCTAGGGCCTGTTTGCTAGCCTTAATGCTCTATTTCTGTTTTTCTTTTATTTTGTGCTTCTAATTTTCTTTCAAATTTATACCTACAAAATTAAAATCTACCAGAGTTAGACTCCAGGCCCTAGGAAAGATTTAATGCAACATCACATTAGCCAGAAAGAAAATAAATGAAGTGAAAACACTTGTTGTATCATTTTTCCAAGAAAGCTTATAAGACTGCAGAGTCACTACATGAAGCTATTTTTGTCAATTACTCCTACAAAAAATGAAAAGTTTTATTGTAGTCTGTGAATATACTTAAAGTGGCCAAGAATTCCAAATTTATTAAGGATTCTGTACTACAGAG